>NC_065452.1:42955938-43280522 GCF_917563875.1 Diabrotica virgifera virgifera
TCGGTTAATAGCTGATTTATTCCATCGATATTTTTGTTTTCCAAATCTCTAGTGACAGGTATACTTTCCTTTATTTTTTGTTTATATTCCTCTTTTACTTTCTCAAGTTTTCCCATATCTAATTTCGATCTATTTTCCATTTTCTTTTTTGTTTCGAATTGGCTATTAATGCTGAGCTTGGCCTCTCTACAAGGCCCAAAAATCGTCCTGAGGAGCTTCCATTCTAAGACTAAGAATTTTGTCGTTTCACGCTGGTTGTGTCCAAGTTTCAGTCCCATTAGTTATTATGGAGCGAATCATGGTTTTATATACCTTTGTTTAACTGCATTTTGGGAGCAATTTTAATTTAAGTAGCGTCGGGTTTAATGGAGCAAGAGGAAGAATAAGAAACACATAACCCAGGTTGCAGTGTTATACCTGGTATACAGACGAGTCTAAAGTTACTGCAGGAATATACAGAAGTGGTTACTTTACTTTATCGTGTTCGGGCATGTCATTCATAAAATTTCGGAATAGTATCGGGCTACGTCGGTTCCATATGTGTTAGCGAGCCACAAATCTGTGAGAGTACACCGATGAGGATAGTACGCTGTCATTGTTTTTAAGGCAGTTTCAAGTTTCTCCTCCACTTCTTCAAAACTATTTCCTTGAGCACCTATTGCGAGATCGTCAGCAAAGAGAAAGTTCTTTGTTTTAGTAGGCGTAGGTTGGTCGTTTGTATATATATTATACATAGGTATACACAGGCATAGGTGCTAAAACACTTCCCTGTGGAAAGCCGTTCTTCTGAACTCTCCACCTACTTACTTTGCCCTCCAGCATAACGAAAAAAACGTATGTTTTGCAGTAAGGAATATACGACCGTACCCAGATGGTGGTCATTGGGAGTGTCGAATAATTTGCAGAGCAATATTTTGTGCCTTAGTGTATCATAGGCTGCTGTCAAATTTACGAAAACAGCCGCTGTTATAAGTTTCTCTTAAAAGACCTTTTCAATGTGTTCTGTTAATACGAGGACTAGACCGGTGCAAGTTTAGCCGGGTCTGAATCCTCCTTGTTGTGGGATGAGGTGCTTGTCGACATTTTTTTCTTCTGGCGAGGATGAGTTTCTCATATAGTTTGAAAAGTGACACAACAGCGAAATAGGTCTGTAGCTACTGGGATTTTCTGGGTCCTTTCCTGGTGTTAACTAGGCTATTACTTTAGATTTTCTCCATGATTTTGGAATTTTGCAGACTTTGCAGCAAGTGTTATAAAGTTGCAAGATCCAGTTTTTTGCTCCTTGACCTAGATGTTTTTTTTGTTCACTGCAGGTATCATCCACACCTGCAGCTTGCCCGTTTTAACCTGCTCTTACCGTCATGGAGTTATTTTTTGTGTAAAAGGAGTTCCTAGGTGGCTTGTCTCCTGATTCAATCTTCTTCTAGTATTTGGGTTCTTACATTCATAAGGAGTTGACTAGCAACTTGATTTGCTGTAACCTTGCAAGGTGGTATCTACGTTGAAATCCATCGCGCGGTCCACGTGTACTCACTGATTGGCCAGCACAGACTGCCTAACCGCCTGACTTGTTTTCAAGCCGCGTGCACGTGGCGGTGTAGAAGAAACTGGCTTGCTCTCGGTCCACGCGGCTGGCAAGTCACTTACAAGCTGCTTGTATGCCGTGGCTCAGCTCTAGTGTGCAGTGAATAAATTCAACTCACGTACTTCCGAAACGCCAGCGATCGCACGCAGCTTACTGGCAGCGTACACGTGGCTTAAAAAGACGCAAATGTGCATCGAGTCTTACTCAGCTGTCCAGCAACTGTGGTCGTCCGTACGTACCCAATCACATTAGTAGAACAACCCGCCAATAAATACGCAAAACTTTTTATATAAAAAAAGAAGAATAACATTTTATCGTAAAAATAATTTGATACTACACTTTGAAATTAATGGTTAGAAAGAATCGTATAAAAATCTAGGAACAAACTAAGTAACACAAAAGCTTCCTTGCTATACAGGGTGTCCAGAAACTCTACCGACAAACGAAGACAGGAGATTCCTCAAATAATTTTATGACAATTTAACCCAATTCACCTAGTCCAAAAATGCTTCCTAAGGGAGCTAGAGCTCTTTGAAGATGGCGCCATGTAATTAGTTTTTCTTAAATACCTCCAGAACGCTTCTATTTAGAAAAACGAAAATTGGTATATTTATTTACTTTCCTGAAATGAATCGATTCCATCCTTTGCGAATTTCTAGTACCGGTCATAGGCGTACGTTTTGGGTAGGGCAACGGTTATTTTATTGCATAACTTTTTTGTCTTCAACTTTTAAGCATTTTTGATACTGGATTATTAAATTGTGAGGTATTCTAGTACTAAAAGGTACTCTTACTTTAAGTCGATAGGATACACCGTTTTCTAGAAAAATCTATTTGAAAGTTTTTAGTTTTGGGAATTTGAAAAAAAAAAGTTAAAAAAAAATAAAAAAAAAAAACCGATGTATTTTACCAACTTAAAGCGAGAGTAACTTTTAGTACTCGAATATCTCATAATTGAATAATCTCGTGTCAGAAATACTTAAAAATTAAAGACAATAAAGGTATGCTATAAAATAACTGTTGACCTACCCAAAACGGACGCCTATGACCGGTACTAGAAATTCGCTATTAATGAAATCGATTAATCTCTGGAATATAAATAAATGTACCAGTTTTCATCTTTCTAAATAGTTTTTTTTAATCTTTTTTTTTTAATTCAAGGAACGAAAAATTTTCAAATCGATTTTTCTAGAAAATGGTGTGTCCTATCGACTTAAACTAAGAGTACCTTTTAGTACTAGAATAAGTCACAATTAAATAATTCAGAGTCAAAAATGCTTAAAAATTAAAGACAAAAAAGTTAGGCGATAAAATAACCGTTGCCCTACCCAAAACGGACGCCTATGACCTGTACTAGAAATTAGCAATAGATGGAATCGATTCATTTCTGGAAAGTAAATGTGTATACCAATTTTCGTTTTTCTAAATAGAAGCGTTCTGGAGGTATTTAAGAAAAACTAATTACATGGCGCCATCTTCAAAGAGCTCTAGCTCCCTTAGGAAGCATTTTCGGACTAGGTGAATTGGGTTAAATTATCTTAAAATTATCTGAGGAATCTCCTGTCTTCGTTTGTCGGTAGAGTTTCTGGACACCCTGTATATTTTTAAATAATTGTACAAAATGGCCCTCTTCCACCATTTTAATGATTACGTTACTAAAATATCACAAAAATAATGTGTAAGTGACTTGGTTTATTTACTTTAAAATTTACCATTTTATATTTTGTGGTTCAGAAAACAGTTAGGGGAGGTGAAGTTTTAGTGCTGCATTGTATATTTTACTTTGCATCTCTATTGCAATTTTTCTTTTCATTTAATACCGCTTTTTTTTTGAAGTCTAGATAATGTCCGTACCACTTGATATGTCGTAAATATTTTTCGAAGAAGTTTGTTTGAACTTCAACCACAGTATATAAAAAATAGCACGTGCATGACTTAGAAAATACGCAAGCGTATTGTGGGTTAATAAAGCTGCTGAAAAAATGCATTAAACCAAAACCAGGGAGTGGTTTCATTGTCCATCAAACCAGCTTTTTAAAGCAGCTGTAACCAGAATACAAATAGTCATAATCATCGCCAAACTTCGAAACAAGACTGAATCTTAAGTAGAAGATCAATTTGCCAAACATTACCTTTAAATTTACATCTAAAGTTTTTCAAAAAGTCAGCTCACAAACTTAGCACGTGAGCAACAAGGTTTCCGTACGGACAGGTCATGTAGAGATGCAATACTCGTCACAAAACAAATTACACAGAAAGTGTTAATAATAGACCCACATTCCTATGTTTGATCGACTTGAAGAAAGTATTTGACAGAGTAAGACGTGGAGATGTAATACGGAGATATCGCTGGATATTATAAGATCAATTGAAAAGTCTATCAAAACACTAAGATTATATGTAAAAACTTATGGAACCTATAGATACAGGTAATGGAGTAGATTCTATAAACCTATTGCTATTCAATCTAACCATGGATATAGTCGTAAAGAGCGCCAATCAAGGAAGAGGATACAGAATAGGGAACAATGAAACTAAAATTCTCTCTTACGTAGACCACGCAATTTTGATAGCCCCAAATGAAGATAGCCTTCAAAGAGTAGTTTATAGATTTAATACAAGAGCAAAAGAATTTAACATGACGATTTCAATTCAGAAAACTAGAACGGTAGTAATCAGTAAAGAACCAGTAAGATGTAAATTGACAGTTGACAGAGTTAATATTAATTGAGTAATGGAAATAAAACAACTAGGGATTCAAGTTTCCAGCCTTGGAGACGTTGAAAAATAATTAAGAAATCAAGTACAAACATCAAATGGATTAATTGTTTTTTTGTAAGCATTTATTAACAATCAGAATTGCATATTCTATGAGTTAATTTGATAACAAGTACAATAACTTATATCAAATATAGTATTGTACACTAAAATGGCGTTATGAGGTACATCACCCAGCGGTTTCACCTCAGTTTCAGCGAAGATCTATGGGCCATAATCTTCGCAATCTTCTGTTGTTTAGTGGCTGCAGAAGTGGTAATATTAATTGGTTGGGGTGGCCTTCCAATTTCTCGTGGTGTCTGTTGGCTCTTTCTTGAATTACTGTGCTGACTAACGGGATGTTTAGGTCTCTATGAAGGGTTTGGTTGGAAATGTACCACGGGGCATTTGCGATGGTGCGTAGAATTTTTGATTAAGTTCTTTGGATAATTTTTGTGTTTGATTTGCTGGCACAACTCCATAGTTCTATACCGTACGTCCATATAGGTTTTATGACTGTTTTATAAGTCAGCAGTTTGTTCTCAAAGAGTCGAGATTTCCTACCTATAAGCCAATTAATTTCTTTCACTCTCAACTCAATTTGTTTCTTCTTCTTTAAAATGTGTTGTTTCCAGTTTAATTTAGAATCAAGATGAAGCCGCAGGTATTTGACGATATTCTGTTGTGGTATGTTGACTTGATTAAGGCTAATATTTGGGCATTGGTCTTTCCTTAGTGTGAAAGTTATATGTGTTGACTTAGTTTCATTAGCTTTTATATTCCATGACTTTAACCACTGTCCAATTTGGTCTAGGTGTTCTTGAAGTTTTAATACTGCAGCCGTTGGATCCTCTTCAGTTGCAACTGCAACTGAAGAATGCTAGAATACTAGAATGCTCGTAGAATGCTCAGAATATCTTGGGTTCAACGCATTTCAAACAGAGAAGTCTTAAACAGAGTAGGTCAAGGCGAAGGTGACTTAATGAAGATGATAAAAAAGAGAAAACTTGAATATCTGGGGCATATAATGACAGGTAGCAGATACAGGATGCTGCAGTTAATACTCAATGGAAAGATCGACGGAAAAAGAGGAATTGGTCGAAAGAAATATTCATGGCTCCGAAACCTTCGTCAATGGACTGGCTTATCAGCAGATCAATTGTTACATGCCGCACAAGATCGAGAACGATATCGGCAAATTGATATGGAAGCTACCCACGCCTAAAAATTTGGGCACGGTACTTAAAGAAGAAGAAGAAGTTCTTGAAGTTTTAATACTGCAGCTGTTGGATCCTCTTCAGTTGCAAATATTGCTGTCATCAGCGAAAGTGCCATTGGTGGTTTGTGGAGAGGTTGGTAAATCGGATGTGTACAGTACATAAAGAAGTGGACCCAATATACTACCTTGTGGGACTCCTGATTGAATTTTGTTACAGTCTGATAGGTTATCCTCCACTTTAGTTTCAAATTCTCTGTGATTTAGATATGATTTTAATAAGTCAAAGTATTTGTTGGGTAGAGGTTTTTTGATTTTATAAAGTAATCCTGGGTGCCATACCTTATAAAATGCTTGGCTGATATCCAAAAAGGCTGCTGTTCAATACTGTTTATTGTCCAAAGCTCTATTAATTACATTTGATATGCGATGGCATTGTTGCACTGTAGGATAAGCTTGCCGGAATCCAAATTGGTGTGGGATCCCATTTTGGAATTCTAGGTCGCTCATAATTCTTTTAAGTAACAGCTTTTCAAGAAGTTTTGACATTATTGGCAGTATACTTATTGGGTGGTATGATGAAACATCCGTTAAAGCTTTACCAGGTTTCGGTATCATAATTACTTGGGCAATTTTTAGTGATATATGATTAATTGTGAGATGAAATCAAGATTCTTTAAAGCCTGTGTAAGACTAGTAATGGCGTACGCATTAGAAAAAGACCCGGCACAGCCAAACACAGAGAGTGCAGTGCTGGAAACATCAGAAATGAAAATACTCACAAGGAGTGCAGGAAACACACTGAGAGACCGAATAGGAACGAACGAAATTAGAACAAAATGTAATGTATAGGGTATAAAAGGATGGATACTTAAGAGACACAAAGAATGAAACAGTCACATCAGTAGCATGGTGGACACAAGAGTCTCTAAAATAGCAATGAACAAATCACCAAGTAGTAGAAGAAGTATAGGTCAACCGCACAATAGATGGAGTGATAATCTTCCAGAGAGACAATAACCTGCCAAGGAATAAACAAAATTGCTTATATAAACAAAGAAGAAAAAGAACATGTTTTCGTAAAGTTGTTTTATAGTACATTTTGAAATACTTAGTGTTCAATTTTTCACATGAAAAAAAGAATCATATATTTTTTGCTGGGCCTTTCTTTTGGGCTAAATCTCAGTACGAACATTGTGACCAGTAATCTAACTGTCGTGTGTCAGTTTAATCCGCGTGTGAAACGGCGTATGTGTTCGCTAGATTCAAACCGCGATCACTGACTAAACAGGATTTGATAAGTCTTTTATAAACTTATAATACTTTCTGTCTATCATAATCCCTCTATAAATTTTCACTTGAACCAGCAACCTAAATCATAGAGTTCTCAAACTCTGAATTCGTGTATGTACATGCCCATGCTGGGTTGATCACAAGATTTTATCGATGGTAAAGGTATTGAAGTGGTGGTTAGACAAAATCTGTTTGTTTTTCGTACTGGAGGCTTGAATAGAATTGAAACTTCAGTGAAGGGTCTATGTCCGTCATGCTGGTATTTCAGCTCAATATAATGTATTCTGGGAGAAGAATATCTCAACTGCTTTACTAGATTTCTTTCAGTACACAATTCTGGATACAAATCATAGAACTTTTGCACATTCAACGAAATTTCCAAATATTCCTTATTCGAAACTCAAAATTATAATGTTCTAACAGCAGAAAGAATGAAAGTAACTCTATCTAACCCTAGTAACTCATGATGGCAGATGTTAATAATGTAAATATATTTACTAATCATGGGACTCGGAATCCAAGATTCGGCGTGGGAAACAGCAGGGTTTCCCCAGTCGTCAGCAAGCGAATTCCCTGTAATTCATCAAATTTGGTAATAGATAAGGAATGTTTAATAGCGACTTGGAATATTACAAGTATGTTTGAGTCTGGAAAGATTCACAATACGATCAAGGAAATGCGAAGGTTAAATATAAATATCTTAGGTATAAGCGAGATGAGGTGGCCGGGTTCTGGCCATATAACGATAGATAATTATGAAATTTACTACTCTGGTGAAGAAGGTCCGCAACATAGAAATGGTGTGGCATTTATTTTAGAACAAAATGTCGCAAAATCAGTAAAAAATATCGTGCTATACTCAGATAGGTTAATAATGTTACAAATAAAAACAAATCGTACAGACTTAAACATCATTCAGGTATATGCACCTACACAACAATATGACGATGAAGTTGTCGAAAGCTTTTATTTAGATCTAGACTATTTATTATCACTCACAGGAAGCCAAGATATAAACATTGTATTGGGGGATTTCAATGCCAAGGTTGGAAGAGGTAGTGAAGAAGATGTCGTTGGCAAGTTTGGTTTAGGAACGAGAAACGACCGTGGAGATAGAATGATTAGATTTTGTGTAGAAAAACAATTAGTAATTTCCAACACTTTTTTTGACTTGCCTAAGCGACGACTTTACACCTGGAAATCTCCTATGGACACTTACGGAAGAATAGTAAGAAATCAAATTGATTATATCTGTATATCAAAAAGATATAGAAATGCTATCTTGTCCTCCAAAACATATCCAGGAGCGGATGTACCCTCCAACCACAACTTACTAGCAGCTAAAGTATTACTTAAATTTAAAAAGATTAAAAAACCCAAAATATCTCCTAGGATCAGCAAAGATAAACTTTCAAATGCGGAAGTGAAAGAAATAGTAACCGATAAATTAGAAGATCAGTTTCAGAAATTGGGAAATAAAAATTCAGAAGAACAATTATGGGAGTCATGCAAAGAAACATTGGAAAAAGTCCAAGAAGACCATCTAATGGAAAATCAGCGTAGGAATAAGCAACAGTGGATGACAGAAGAGATATTGAATTTAATGGATGCAAGAAGAAAATATAAGAATGCTAATCTGACAGAATACAAAAAGCTAAACAGTATGATTCGAAGAAAAATAAGATCAGCTAAATCAGAGTGGCATAAACAACAATGTAAAGAAATTGAGAACTACGAGCGTATCTATGACGCATTCAATATGCACAAAAAACTGAAAGAAGTTGCAGGACTGAATAAAAAATGTAATCCTCCACTAATCGAAGATAAAAACGGAAAAATTATAATCGATATCGAAGGTCAACTAATACGATGGACAGAATATATAAAGGAATTATTCGATGATGAAAGAAGCGAACTAGAAACGCTAAATGACATAAGCGGTCCTCCAATATCTAAGGAAGAAGTGCAATACGCTATAAAGAACGCAAAAAACGGGAAGGCGATCGGACCAGATGGGATTTACGTAGAAACACTAAAGCTTTTAGGTGTCGAGGGCATTAAGATACTTACGAAATTGTTCAACTTAATCTATGAAAGCGGAAAAATTCCTAAAGATTGGCTTAAATCCTCATTTGTTGTACTACCAAAAAAACACAGAGCCACAAAATGCAGCGACTATCGCACCATCAGCCTAATGAGTCATGTATTGAAAACGTTTCTTAGAATCATTCATCAAAGAACATATAGAAAAATTGAGGAAAGAATCTCAAGTACTCAATTCGGTTTTCGCTGTGGCCTTGGAACGCGTGATGCACTATTCGCAACCCAAGTTTTAATTCAGAGATGCAGAGATGTAAATCATGACGTTTTCATGTGCGCGATTGATTTTGAAAAGGCCTTTGATAAAGTTCGCCATGAAAAAATGCTACATATTCTCAAAACTACCGGTCTGGACGGTAGGGACATTAGAATAATCGCAAATTTGTATTGGGGCCAGGCTGCATGTATTAGGGTTGCGAATCAGTGCTCTGAAGAAGTAAAAATCAAGCGCGGAGTTCGACAAGGCTGTATATTGTCACCAATGTTGTTTAATCTTTACGCTGAAACAATCTTAAATGAAGTCTTGGAAAACGCAAAAGAGGGAATACTCATTAATGGTATGCTTATGAACAATATCAGATACGCAGATGACACCTTGTTGTTGACTGGATCAATTGAACATCTTCAAGCGTTATTGAATCGAATGGTGGCATTCTGCGCGATATATGGACTCAAACTCAACGCAAGAAAAACAAAGTTTATGGTTATTAGTAAACAGGCAGCCGTAAATAATAATAACTATAACGTAACAATCGGTAATGACTCAATTGAACGAGTAAGTAATCTTGTATATCTGGGTACTCATATTAATGAAAGCTGGAACCCTAGTACAGAAATAAAAAGTAGAATTACCAAAGCAAGAACAAGTTTTATGAAATTTAAGAAAATCCTGTGCAGTCATGATCTAAATTTGGAACTTCGCATAAGAATGGTCCGATGTTATATATTCCCAGTACTACTTTACGGGGTTGAAGCATGGACACTGACAGAATCGCTTTTAAAAAACCTAGAAGCATTTGAAATCTGGGTCTACCGCCGTATTCTGAAGATCAGTTGGGTAGAAAGAGTCACAAACGAAAGGGTTTTGCAACGTTTGAATAAAAGTTGCGAAGTAGTGAACACGGTTAAAAGGCGCAAATTGGAATACTTTGGTCATATAATGCGTCACCCAGAAAAATATGACATACTTCACCTTGTCATGCAAGATAAAATAATGGGAAAAAGAAGTGTGGGCCGCCGTACAACTTCTTGGCTTAAAAACGTACGCCAATGGTTTGGGAAAACTAGCACTGAACTATTTCGTGCGGCTGTAAATAAGACAATGATTGTTAATATGCTGCACAACATGAGAGCCAACGATCGACAAGCGGTCTCGGCACCTTAAGAAGAAGAAAACAGCAGAAATATCGGATTGCTATTGGTCGCATCTGATAGAACATTATAATATTAAGCTATTTTTAAATTTGTCATTTAGAACAATTTAATATTTTCTAAATCTAAAGATACGATAAAATATGTATGCAGGAGTCGATTTTAATAGAACAATATGACATCCCTTAAGCAAATTCTGTCCATATCCCGATTTTCACCAAAAGTGCTGATAGAACATTACCTATAACACTCGACCGACTCCATGTTGTACACTTACAAAGATTCGCAAAAAATCTACCAACAAACTAAGTAACGTAAAAACTTACTTGCTATATATTTTGACACATAATTTTACAAAATGGCACCCGTCCAGCATTTTCAAAGATTACGTTACTAACATATCACAAAAAGAATGTGCAAGTATGATAGTTTGTGTACTTTAAAATTTATTATTTTAAGTTTTGTAGTTCAGAAAATAGTTCGGAGTTGAAGTTTTAGACGCGCTTGGTATATTTTACTTTGAGTTTTGACGTATTGCAATTTCCTTTTTTTATTATATCGTTTCTTTCCGAAATGTAGGTAATGTCCATTCCATTTTTGATATTTCGTAAATCTTTCTTGAAGAAGTTTTGAACTGTTGCCACAGTATATAAAAAATAGCACGTGCATGACTTAGAAAATACGCAAGCGTATTGTGGGTTAATAAAGCTGCAGCAACAACGCATTAAACCAAAGGCTGTAATTCAAAAAAGTAGAGGGAAGTCCTCAGGGTGTTCAGTGCAAGATGAACGCTTTTTATGTGACTGTGTCTATAATTCCACTGATTTTGGTGTTTGCGGGATTTAATCACGCTCATGGACTAACAACTTTCGGAAAATCCAATAATCAGGGACAACCGCCTGTGCAGCCCACAGTTGGTACGACATATCACCGATTTCATTTTTTTATCGATAATTTTTGTTTTTATTGCTTTTCAAAATGGGAAAAGTGGAGACACGATAGTGCACCGATACCTCCTGTTCATTTTCATATTTAGTGCTTTTGTTCTCATCATGAATTCAAGTTTTGTTTGGTACATTGCTAGCGTCGCTCTTCTTTTAATTATTCAAACTGGTATATACTTAGTTTAGCGCTTTTTTAGTTAATCACGCTTTAATTCACTCGTATGTTTTGTTTTTCACTAGCTATCAAAGAATTAGATATTTTGATTTTTTTCTACACTTTGTGCGATCGCTTAATGGATAAAAATTATTAGATATAAAATTTAGTATGTTAATAATTATAAAAAATAAGGGGTGCACGATCTAATTTTGTTCTGCCTTATAATTAATTAATATTTAAAAAATAAAATTTTTTAAATTTATTTAAAAAATTTCGGCCCGAGCAGATATAATTTTAGATTTTCTGGATCATTCTAAACAAAAAAAGTCTTTTGAAGTTTTTCTCTTAAGTTGATCGTTTTCGAATTATAAACAATTTAAAACTGAAAAAAAAAACGAGAGATGCCGATTTTCAAGGGTCAAAAACACAAGTAAAATATATTATTTTTGTAATCATCAAGTACTTAAATTCAAGCTCAAACGTTCTTCTATCAGGTCCAGATAAGAATTTAGCCCTGTTTTATTCTAAAATATTCTTCCTTATGGATAGACGGGCGATCGGGCTCCATTAACAACTAAAAAACAATCTTTTAAAATGAAATCATTTCAAAATACTTATCAAGAACTGATAGAATAAAAACCTGAATTTAGGTACTTCGTAATTTCAAGAATGATATTGTTTACTTGTTTTTAGCCTTGAAAATCGTCTTCTTTCGTTCTTTTTTCAGTTTTAAATTTGTTTCTAACTCGAAAACGATCCACTTAAGAAAAAAATTACAAAAGGCCTTTTTTGTTTCGAATGATCCAAAAAATCTAATATATTATCTGCCCGACCGATTTTTTTTAATTTATAAAAAAAATGTTATATTTTAATATTAATTAATTATATTCAGGACAAAACTACGTCGGGCACACCTTGTTTTTTTGTAATATTTAACATACTAAATTACATATCAAATAATGTTTATCCATTAGACAGATTGGTGCAGGTCGACCTTATATCGGATCTTAGACTATTACATTTTTTGATATATTCAGATTTAAATTAACAAGTGACTGTTTAGACTTAAATAAACAAAGTAAGGGAGGTGAAAATCTTACTGCAACTAAGGTTATGTTATAAGTCAAAGAAAAATAAAAAAAAAATAAAAATACTATTTGAATCTTTCAGTAGACAACGTTTCGTGCAGTATTTCTGCACTTCTTCAGTGTTGTTTTATATGTCAATTACTTATATAAGATAGATCATATGTTTTTAAATCATCTCTCTCTTCAGTCATGACTAGCGTTACCAGGTGTTCCGATTTGCGCGGGACGTCCCAATTTTCAGGGGTCTGGGGATGCGTACCGATTTGTACCTGATCGGGACACTAAATGTCCCGATTTTCACCCACGAAAACCAATTTCTGGAGGACTTGCAGTGAATTTTATAACTATGTTATAAAACCAAGGCACTCTTAAAAGCGGTAAAAATGAATGAAAAATATAATTTTAATAAAAAATAACTAATTTACTTAATCTACGATTTTTTTTGTAATTTCGTCTGAATATTATTATTATGTAGGATTAAATACAGATTATAGAAACACCTTCTAGTCCAGTAAATGAACGGGAAATACGTCGATACCGTGTAATTTTCAGGATCAACTCCGAATTGCATGAAAATTTGGACGGCTTGTGCCGTTGGTTGCTTTTACTCGTGGGGTGAGAGTCACCTCTATTTGGGAGTGAAAAACCTCGCGTTTAAAATAAGTCCGGAGATGGATAAATTGACTAATTATAAGCAATTTTAGTTCTATATAATTTTAACTTAGTTAATACTTTTCGAGTTATCTAAGATTAAAAATGTGTATTTTTCCACAAAAAAATCACGTTTTCAGGCGATTTTCACAAATAACTCAAAAAGTAAGTATTTTATCGAAAAAAATATTCTTAGCCAAAAAGTAACATAATATAAAAAAATGAAAAAAATTGTGAACTCGTTAAGTCTATAGACCAGCAAAAGCAAAGTTATAGGTCATGAAAAATATGTTCTTATTCTTCAAATTCCAAATCAAATATTTTAACGTAAAATAGCCAAGAAATGAAGCAGTTTTCGGAAAAAACGAATTAAAAGTTTTTTAATAAAGCTTTACTTTTATGTTTTAAAAAAAGTTTCTATCAATAAAACTAAGCGAGTTATGCTCAAAATCAAGTTGACTCCTTTTTTTTTGGTAAAAAAAATCGTGAAAATCTCTCCTACTTAGCACTCCAAATGAAATTAATCGTTACCGCTTTACAAATAATTTACTTTACTTATGTATTTTCACTAGTCACTAATCACGAGTTTATGCAAAATATGAACAGCCATTTCTATCATATCATATTTATAGAATCTATCATATTTATAAAATCAAAGCCTACCTACTTTTTACTCCTTGAGATTTTTAGTATCCCTAATACTTTTTAAGTTATTTTGAAAAAAGAGCATTTTCCAATATTTTAGGAAATATTTTGTTTACTATAAAACCAATTTTTTTTAAAACTAAGCAATCCCAACCGGTACACCTTACAGATCATATAAACAATAGGGTGTCAATTTGGAAAGTTGCCACCCCTAATTTAGTAATTTGGTCCTTATAGAAAATCTAAAAATATACAAAAATACGTCAAATTTATTTGTTAGGGGGACATTTTGTAGACCAGTTTTCAATAAATTAGATTCACCCTCAAGCGGGGGCGGACACAACCCCCAAAATCTTTAATGGAAAGGGGGATTGAGTGATAGCTCATTTTAAATACCTTTTGAAAAATACCACATACATTATATTTCTTTTCAGTACTTTTGGAAAAAATCAAGCAAAACCGTCAAGATATTATATTATTATCGTACCGTAAGCCTAATTATATTAAGTATTGAGTTCAGAACTCCAAAATTTTTTTTGGAGTATTGAACTCCATGAATTGATTTGAATTTAATTTTTTGGAGTATTTTGCGGAAAAATCAAGTAAAAAAAAAGATATTAAGTATCGATTTCAGAACTTCAAGAATTTTTTGGAGTATTGAGTCCAAGATTTTTCCAAAAGTACTGGAAAAGAAATATAAGGTATTTTTCAAAAGGTAATTGAATGGCCTTTAAAATGAGGTATCACTCAACCTTCGTTTCCATTAAACATTTTGGGGTTGTGTCCGCCTTCGCTAGAGGGTTGATGTAATTTGGTTGAAAACTGGTCTACAAAATGTCCCCCTCACAAATAAATTTGACGTGTTTTTTCATATTTTTAGATTTTCTATAGTGACCAAATTATAGGGGGTGGCAACTTTTCAAATTGACACACTGTATAAAGTAAATGGTAAACAGGTAACGATTAATTTTATTTACAGTGCTAAATAGGGGGAGATTTTCACGATTTTTTTTACCAAAAAAAAGGAGCCAACTTTATTTTGAGCGTAATTCGCTTAGTTTTAATGCTAGAGACTTGTATATAAACCAAAATTAAAGAAGATTTTTTTAAACACTTTAAAAAATTTTAATCGGTTTTGCCCGAAAATTGCTTAATGTTTTGGTTATTTCAAGTTGAAAAATTCGATTTGGAATTTGAAGAATAAGAACGTATTTTTGATGACCTACAACTTTGCTTTTACTGGTTTTAAAGACTTTCTGAACACACAATTTTTTTTGCTTTTTTTAAAGCTATATTTTTGCTAAAAATATTTTTTTCGATAAAATTACTCGAGAAGTATTTACTTAGTTTAAAAATTATATAAAAAAAAGTTTTTAGAGTTAGTCAGTTGTTCCATTTTGGGACTTACTTTAAACGATCGTTTTTTACCCCCGAGAAGGGGTAACTGTAACTGTCACCCACCAAGTAAAAGCAACCAACGGTACGTACAAGTTCAACTTTGAAGTAGACAATAAGTAGAACCTTTTTTTTTGGGAGGTGAGAATCTTCTAAAGACCGTCTGGGAAGGTGTCCCAGGTGTGTTGGATTCAATCCGCCACGCTTCACCGTGCCGGATCGCCTACCAACTAAACTCACCTTCTCTTTCTCCAGCCGATGGGTCTGGGACCACTCTTAGCGAGTACATACACTGACCCGTCGACCTTACTCTTAACTCCCCCCGGCACTTCCTGCGTGCGTTCCGCAGACTAAGTGACCCCCTAGCTGCCCCACCCCACACACACTTCGCAAAAGACCGGCCAGTGAAGACGACCGTCCCGTGCAACCCATGTGTGGGTGAAGCAACCGGGGTGCCCCCCATCCAGCATGAAACTAGCAAGAAGATACCAGTCGGTAATTACGAATAACTCCAAGCATTCAAGTTTTCATTCTCTCACACTCACTCTCACACTCATACCTTATAAATTATTACGTAAATAGACTTCCCTATGAGAAATAATGAAAAACGATTATAAAAATTTTTTGTATGGATAAAATTATGGTACGATATTAAATATATAAAATTAAAAGGTAAAATCGATAAAATATTTGTATAAATAAAATTAAATAAACAAATAAATAAAATAAAGTAAAATAACATGATAAAGCAGTCAGCGTAGGTTGTATGTAAAAGGTCCTCCCACCCTGGCTGCCCTCTACAACACAAACACGTTACAAAAATAAATAATAAGGGTCATCCCGCTTGCAGTCGCCTCTCTTTTTCCTCTTTATGCTTCATTGTTTTGGTAACAAAGGCAATGACTAGGTCGAAGTCACTCCTGCTGCTGATAGCTTTATCCATAAGCTCGTGAGGCTCACCTAGAGGAGACCCCAGACCCAGCTCCAGCTCGGTACGCCCCGCACGGTATGCCGGGCATACGAATACGACATGTTGCGCGTCATCCACCACTCCACACTCGGGGCATAGATCGTCCGCGGTCTTCTTTATACGATAGGTATATGATCTGAACGATCCATGTCCCGTCAAGAACTGTGTAAAGTAGTAATTGACGCGCCTGTGCCTGCACTCGTACCACCTTACTACATCCGGAATCAGAGATCTCGTCCAGGCTGCCTCTTCGACCTCGGCTGCCCATTCCCTCTGCCACATCTCTAAACTTCTGTTTCGTTATTGAGGTCCTGAACCAATTGCCCCGTTACCCCTCTGATACATTCGGACTCTTTCTGTGGCCAGAATGTGCACCGACACAGAACCAGCCACAACTTGTAAGGCAATAGTTGATACGGTTCTGTACGCGCTGCACTCCCTGATCAGAGGTTTTCTCTGTACTCTAAGAAGCATGTCTTTATATTTCTTCTTCTCCAGGGCCTCGTGCCATACTGGGGCCTCGTACAGGGCGATAGATAAAATTGATTGCAACATCACCGCTCTTTTATGAGATCCAGGACCCCTATATTTGGCATTAAATTGCTTAACGTGGAGGTCCTTTCTTCCGCTTTCCGACATGCCTCTTGCACGTGTGGTCCGAATGTCCGTTTGTCATCAAAAGTAATTCCTAGATATTTAACTGTCTTCTGGGGTCTTATTTCGGAGCCTTTGTACTCAAATACTATATCTTTTCTATCTCTCGGTCCCCTCAAGATTATCGCTTCTGTTTTCTCTACTGCTAGCTTTAGGTCATTTCTTTCTATCCATTCCGGACAACGGCATCTTGATTGATTTGTTTACTCTCTAAGAACTCTTTGAGATTTGTTTGCTCTGTAAGTGGAACCTAAAACCAGATTTTAATGCAATTCGGAGTTGACTCTGAAAATTACACTCCAAAACGGTCATTTGCTGGGCTATTGTTGTTTATTTGTCCCGATCTACACCCTAAATCCCGATTTGTTTTTGCTTGTGTACCGATTAAAAACAAATCGGACCTGGCAACGCTAGTCATGACCCCCGCAGGAAGTGTAATAGTCATCGTGATATCGCGATATCACGATGATATCTTTGGAGACGGATAATACACGATATATCGTGTTTTATCCGTCTCCAAAGATCTCTGTCTCTGGGCATTTCTTTTAACTCGTGCATAGGTCTTTTGTATATTCCTATAATTTGATCGGTCCATCTTGTTGGGGATCTTCCTCGTGATATTCGGCCTTGTACCTTTCCTAGGATAATAAGTCTATCCATGTTTACTGTGTCGGCTGTCATAACATATCCAAAATATTTTAATTGTTGGAGATGAACTTTGCTGATTAACCTTTTGCTGACCTTTAGCTCACATAAACTGGAATTATTTGTCCTGTGATTGGCCCACGGCACGGAATTCGTAACATTCTGCTCAACAACACAACATCTCAGTGGCGTCTATCTTTCTTATTTCCGTTCGTTCTATGATCTTTAAATCATATACACATGAATTAGAAGTTGATAATAATATTGCGAGTATGAATTAGGGATGGGAAAAACCTACCCGTTTAAACCTAAAACCGGTTTTTTTACTCCGCAATAACCGGTTTTACCAGTTGTTTTTTTGTCCCGGTTATAACCGGTTTTTTCTTTTTAAAGTAAAAACCGGTTATTAGGTTTTACGGTGATTAGGATTAAGTTAGGTATTATTTTGGATCCCAATCATAATTATTATTCTCAAGTAATTATTCCAAACAAAACCATAATTCAAATTTTATTTAATTTTATAAAATACAGAAGCAAACTGAAAGTGCAATCTCACATCAGCCAGAAACAATTATATTAAGTTTTATTATAATATTTCCTTGAAAAGGTATTTGTAATCATAATATTTACATAAGAAGTGATCTGGTTGAATTGTTGAATTAGACGCAAACAGCATCTATTTTTCACACTTAACTCTTGACATTGAAAGTGGGTGAATGACTTTTTCTATTTACCAAAATAATGCTCTTACTATGAATATCGAATTACTGATTACTAATACGAATCTCCAAGAATTTCGCTACGTTTTCAAAACGATAGATACACTCATACAGGAAGTATTAAATGAGTTAAAATGTACCTATTCTACAAATATACAAACGTGTTAAAAGTAATACATGTCCTTTCGATAGTACTAATTTTGATCAAATTGATATCGAGTCGAATGGAGTATCGCAAACTAAAGTGTATTGTAAATGTAACTTTGTAACCTATTGGATTAAAAAAACCAAAAACTGGTTTTTCCAAAAACCGGTTTTTTTGGTCGGTTATAACCGCCAGGTTAAACAGTAAGCAAAAAAACCGGTATAACCGAAAACCGGTGTTTTGTCAAAAACCGCCATCGCTAGTATGAATGTAAGATCAGAATAAGAATAATAACCATGTTGGGATAGTATCATGAGTTTTTGAACAAGAAAATTTTACTGTCGTGATTGCTTGTTGTGTTTTTCTTAAAGATTAATGACATTATATTATTATATTTTTGACAGATATTCTTAAGTTAAACTTGACATAAAAATAAATTATACTTTCCCAAGAAACAAATTCCAAATATATTGTAAATACCATTTTACAGTCCTCTAATTTAAGGGGTATATCTAATATTGTCTGAATGTTCATTGTGAGTATACAAATAAAATTAAACTTAGTTTTTGAGAACGATTTCCAAGCTAGAAATCTCAAATAAGTATAACGCATTTTTATTAAAAATTGATGAACACGCTGCTGATATGAGCACATTGTAGAAATGTTAGGGTATAGAAAGTCTAATGCTCACAATCTTATTGAAGGTTTTTATTAAAACTGGCATGGCGTATAAATTGTAAACGCTGAAACCGGTCGCCTGAAAACTGTTTTAATAATAAAAAACCTTCAATAAGATTGTGAGCATTAGACTTTCTATACCCTAACATTTCATGGATATATTTTTTTTGCTTAATGCTTACTATTTTTATTATAATAATTGATGGATTCGACCGTTACTTGATGGAAGCTCATTTTATCTCACAATAAAACACTGAAAAACGTTTGTTTTCTATACTTCCACAAAATTTATTACAACTATGGTATTACTACAGCTGTTTCGGCAAAGTGCCTTTCTCAAGTGATATATTTTACAATGTGTTTGCCTTTTTAAGTCTTTAACTGAAGAGGTTGAGGAGTGGGGAGCTGTTTGTCTCGAGTAGGTCATTCAGAATTGTATCTGTATTTTTCAATTTATTAATTTCCATTGATTCTAAAAGTGATAGCTTAAGGCCTTTATTTTGAATATGTAGAATTTGAAACTCTTCATTGAAAGAATGATTATGATCTAGAAGGTGAAGTGCGTATGTAGAAGTGTCTGTTTTTCTATTGTTGAAAGCCCTTTTGTGTTCTGCTATCCGTTTGTCAAAAGTTCTGCCAGTTTGACCGATGTAAGTTTTCGGACAGTCACCACAAGTTAGTTTGTACACACCACTCTGTAGTTGCTTTCTCTTTCGGCTTTTATTGTTTTTAATATGTTTGCTTAAGTTGTTGTTAGTTCTGAAAGCTGGTGTTATTCCTTTCTTTTTTATGTATCTGGCTATTTTTGTTGTTATTTTGCCAGTATATGTGAGAGAGCAGAAGGTACTGGGTTCTTTCTGTGGTGGTGGATACACTAATTTCAAGGCTTTCTTATGGAGTTTTTGGTTTAAAATATTGTTAACTGTTTGTTCGTTATAGCCATTGTTTACTGCTATTTGTCTAATGATATTTAGTTCTGTCTCGAAGTTGTAACGATGGTTAGATGTTCTAGATGTTCTAGATGTAACGATTACCAGACTACACAACAAACATGAGTCCTCCGTATATCATAAACCTACCCATACTGACACAACTATACACAATTCATCATCCTATCCTACACAACACAAATTAGCAGCCTACCATAGCATGATAAATAGACTGACAGAAATTCCTATGACAAAAAATAACTTCGAGACAGAACTAAATATCATTAGACAAATAGCAGTAAACAATGGCTATAACGAACAAACAGTTAACAACATTTTAAACCAAAAACTCCATAAGAAAGCCTTGAAATTAGTGTATCCACCACCACAGAAAGAACCCAGTACCTTCTGCTCTCTCACATATACTGGCAAAATAACAACAAAAATAGCCAGATACATAAAAAAGAAAGGAATAACACCAGCTTTCAGAACTAACAACAACTTAAGCAAACATATTAAAAACAATAAAAGCTGAAAGAGAAAGCAACTACAGAGTGGTGTGTACAAACTAACTTGTGGTGACTGTCCGAAAACTTACATCGGTCAAACTGGCAGAACTTTTGACAAACGGATAGCAGAACACAAAAGGGCTTTCAACAATAGAAAAACAGACACTTCTACATACGCACTTTACCTTCTAGATCATAATCATTCTTTCAATGAAGAGTTTCAAATTCTACATATTCAAAATAAAGGCCTTAAGCTATCACAATCATCATAGAATCAATGGAAATTAATAAATTGAAAAATATAGATATAATTCTGAATGACCAACTCGAGACAAACAGCTCCCCACTCCTCAACCTCTTCAGTTAAAGACTTAAAAAGGCAAACACATTGTAAAATATATCACTTGAGAAATGCACTTTGCCGAAACAGCTGTAGTAATAACATAGTTGTAATAAATTTTGTGGAAGTATAGAAAACAAACGTTTTTCAGTGTTTAATTGTGAGATATTTTTATTAATATTGGCAATAAGCCACAATTTTATTTTAAAATAAGTTTATTTTCACTGTTCGATTTCCACTTCAGAATTTCTATATTTAAATTGTCGCTAATTCCCAATAAAAATGGTAAATTGTATTAAAATTATACAAGAAAATAGCTTCAGAACAATATTGTTTAATGTTTTTGAAAACCAAAATCATAGTATGAGTTATCTAAAGCTGCGGTTTTCATATACTGTCAAAAAGAAATGAATAGTACAGGGCAAATAGATTATTTGATAGATATCTATGCAAACACAAGCAGATAATTAATTCAAGTTCATTTTTGTCCACCAAGATCCCTTAACAAAATTTGTACAATTACGGCCGTTGAAAGCTAAACGTGCAGAAGAAGTTACGTTAGTTCTTCTTGACATATTTTGTGCCTTTGGAGCTCCAAGCATTCTTCAAAGCGACAATGGACGAGAATTCTCCAACATAATTATAGAAGAACTGTGTTCCATTTGAAAAGATTTAAAGATAGTGCACGGTAAGCCAGGACACAGTCAGTCACAAGGATCTGTTGCCAATAAAGGCATTGGAAATATACTAAGTTTCTAGTTGGAAAGCAATCAAACAAAAACAGGTTGTCAGAGGGTCTTCGATCTGTACAATTCACCAAGAACCGAGCTTACCCTTACGGCATCAAGTGCAGTCGGCATGAAGCTATGTTTGTGGCTGCTGCTAAAATTAGTTTCAAAACTTCATCACTGCCAGAAGATCCTTTAGAAAATATTTCGACTGAAGAAGATTTAGAAATAGAAGAACAAGTAGAAGACACCCAGTCAGACCCTGATATTGAAGAACGTGAAGAAGCTGAAGTGGATGAACCACATGAGCTTCTATTAGAACAAGTACTAGAAAAAGCTGAGCAACCATCAGTGAATGAATCTAATGAGATGCTAGAAGAACTATTTTCTAATCAAATTTCAGAGAGGCGAGATTCTTTTGCAATTAAATGGACACGTGGCAAAGGAAGACCTTGAACAGAAAGAGAAGAAAATGCTTAAATCATCAAAAACTTTTGGCAGTTTTTATGAGTATTTAAAATGAATTATATGAATTGGGTACTAATGAAGGGCGACTGCTACAGTTGCATAGCAGAAATCAATTTACCATCTGCAAAGAATTATTCATTTCTTTAGACATAGTTCCAAAACTAAACATTTTTCATTGCGCGAGTATGTTAGAAAAACTGGAAAGTTGCTTAATTCCAAGTTCCATGAGGGTTTGCCATGTCACAATAAATAGTAAGTAAGTAAAGTAGTAGTATTAATTCAGGCAAAATAGCTCAATTCAGGTTAAACAAAATGTCTCTTGTTTTTCATTCAGTTCAATAAAAATCAAAATTCTTGAATAGGTTTTGGAATTTATTGTTTTTGTTCATCATTTTACTCACTTTTACCACTGGTCCTTGGTAATTGTATAAAATTACCAGTAAAAGTAAATAATTGGAAATAATTTCCTACATTTACTGTCGGCTGTGGTAATTGTATACAATTACCGGTAATTGTGTACAATTACCAATTATCTACTTTTACCGTAACATATACATATATACACTGCGCGTCAGAGAAAACGGGCACCCGAAAAATGGGTCATTTTTGATGTCTCGTATCTCCTAAAACTGTTGTCCGATTTAGGTAATTTTTTCAATATGTTATAGCCTTATTCTTTAGCAATATCGCTGTGATAATATTGTTGCTAAACAGGTAAATTTTCATTATATATCTGACGTACGAATCAAACTGTGTTTTTTCCTGTTCGCAACACCCTGTGGAATATTCTAGCAACTATAAAATACTGAAATTAAAACTCAACTATAGCCTCAGGTTTTCTTAATATTTTGTTTTTTGATTCATTCGCTATGTTGTATAATACAAAAGTTAGGTACTTTAACAACCAGCCATGTTCTTCATCAGTATAGGGTGTTTCTAAATAAGTGCGACAAGCTTTAAGGGGCAATGCTGCATGAAAAAATAATGACCATTTGCTTTATAAACATAATATCTCCGCAAATGCTTCGTTTCCGAGATACGGGATGTTGAATTTTTTCTTACAAACTGACGATTTATTTATTGCCCTAAAACCGGTTGAGATATGCAAATGAAATTTGGTGGATTTTAAGACGCAGTTATTGTACATTTTTTGGCGTACAATTAAGAATTTTATATTCACCATTGGCGTGCCTACGGGTAATACGATATCGTATTACCCGTATGCACGCCAATGGTGAATATAAAATTCTTAATTGTATATCAAAAAATGTGCAAACCCACCAAATTTCATTTGCATATCTCAACCGGTTTTAAAGCAATAAATAAATCGTCGGTTTGTAGGAAAAAATTCAACATCCCGTATCTCGGAAAAGAAGCATTTGCGGACATACGATTATAACGCAAACTGTCATTATTTTTTAATGCAGAATTACACCTTAAAGTTTGTCGCACTTATTTAGAAATACTCTGTACTGTTGAAGAACATGGCTAGTTGTTAAAGTACACAACTTTTGTATTATCCAACATAAGCGAATGAATAAAAAAACAGAATGTTAAGAAAACGTGAGGCTATAGTTGGATTTTAATTTCAGCATTTTATAAATGCTAAAATTTTCCACAGAGTGTTGCGAACTTTGAGAAAAAACCACAGTTTGATTCGTACACCCGGTATACAATGAAAATTTACCTGTTTAGCAACAATATTATTACAGCGATATTGCTAAAGAATTAGGCTATAACATACTAAAAAAATTACTTAAATTGGACAACAGGTTTAGTAGATACGAGACATCAAAAATGACCCACTTTTTGAGGTGCCCGTTTACTCTGACGTGCACTGTATATAGAAAGCGACTCTGGGTTTTTCAATGACTATTCTTTTTTGTTATCGTTAATGTTGGCGTCCAAAAAGGTGATATTGTTGAATATACTAAAATCACAATAAAAATGCTAGAAATAAACAAACCAAAACACGTTGAATGTATGTTACAAGGAGCACTCCCAAATCATGATTTACAATGTTTATACAGTCGAACCCGCTTATTGGAATAGTCTTCGTGCCAAGCAAAACTATTCCTATAACCGGGATATTGTAATAACCGATCATTGGTGGCTAGTAGAACCGTTTTTGGACCTCAAATTTCTATTCCTTAAAGCGAGATATTCCTATAAGCGGTATTCTAATAAGCGGGTTCGACTGTATATTGTAAATCATGATTCGGGAGTGCTCCTCGCAACATTCAACGTGTCTTGATTTAATTGATGGATTCGACCGTTACTTGATGGAAGTTCATTTTATCTCACAATAAAACACTGAAAATTTTGTTTTCTATACTTCCACAAAATTTATTATTTACAACTATGTGACTACAGCTGTTTCGGCAGAGTGCCTTTCTCAAGTGATATAATTTACAATGTGTTTGCCTTTTTAAGTCTCTAACTGAAGAGGTTGAGGAGTGGGGAGCTGTTTGTCTCGAGATGGTCATTCAGAATTATATCTGTATTTTTCAGTTTATTAATTTCCATAGATTCTAAAAAAGATAGCTTAAGGCCTTTATTTTGGATATGCAGAATTTTAAACTCTTCATTGAAAGAATGATTATGATCTAGAAGGTGAAGTGCGTATGTAGACTGTCCGAAAACGTACATCGGTCAAACTGGCAGAACTTTTGACAAACGGATAGCAGAACACAAAAGGGCTTTCAACAATAGAAAAACAGACACTTCTACATACGCACTTCACCTTCTAGATCATAATCATTCTTTCAATGAAGAGTTTCAAATTCTGCATATCCAAAATAAAGGCCTTAAGCTATCTTTTTTAGAATCGATGGAAATTAATAAACTGAAAAATACAGATATAATTCTGAATGACCAACTCGAGACAAACAGCTCCCCACTCCTCAACCCCTTCAGTTAGAGACTTAAAAAGGCAAACACATTGTAAATTATGTCACTTGAGAAAGG
This sequence comes from Diabrotica virgifera virgifera, assembly GCF_917563875.1. NCBI lineage: Eukaryota > Metazoa > Arthropoda > Insecta > Coleoptera > Chrysomelidae > Diabrotica > Diabrotica virgifera. The sequence goes on from NC_065452.1 coordinate 42,980,893, forward strand.
CACTCTGCCGAAACAGCTGTAGTCACATAGTTGTAAATAATAAATTTTGTGGAAGTATAGAAAGCAAAAGTTTTCAGTGTCTTGATTTGTTAATATCTAGTGCATCTTTATTGTGATTTTAGTATACTTCTAACTTTAATCAATACACTCTGATTTTCATTAATTGTAACTTCGTTTTGCTGACAATATAAGTTTTGCCATCAGTTTTGCATTAAATGTATTAAATTTTAGGCCACATTCATTACATGTTTAGGACACACAATTATTTATAAGTCGTTGCAACTCCTTTTCATTGAAAGAAATAAGTACTGTGTCGTCTGCGTATCTGAGATTGTCGATATTAGTTCCTTTGATTTTAATGCCTGCCTCTAAGGTTCCTTTAAAGATAAATTCGGAGTAGGTATGAAAATTAGAGGTGACAAAAAACACGCTTTTCTCACGCCACGTCATATCTCACTGTCTCTGTTGTGTTCTGACCAATTCGTATGTTTGCACATTGATGCCAATACAACGATTTAATAATAATTTGATAATAATGTTGGTCATTCTGGCTCTTCTGCTACTTGCCTCTAGTTTCCCTTAATGTATCTTCATTCCTTATTGTATCTGAAAGATATTTTTTTTGTGGATCTAACACTTTCGTCTCTGTAGATCTCATCTATATTTTTGTAAGAACCGTTTTAACTCTTGTTTCAGCTGCATATATTTTATTATTATTGGGCCTACACATGCTTTCCATCATCATCATTCTCTTTGCCTTATTCTATCTTCTATTTCCCACAAAATTCTATCTTGGGTCATATCAATGTCAATCCCCTTTACCAACATGTCCTGCTTTATCGTCTCCCCCCAGGTCTTCTTTGGTCTTCCTCTTCTACTCCTTCCAGGAATCTGCATTTCAGCTATGCTTCGTATTGGGTGATTAACGTCTCGACGTTGAACATGACCAAACCATCTTAACCTATGCTCTCTCATTTTGGCATCAATTGGTGCCACACCTAGACTTCCCCTAGTATACTCATTTCTAATTTTATCCTTCTTTGTCACTCAACTCATCCATCTAAGCATTCTCATTTCCGCCATATGCATTCGTTGTTCCTCTTTCTTCTTCACTGCCCAACATTCAGTTCCGTACATCATAGCCGGTCTTATGGCTGTTTTATAGAATTTTCCCTTCAGCTTCATTGGAATTTTTCTGTCACACAACACACCAGTCGCTTCTTTCCACTTCATCCATCCAGTCCTAATTCTACTGCATGCATCTATCTATTTCTCCATTACTCTGTAATACCGATCCCAGGTACTTAAAACTATTGCTTTTTACAATCAGTTCACCATCCAAAGATACCATTTTATTTGTAGTAACTCCATCTTTAAATGAACATTCCAAATACTCTGTTTTTGTCCTACTAAGTTTCAAAACTTTTTCTCCAGAGCTTGCCTCCACTGTTCCAGTTTTTGTTCTAAGTCTTTTTCACTATTTCCTACTAACACGACATCATCAGCATACATTAAGCACCATGGAATGTTACCCTGTAGTTTCGCTGTTATCTGGTCCAAAACTAACGAGAATAAATACGGACTAAGCACAGAGCCTTGGTGCAATCCTACTTTCACGTGAAATTTATCAGTCTCTCCCACACCTGTCCTAACACTAGTCGTTACTCCCTCAACCATATCCCTCACAATCTTTACATATTCACCAGGGACTCCTTTCTTATTGAGTGCCCACCACAGAATCTCTCGAGGAACCCTATCATATGCTTTCTCAAGATCAATGAATACCATATGAGCGTTTGTTTCTTTACTCCTGTATTTTTCCATCAACTGCCTTATAATGAAAATTGCATCTGTTGTTGATCTGCCCTGCATAAAGCCAAATTGATTCTCGGATATTTCGGTCTCTTCACGTATCCGTCTTTCAAATACTCTTTCCCATATTTTCATGGTGTGGCTAAGCAGTTTTATAGCCCTGTAGTTTGTACATTGTTGTATATCTCCCTTGTTTTTGTAAACAGATACCAGTATACTGCTTCTCCATTCATCTGGCATTTGTCCAACTTTCATAATTCTATTAAATAGACCTGCTAGCCACCTTGTTCCTGTCTCTCCCAATGCTCTCCATACTTCCCCAGGAATATCATCTGGTCCTACCGCTTTTCAGACACATGCCTTACACTGGCCCTACACATGCTTTATATGTCCGTATTTTGCTCGCTAAATTTAGTGCCTTGAATGGATTACTAAAACATGCTATTAACGGTGTGACAGGAACTGAATGGCAGAAATGTATTCAACAGTTATAAAGGAATAAGACATAATGTGGTTTATGTGTATACAAACAAAAATGCAGAAGTAAAAATAGAACATGAGAAACTTGAATGAGCTTTATTAACTCAGTTAACAGTAAATTCCTTCCAATTTATGTCTAGAATTTTTTCTAATGTATATAGACAGTATTAAAATATTTTTCAGTAATTTAATATTTCGTAGCGAATGTAAATTTTGATAAGTATGTCACAAGTTGAATGCCCATCAAAATTTATATAAAACGATAAAATTATTCTTAAAAATAAACTTCTGGAAACAGTTATCAGATCACTGCTTATTTGTTTGATCAATTGATAAATATTAAGAAATAACACTAATAAAAGTTGTTTGGCTTTACTAGAGCGACAATCAACTTTTTTCTTTAATTTTTTTGGACAAAGTCCAGTTGAAATTCTTGTTTCTTGTTTTTCGTTTATTGTAGAATATAAGCAGTATGACATACATACATACAAAGGTCGTGACGTTAAATTTTTATGAGATTTCAAAACATAAGCTTTTTTTCTATTGAGCATGGTCAGACTTCTAGCGATCGGATATTCAATCAACAATTCTACTGATCCGTGGTGGGAACGAATGTAAGTACATTCTTAGATAGATCTATCTATCTATCTAATTAGCCATCTTCTGTCCATCTTTGGACATAGGCCTCCCCAATCCCTTTCCATTCTTCTCTGTCTGTCGCTACAGTTATCCACCTAGACCCCACGTGCTTCTTGACATCATCTGCCCATCTCATTTGTGGCCTTCCTCTACTTCGTTTATATTCCCACGGTCTCCAATTTATGAGAATTTTGTTCCATCGGTGTTCTTTTTGTCTAATAGTGTGTCCCGCAAATCTCCATTTCAACTTTGCAACTTCTTGTCTAACATCCCTAACTTTGGTTTTCTCTCTTAAGCGCTGGTTTCCTCGAAAGCGGTGCCGACAACCTCCGATCGTAACACTGCGATGAATGACATCATAAAAAACTGTACCATGCAAAATAATAGCGTTGGTTTCCAAGGATGCATTGGAAGCCACCGCTTGCTGAGCTTGCACATTTCATTGCCCCAGTGAAGAACCTTGAATTTTTCACCGTAATCTGACGTAATTCATCGCAGTGCTACGATCGCTGTTTGTCGGTGCCGCTTTCGAGGAAACCCAGGCTTTATCCACTTGTTTCTCTTTTTATCCATTAGTCTTATGTGCAACATTTGCCTTTCCATTGCTCTTTGCGTTTTTATGATCCTGTCCATGTTTGCTTTCGTAAACGTCCACGTTTGGGAACCGTAAGTGAGAACAGGGAGTATACATTGATTGTGTACCTTGGTCTTCAGATGTTGTGGATATCTTTTGTTTTTTAAGGATGTAGCTTAGTTTTACAAATGCCGCCCATGCCAGTCTAACTTATCTTTTGATCTTTGCTGTTTGGTTTTCCTTGTTAAGTTTTACAATTTGACCTAGATATATATAATCGTGAACTTGTTCTATTTCATCTTGTCTGATCCTGATTGTGATGTCCTCAATATATTTGTTATGATTTTGGTATTGCTGTAATTCATATTAATTCCTATTTTTCCGGCTTCTATGTCCAGTTCTTTCATCATTTCAAACAATTCTTCTTTTTTATCGGTTATCAATATGATGTCATCGGCGTATCTTAGGTGGTTCAAGCGTTGTCCACAAATTTTTATACCTTTTTCTTCACATTCTAATCTTTTAAAGATATCTTCCAGAGCCTGATTGAAAAGTTTCGGTGATATTGTGTCACTCTGTCTTACGCCTCTATTTATTTGAATTTATTGTGTTCCTTCGTATACTTTAATTGTTGTTGTGGCTTCTTTATATATATTGGCTATTAGGTATGTATATCTGTAGTCAATTCTGCTGTTAATCAAAGAACTTTTCACTGCCCAATGTTCGACACTGTCAAAAGCCTTTTCGAAATTTATGAACGCTATATATAGAGGAATGTGGTATTCATTTGCTCGTTCTATAAGGATTTTCATATTTACTAAATGGTCACTTGTGCTAAATCCCTTTCTAAAACCAGCTTTTTCTTTCGACTGGCATCCGTCGAATTTTTCGTCAATCTATTGGTTAAAATTTTTGTTAGGAGTTTATACATTACATTGAGGAGTGTTATAGGACGGTAGTTTTTTATATCTGCTTTGTCTCCTTTCTTGTGTATGATAATGGTTACGGATTCCTTCCAGTTGTTTGAGATTCTTTTTTCTTTTAATATTTTGTTAAAAAGGGAATGGAGAGTATTGATTACCACTTTTCCACCATATTTCAGCATCTCTGCAGTTATTCCGTCTTTTCCAGGCGATTTGTTGTTTTTCATCTCTTTCAATGTCTTCTTTATTTCTGATTTGCTTATTTGTGGCTGTAATTCTAAGTTGAACGTACTCAGATAGACTATTACAAATAATTCTTCTTCTTGTAATGCTATCTCCGTTAATGGAGGTTGGCGACTACACTTGCAAATCTGTCTCTGTCCAATGCGGCTCTAAACAAAGATGTTGAATCAAGGCCGCTCCAGTCTCTGATATTTCTAAGCCATGAAATGGCTTAAATGATCAGTTGCGGGATGTGGTACTTTTCGTCTCTCATAATGTGTCCCAGCTAGCTAACTTTTTTAACTTTGATGATCTTCAGCAGCTCCCTATCTGTTATATTCTCCTCAGAACATTTCCATTGGTGGTGTGGGTTATCCAAGGTATTTTCAAGATTGCCCTATAAAGCTAGTGTTCAAAGGCATCTAACTTATTCATCAGCGTTATGTTGAGCGTCCAGGCCTTCGTTCCATACAAAAGTATTGACCATACATAGCAATGCAGAAAATGACATCTAATGCTAATGCTAATATCAATACTACTGTTGATATTAGCATTAGATGTCATTTGAGGATAGAGGTAGCCTTGTCGGGCTACCTCTATCCTCGCTCTTACTTCTTGTTTATAATCAAGTTGATTGTTGAATCAGCAGCCAAGATATTTGTATTACTTTACGTATTCAAGCTGTTGGTGGTTTACATAATATTTTAAGGGGTACATATTTGTTACAAAGGAAACGTTGACAAAATATAAACGTTTTTATTATAACAATAATGACTGGTTATAATATGAACTACTTGCTAACTCGTTGGGATGCTTGTCATCCACAGGTAATGCCAACTCTTAACACTAAACACTAAAAGGATATAATATAGACTTGTAATATCAACAAGACTGAGACGGCTAACTGATAATGAGGCTGTTCAGGAAAGCCTCTAGTTGAAGAGTGGCGAAATTACCTTTACGTGGTCTTCGTTTTGCATCACATAATGGTCAGCAGAGCATTACAGTATTTTTAGAAAACTGAAATACACATAAGAAGATCAGGAGAAGGACGAAATAGAGGTATTTCTCAAGCTTTTGCGACTCAGTATTCCAAGAAACAGAACTTTTACTAGCCGTAACGTAACTGATTCGATTACTAAATTACGGTGGTATCTCGATATTTCTGATAATAGACTAAGAGCCCCTATAGGTGAAATTTGCTAATCATTTTAGGCACGATATGACCCTATAACTTAAATAGTAGAACCTAAAAGAAAACGTACAAACATTGTGCCGTCACTTTTAGTGGCACATGCGTCGACAGTGGCGCATCAAACTTTTCACTTATGGGCGGGATACCTAAATAAATTAAAATGTACCCTCCCTCACACCCAGAATTCATTTTTTTTTTATTTTTTTAAGTTCTATATGAGTAATAAATAAGACTCAGCGTAATTTTAACCCACCACCACTTCCCCCTTCTCCCACGATCAAAAACTTCATTTTTCGTTTTTATTTCTTTTAGGTAGTATGAAATCAATTTTAAAATTTCAAAAAATTCATAGGCATAGTTGACGCTTTGACAAAACATGCCTAGGTTGAGTCTACATAACCTCAAAAAAATTTTTTTTTTTGAAAAAAGCGTATAACTTTTTTTGGAGATGGCTGGAGGTCTAATTTTTTTCTATTTTGTGTATTTTATCAAACGCTATGTTCTTAACTATTTCAGATTTTTCCGTAAGGTTCGCCACCTTCAAAAATCCAAAAAAACTCTTTTTTTTTTTTGGCGTTTTTGGGGATTTTCCCTAGTTTATAGATTTCAAAATAGATCAAATCAATTTTTTTATATAGATTATATGTAAATTGAAGTAATGAGTCCTTTAGAATATTTAAAAATGGCAAACATAAGTTCAACCCCCCCCCCCCCCCCAAAAAAACCCATAAAAAACAGTTTTTTGGATTTTTGAAGGTGGCGAACCTTACGGAAAAATCTGAAAAAAATTAAAAATATAGTGTTTGATAAACTACACAAAATAGAAAAAAGCAAGACCTCCACTACCTCCAAAAAAAAGTTATACGCTTTTTCCAAAAAAAAAATTTTAATAAAAATTTGGGCTTATGTACATTTAACCTATGGATCTATAAAAATGGTTTGTAAAAGCCTGAACTACGCCTATAAATTTTTCGACATTTTTAAAATTGATTGCATCCCACCTAAAAAAAATTTAAACGAAAAATTAAGTTTTTGATGGTGGGGGAAGGTGGAAGGAGGTGGTGGGTTAAAATTACGCTGAATCTTATTTTTTAATCACATAGAACTTAAAAAATAAAAAAAAATGAATTCTGAGAGCGAGGGAGGGTACTTTTTAATATATTTATCCAGTCCATAAATGGAAAGTTTGATGCGCCACTTTCGACGCATGTGCCACTAAAAAGTGACGGCACAGTGTCCATAAGGTTTCTTTTAGGTTCTACTATTTAAGTTATAGAGTCTTATTGTGCCTAAAATGATCAGCAAATTTCACTTATACCGGCTCCTAAATAGTCTTTAATATGTACAGTTACAAGATATCTCAACGAAGCAAATTAGAAACGGAAACGAAGAGGTGACGGAACTTCGACTGAGACTGGAAGAACTAACGGAAACAGTCAAAAACGTTTCTACTGCGCTGTTTGTAATCTGCTGTAATTTGGTTGGAGGATTATTAGGTTGGAGGTAATTAGGAGGTTGGAGGTAATTACCGGGAAATAACGCTACTGACTGTGGCATATAAAATACTGTCAAATATTGTGTATGAGCGATTGAAACCATATGCGGAACAACTAGTTGGGGGATATCAATGTGGTTTCTGCAGGCAGAAGTCCACAATAGATCAGAGCTTCGTCTTGAGGCAAATCTTGGAAAAGACTAGTGAATATAGACACACATCATCTCTTCATTGATTTTGAGAGTGCTTATGATAGTATCCATCGAGAATTTCTGATCCAAACCCTGAAAGAGTTTAATATTCCAACTCAACTCATTGATATAGTAAAAGAAACACTTAAAGTACAGAGCCAAATTCGAATTCAAAACGCACTAACAGATACAATACATGTTAGAACGGGCCTACGACAGGGAGATGCCCTATCCTGTATTCTATTCAACATCACATTAGAGAAAATAATTAGAGAGTCAAAAGTCAACACAAGACGAACAATAATAACAAAAAGTGTACAAATATTGGCATTTGCAGATGATGTTGATATCATAGCTAGAAGCAAAAGAGAAATGATAGAAGCATTTAATGCGATAGAAAGAGCGGCACAAAACAGTGGCCTAAATATTAATGAAATAAAAACCAAATACATGAAGGCCATCAAATCGACAGGCCAAAGAAACCTAGAGAATCTGACAATAGGAGACTATAACATCGAAAGCGTAAAAAAATTTACATATTATCTAGGTTAACTATTTACCGCAGATAACAATGTCAGCGAAGAAGTCAAAAGAAGAATACATATTGCTAATAAAACAGTTAATGGACTAATTAAACATCTATGATCTAACAACATCACGAGAAAAACCAAATGCAAAATATACAAAACCCTGATAAAACCGGTCCTTATATATGAATCAGAGACATGGACACTGTCGAAAAGCGATGAGAACTTATTAGGTACGTTTGAACGAAAAATCGTCAGACACATGGAAAAAAAATGACGTATGGCGCAGAAGATATAATTTTGAACTATACGCAGCATACAACGAACCCGACGTCATAACATCCATAAAAATCGGATGTCGGCGCTGGATGGGCCATGTTGAACGGATGTTGGAGACCGAAACACCAAAACATATAATGAGGCAAGCAGCAGTAGGGAGAAGGTCAAAGGGAAGACCCAAACTTAGATACATGGAACAAGTGGAATAAGATCTGAAAACACTTAAGATTACCCACTATAAGAACAAAGCAAGGAACAGAACAGAATGGAGGAAAATCCTAGAAAAAGCCAGGACCCAAAAAGGGTTGTCGACCTACTGATGATGATGATAAATCATTTAGGCACAATTGAAAAAAAAAACAACGCAAAAAAGCAGTACCGGAACGGCGTTCCGGTACGTTCCGGCTCCACTACAGCCCTAAGGTGCAGCCTATGATATATTGACCAGCATTTAATCCACGCAGGTATATGCTGAAGATCCTAAATGAACAAGAATGAAATGGTACGATAATGTTGTCCAAGCGTTTATTGATAAAAATTTTTCTGTGTATACCACCACTTATTTAAAATTGCATGTATGTAAAAAAGGTTTTTTTTATAACATGAACAAAACATGTTCATTTTATTAGAGGTATCGTCGAATGTACCTTTTTTCGAAAATTTTATTAAAACTATATCAATATATCATCATTTAGGTAATCGCGTCCACTGCTGGGCATAGGCTCTCCTCAGCTTCTTCCAATGTTCTCTAAACTAGGCCCTCACTCTTTTCACATCGTAGGTCCATCTAGTCGGTGGTTGTCCTGGCCTTTTGATATAGTTTATGGACCTCCATTTCATGATGCATATTGTTCACCTTCCATCTTGTGTTCTAAGTGACCTGCCCAGTTTCACTTAACGTTGTGATTCTTTTTAAACAGCTGATCTTCTTCTGATTTATTGGTTTGTTATGTGGTCTCGAAGGCTTACGTCCAGAATTGCACGTTCCATGGCTCGTTGTGTAACTCATAAGTTTGTACGGGTAAAACACATTGAATATAAACCCTTACTTCTTTGAACTTCTTAGAATATAAATGGTCAGTCTACCAAATGTTGCTCATGTCAGCCTGGTGTTGCTGGTTAGGAAAATGCCGTCGGCAAACAACAGGAAGAACGTAGGCGTGTCCATACATAGTATAAAGAGGAGCAGGAATAGAGACAATCCTCGGAGGACACCAACAGTGTTACCTAGCACATGTTGGCTTCAAGATAAGGTCATGCAGCACGCGGTCGAAGAATGCGTTTTCCAGATCGACAAAAGATCGATTATAAAAGAGAACATTTTAAGGTGCATCATTAAGATTAAAGATTGATGGAAGAAGAACCATTTGTGTATCCATAATAAGCAAATAAAATAAAAAAGCTAATTCCATTTTATCCATCTTACTTTAAATTCACTGCAGACATATCCATGAGATTCTACATTACTTTGTAATCCCGGTCCTATAGATATTTAAAACTATAGTCTTTCACAATCATGTCACCATCAAAAATTACTATCTTATTTGTAGTAGTACCATCATCTTCCAAATTTTCTGATGTCGTTCTAATGAATTACAATCCTTTTTCTCAGTGAGCCTATCTCCACTGTTTCACTTTGCTCTAGTACTCTTTCAGCATTAGCTATAAAACCAAAATTTTTCAAATTTTGTTACATAGTACATTATAGTAGTACTTGTGGTAAGTACTAGTACATTTATGGCTTTGCATGTTGATATTATTATCCTGTGCACAAGGACTAATCGGGAGCGATATGGACTTTTAGACGTTCCAGGTAGTTCAGAACAAAATTGGTTTATTTAGATATTTAACACGCTAAGAGCCACAAATGAACCATAAAATCTTAAAAATAATCATTCTACTACTATTAGTGCACAGTTTCCAAAAATAAATGGCCTTTATTTATTATCTTTACTTAAAATATGTTCTAAAATAAAATTGAATATTATATTCGACAATTCTTTTGTGTTCCTCTTTTACTCCTTCCAGGAACCTGCAATTCAAGAATTCTTCGTATTGGGTGACTGACGTCTCGACTTTGAACATGACCAAATCATATTAACCTATGCTCTCTCATTTTGGCCTCTATTGGTGTCAACCCTAGACTTCCCCTAATATACTCATTCCCAATCTCATCCTTCTTTGTCACTCCAGTCATCCATCTAAGCATTCTCATTTCTGCCACATGCATTGGTTATTCTTCTTTCTTTTTAACTGTTTAACATTCACTTCCGTACATCAGTACATCTAGCTGTTTTCTAGAATTTTCCCTTCAGCTTCACAGGAATTTTTCTGTCACGCCACAAACCACTTCATTTCACTTCATCTATCATTCATCCAACCCTAATTCCACTACATGCATCTCCATCTATATCCCCATTACTCTGTAATACCGATCGTAGGTAGTTAAATCTATTACTTTTCAAAAAGTCTTAAATCCTTTTCCTCAGGAGCTTGTCTCCACTGTTCCAGTTTTTGTTCTAAGTCGCTTTTACTATTTCATACTAACACTACACCAACAGCATACACCAAGAACCAGGGAATGTCACCATGCAGTTTCGCTGTTACCAGATCCAAAAATAAAGACTAAGCACTGAGTCTTGGTACACCTGCAATCCTACCTTCATATGAAATTTATCAGTCTCTTCCACACCTGCCCTAACACTGGTTGTTGCTCCCTCATACATATCCCTCACTATATTTACATATTCATCCGCACTCCTTTGTTATTGAGTGCCCACCACAGAATCTTTCAAGGAATTCTATCATCATAAAATATGCTTTCTGAAAATTTACCATCATATTATAAGGGTTTGTTTCATTATTCCTGTATTTTCCATCAGCTACCTTATAATGAAAATTGCATCTGTTGTTGATCTGCACTGCATAAACCCAAATTGATTATCGCATATTTCGGTTTCTGCACGTATCCGTCTATCAATTACTCTCTCCCATATTTCCATGGTGTGACTTAATCACACCATACTGCTTCTCCATTCGTCTGGCATTTGTCCAAAGTCCATAATTATATTAAATAAACCTGTTAGCATCAGAAACAAGACCCGATACAGTCACAACACAAATACTACTGGAAACGGCAGAGATGAGAGTACTGAGAAGAATTACAGGAAATACAATGAGAGATCGAAAGAGGAGCGAAGATATTAGAAGACAATGTAAGGTACAGTGTATAAACGAATGGACACTAAATAGAAAAAAAGAATGGAACAACCACATAACCAGAATGGGGGAGACACGTGTGGTCAAAATAGCACGAGATAAATCACCAATCGGTAGAAGAAGTATCGGCCGACCGCGCAAAAGATGGAGTGACAACCTTCCATAGAGGTATCAATCCGCCAATGAACAAGCAGAATTGCTTACAAAGAGGAAGAAGAAGAAGAAACCTGTTAGCCACCTTGTTCCTGTCTCTCGTAACGCTCTCCACACTTCCCTAGAAATATCATTTTTTCCAACGGCTTTTCCTTTCTTTATTCTTGAAGTGTTTGACTTCACTTCTTCGTTATTTACAAAAAACAACGATTACACTATCACAGAACAAACATATAGTAGTTCAGATATATAGTTCAACATATAGTTCAGACAGTATAGTTCAGATATACAGTGATAGTCAAAAGTCCGTACCCCTCCTCTTATCTTTTGAACGGTTATACCTATAATAGTGAAATTTGGAGGGAGGAAATAAACGGACGTAAGCTTCTACTAGTCATGACAGGTGACGTAATAGTGACAGATGACGTTACAGAGCCACTGTGACCGATAATTTTAAATGGGACCAGTTACACTCATTTTTTTGGGTTTAAGTTGATTTTGATTTTGGTGAATAAATTAAATAATTATAATATTGTAGTTTCGCATTTAATTAACATTAATTCAAATGTCCGCCTATGGTTTTTTGTCAAAAAAGTTGACGTTTTTCAATTCTCTAGTAGCTTTTATATCAACCTCAACCTTTTTGGCAAGTAATTATAGGCGAAATTTTCAATTTTTATACACTAAATGCGAAACTACAATTTTATATTTATGTATTTCATTTATTCATCAAAATTAGCTTAAATTCAAACAAAATAAATATGACTGAATAGGCATTTTGAATACCTTTCAAACGAGGTATCACTTGCCATAAGGTCCCATTTAAAATTATCTGTCACAGTGGCGCTGTAAAATCATCTGTCACTATTACGTCACCAGTTATGACTATGACTAGTTAAGAACCTTACGTCCGTTTATTTCCTTTCTCCAAATTTCACTATTATACGTATAACCGTTCAAAAGATACGAGGGGGGTACGGACTTTTGACTAGCACTGTATAGTTCAAACATATAGTTCAGTTGAGATAAATAAGGTTTCGTCCACTTATGGGATCAAAGTAATACTAGCTGCTATTTTTATTTACCTACGATTGGTAAGTTTTCAATTTTACAATAAAATATTGCTAATATTTTTGGTTTTATTTTACCAGTGGGTAAAACAAAAATATTATACACGGTAGATTAGGCTAGTCATATGCCACTCAATGCATCGAGGTGTAACGCCGACATAGGATTGAGTGGTCTAGCCATCTTTGTCGGTCGCATGCGCGGGGTCGCTTGGGTAAAAGAGATAGATAGACCACCGATCGACTTTTTCCATGCTCTTTCCGCGTTACGCTTTTTTGGTGAGTATGCCGTGTCTACCCTTGGCATGTCTCTGGGGTAAAATCCTTCTTTTCCTTAGTCAATGTCATTAAGTACTTTTATTTATTGTTTTTGGTAATTTCGGTATTGTCAAAAAATTTTTTTCGGCACCTACCGGCACCGCCGCCTTTTTAATACGACGCCGGGGGGCACCGCCCCTCTTCGCCCTTATCGACGGCGCGGCCCTGCCTGTCCTTCATCCTCTTTATATGTTTATTTCAATATCTCCGTAACAGTCAATAACCTACTAGCATGATCGATCATGCTAAAAAGAAGAAGAAGAAGAAGAAGAAGAAGAAGAAGAAGAAGAAGAAGAAGAAGAAGAAGAAGAAGAAGATAAAAGATATCCTTGTTTTTTTGAGAAAGCTTCCAATTTCTAACAATTTACATAAAACATTTTTGTTGTTACTTCTAGCGCCATCTTTGCCGACCTTATCAATTTTGTCGAAATCCAAACGATTATCATATCTGTCTACATTTTATTTTCAATTGCTTTCTGAACATTCTAGTATTTCTGTTGATGAGATTATTGCATCTTCGATCTCTGTCCACATATTATCTAGGTTTCCCTCATGAGGTCTTTTTCCAAGACAATATGTTATGGCTTTTCAATGTTCTGTTTTTTTTTAAGTTTGACTTTTACTAGATAATGGTCGGTGTTGTATGTTTCTGTGTAGTTTCTTAGGTTTTCAGTTTTTGTATGTGGTTCCTCTCTAATAATACAAGATCTATTTGCTAGGCAATCCGGCAATCTCTAGGTTATCATACCGATATCTTAATAACCGTGTAATGTACCTAATATTTCCTTTATTCCTATTGTAGGTTGCTAGTTTTCAAAAACCCTAGTCATTTTAGATGAAAGAGGCTGCATTTATAAATTGCTTAATTTGCCTTTAATTTTTAAATAAAAAAACAACACAGTTCAATCAACCTTCTTTAATTTTTATATATTTCTATTTGTATGATTTGATGACAGATAATAAAAGCTTTTTTTAATACTACAAAGTTTTCTAATTATTTTTGTAATTTTTAGCATCTGGAAAACCATGTACAAACCAAAACAACTGCACACTAATCAAAGGAACAACATGCCTACGAAATTATTGCTTATGTGGCGATAATAGTCATCCGGTGAATGGAATATGCAGTGCAAAATTTAAAGGTAATAAAGTCAATATTTAGAATGTAAGAATACTATGCTCTTGGGCCCACATATAAAATTATTATTTATGACCCGTATTTGTTATTATAACCACACCAAACTTTTTGTATTTGTTATTTGGGTGGATTCGGACAAATTTGGAACTTGGTGCATTATGATAGTGGGGCGACGGTCTATCAAGCTCTCACGAGGTTATCAATTTTATGCAAGAAAAAAATTTATAACCACATTGGTCATTTTATTTTAATCAATGGTTTTTATCATATAAACAACGAAAACAATTTTGTCGGACACGCTAAATATGTCAAATTTATGAAAATAATAAATTTATTACCACATTGCTAATTTTAACAGAATCTACCATAAAACCTTTTTACAATAATGTGGTAACCTTGTCGGACAATTTTCACGGGGCTTATGCGCAGTCGAATGCGCCGAAGATGTCAATTTCCTGGAGTTTTTTAATTTACAACCATTTTTCCGACAAAAATAGGAGGTTATAAGTAATTATATTCTAAATCAAAAAATCTAAGTGTCCGACAAAAATATTGGGGCAAATCGACAGTCAGACAAAAAATTTAATTTTTATTAGTAAACTATACTTTTTAACTATGCTGGGTTCGTGCATCCCTTATCTTCACAACCATTTTGCCGACAAAAGAAGTAGGTTACAAGTATGTAATTATATTCGTAAACAAAAAATGTAATTGTCTGACAAAAATTTTGGGGCAAACGAATAGAAAACCTAATTCTTTTAGGTTATCGACGTCCGTAAGGGGAGGCATTGTCAAAAAAAAATTTAAAACAGTTTTTCTCGGTTACTTTTGAATCGATTTAGCTGAAAATTAGTACAAACACTAAGTACAACATTTAAAAGGGTGTGACGTAGAGTTGTTCCCAATATTTTCCAAAAAAAATTTCCGACAAGAGGAAAAATTTTGAAAAAATTTTGATCTGAAAATTTGTGTACATACTTCTTAAACAATGACAAACACCGTTCTGTAGTATTTTTTCTCGAATTTTCAAAAAAAAATCCGACAGGACGGAAAATTTCGGAAAATTTTTTGAAAATTTTGGACCCCTTATTTTTGCCCGACAAGTGATCCAATATGCATTACACATATAAAAAACAGTACAAAATAAAAATGACATCTGTGGTAATAAATAAAAAAAATCCAGGAAATTGACATCTTCGGCGCATCCGACTGCGCATATGCCCCGTGAAAATTGTCCGACAAGGTTACCATATTATTGTAAAGAGGTTTTATGGTAGATCCTGTCAAAATTAGCAATGTGGTAATAAATTTATTATTTTAATCAATTTGTACATCCTTAGCACTTCTTCATTAGTTTTTCTTGCTCTCCAGTACGTGTATCTTCAGCATCCGTCTATGAATCCACATTTCCAATGCTTCAATTCTGTTCATGATCGATACTTTTAGCGTCCACACTTCTGCACTATACAAAAATACGGACCAAACAGCACTTAACCATTCTTTGTCTTAGTTCTAAACTGAGATGATTATTGCAAAGAAATGACTTCATTTTCATAAAAGTAGTTTTAGTCATTGCTATTCTACGTTTTATTTCTATGTCGCACAGTGGTTCCAAATGCTGGAAACGTGGTCATGAGGCGAAAAAAGGAGTCCCTATTTAGGGATTTTCAAGTTTACAGTTGTTTTCTCATACTATCGTAGAGTCCTAATACGCAGGTATGAGGATCAGACTGGATGTATTCTGGTTCACAACTCAGGAACAAGTGGGCCATGTCCGGGGTTATTTTAGCCGGCAGAGAAAGTGAAAAAGAACTCGTATATTGAAAACGCTGTAAAACGTTTTGTAGTTTATCCATTTTAGCGCTGTAAAGCAGATTCTTCTTTTTTAAGTATGTAGTAATGTAAGATATAACTTAAATCAACATTTATTAATAATAAATGCTTTAAATCTGTTAATGCATAAATAGTGAAAATATACTTGAAATAATTAACAATTTGTAAAGATGCATTCCAAAAGTATAAAGTTCTGCATGATTCTGCGACTAATGTTTATTAATCTTAAAATATATAGTATGGAGATACATAATCACTTTGGTTTAGCTGCCTATATCTGCCTATGCATTGCTGGCAGTTGTTTGAATACAAAAGTGGGAACTGACGCATATTACATGATTCTGGCGATTGTTGAGTATGTATGGGCAGTTGTATATAAGTAATAGGTTCTGAATATTGTACTTCATAAAGAAAATGTATTGGTAATCAGCAGCTTCAAAGGTCCCTTATAGTATAAGATTTTAAACAAAAATGCGGCTAAAATTCAATTTTCGAACTTCTTTCGTCCATATTGGATCCGCCATTTTGTTTAAAAAAAGTAATGTTATATTTGTAATCAGCTACCTTAACCTACCAAATTTGACAAAAAATTTTCCTTTTTGATTGATATTTTAAATTTCTTTCCGCCATGTTGGATCCGCCATTTTGTTTTTCAGAAAAAAATAATGCCAGATTCGTAATCAGCGACTACCACAAACCGTTAAGAACGAAAGTAATTCCAAAATGTATAAACAATATACGCTTTTAAAGGTTCTTGACCACGTTTTCGGCATTTGGAACCACTGTGTGTCGGGATCTAGTTGATCCGTTATCACAGTTCCCAAATATGTCATTTTGTGAACTTTCTCAACTTGGACTCCGTTTAATTGAAGCTTTGCATCGGGATGTGGGTCACGACTAAACACTAAAAATTTGGTTTTATTTGAGTTTATTTTAATGTCGATTTCCTCTCCTACCTCGTGAATACGATCAAGCAGAATTTGGAGACCTTCAATATTATTTAACAGAATTACTGTTTCGTCTGCATATCTAATCACATTAAGTAGTTCCCCGTTGATTTTTATTCCATATGGCTGTCTCTCAAGTGCCTTTTTAAATAACTGGTCCGAGTAAACATTGAACAATGTTGGCGACAAAATGTAACCTTGTCTGACTCCTCATTGTATGGAGATTTCATCGGTGTAGTTATCTTCACGATTTTTTACGATTGCAGTTTGATTCCAGTACAAATTTTTAATGATTCGAATATCCTTGTCATCCATTTCGATATTTTTCAGTATTTGCATTTATTTTACATGCTGTACTTTATCGAATGCATTTTAGAAGTCCACAAAACATGCAAATACATCTTTTCTTTGGTCACGGCATTTTTGTAAAAGGATGTTAAGCGCAAAAAGTGCCTCCCTGGTTCCCATAGCATTTCTAAAACCAAATTGGGTTCTTCGAGATCTTCGCATTTGCGTCTAATTCTGTTGTGAAGTATTCTTGGGAAAATCTTAAGAGTGTGGCTCAATAGTCTAATTAATCGATATTCTGAGCATTTTTTTGCATTGTGTTTTTTAGGTATTACGACAAAGATGGATTTGAGCTAATCTGTGAAAATCACGCCGGTGTTATATATTGAATTAAAAAGTCTTACTACTACTTTTATGTTATCATCCTCTATTAGTTTCAGCAACTCAGTTGGTGTATCATCTGGACCACAAGCTTTTCTAATTTTAGCATTATTTATAGCGTGTTCTACCTCGCATTTCATAATTTCTGGGCCGTCAGTACAGTTTGGGTAGAATTCGGCAATATTGTTCCTATCATCTTCAAATAACTCAGATATAATATACAGCTGCCATTCTTTTTTTAGTTCGTGCTCATTTACAATAATTTTGTAATTATGTTTTTTAAATATGTTACTTATTTCTTTTAGTTTTTTGTGCACATTAAGTAAGTCGTGTCTAGATATCACATCCTCCATTTCGTCGCACCTTTCTCGCATCCATTTTTCTTTGGCTAATTTGATCTCTCCTTTTTTATTTTTCTCTGCAGGTGTCTATATTTTGTTTTATTAGATTTTATCAGTCGACGTTGTTCCATCAATTTCAAGATTTCGTTTCTCCCCTAATATAGCCCTTCTTAATTTTATCTTTTTTTTTTACTCCACTCATCCATCTAAACATTCTCATGTATGCCATATGCATTTTTTGTTCTTCTTTCTTTTTAACTTCCCAATATTCAGTTTCGTGAATTGTGTCTTAATTTGTGACAACATAGTCGATATTCAACAGCTTGTCACTATAATCGAAGAATACAATAAGCGAATGTGATTAGAGATTAATACCAAAAAGACCAAATTCATGATCATCTCCAGAAACTTGGATAAACTCCACCATAACACTGCATACCAAGTCCATTGAAAGAGTGAGCAAATTTAAAAGCCTGGGCGCGTGGCTTTTTAAAGACTGGGCATCGGACAGGAAAGTAAAATGTTGCATTGAGCAAGCTCGACGAGCTTTCATAAAATTCAGGAAGATACTGATTTGTTCAGAGCGATACTGATCTGTTCAGAGCTCGATATTAAACTGAGACTAAGGTTTACTAAATGCTACATATGGCTGGTGCTGCTATATGGTGTAGAGCGCTGGACACTCAAAACGAGGGATGTAAACAGATTAAAAGCCTTCGAAATGTGGCTTTATCGCTGTGTTCTAAAGATGCCATGGACGGCAAAAGTCATAAATGTAGATGTCCTTAAGAGAATAAACCAAGAACACCAACTTTTCGAAACCAGCAAGAAAAGGAAGACGACGTATTTGGGTCACATCATGCGAAACGAAAAATGCAATTCCCTTCAATTTATAATCAAGACTATAATTGAAGGCAACAGAGGAATAGGACGCAAGAAAATGTCCTGTATCCGAAACATAAGACAATGGACAGGGATTAACGACATACAATCTTTGATACACATTGTAGTCTCTCCCACACCTGCCCTAATACTAGTTTTAACTCTCTCGTGCCTGTCTCTCACAATCGTTACATATTTACCAGGGACTACTTTCTAATTGAGTGCCCACCACAGAATCTCTCGAGAAACTCGATCATATGCTTTCTCAAGATCACTGAATACCATATGAGCATTTGTGTATACTTGATTTCGATTTTTACTTCATTACTTACTGAATTTACAAAAGTTTGAAAATATTGGGAACGCGATTCCCAATAATTGTACCTCTACAAACAATATTGTTGAGGTACCAAGAAATTAAAAAAATCAAAACGAAATCAGTTTATTAACAGCAGTCGCATAGTGTTTAGCGATGAATTAATGTACCGGGTGTCCCAATAAGAATGGCTCTCGGCCATATCTCAGGAACCGTTTAGAGAACACCTTTGAGAAAAAAATATTTATAACAAAAGTTGCCTCGGTAAAAGCCTGGAAATTATTTTTATAATTGTAGGTCCACCGCTAGAGGGCGTAATTGAATATCAAAAATTAAAAAATCAAAATTTTACAAAATTTACCTAATGAAAGAGCACTGGAAATCCAATCATCGTATTCTTCATAAAATTCTGCGCATATTTGATTTCACAAGTTTAAGTCTACCTTTGAAAATAAAAGGTGGGGTGAGTGGGAACCTTCTTATGAAAAAATGGCTGTAAGTCCGGTTCTGCTAAATCCAATTTTGCATACTTGGTCTTGTTGAAAACAGCTCTTTTTAGTCAATGTAAGTGTCTTATTTTTGAAATAGCCTAATAAGTAATATGCAAGCTAGGAGGCGTTATTTAATTATTTTCAGAAATCTAGTTTTCTTTGAAAAATATTAAATACAAGTATGCATTTTTAATCTTGTGTTGCAAGATTATACCAAATTAGCAACATCATACCGAAAACCGCATGTCGATACCTTTTTTCTATCTCGAGATATTTAAAAAAATGTGTAAATTTTAAACATAACTGTTACTGTCACCGGTAAACGAGGTTAATGAAAAGTAGTGTGCTATGGAAAAAACAAATAAACATTTTCCAAACGTATATAATTAATTAAAACAACAATAAGACAAACAACACCATAAAATATAACAGCAGCTGTTGTAAGAAATAAAAGCAACTACTTACTTAGTCTTAGTGACTGCCTAAATGTTCAAATTGTTGCCCATCATTTTCGATTCAAGCATTTACTCTGTTAAGAGTAGATTGAATAGCAACAGATTTAACTGTTTTGGACTTTTGTTTATGGGGACGGATTGACGGATTAAAGACCTTGTTTTTGCCTCTAGGCCCACTACTCGAGAAAACAGGATCTAGAAACTAGAGAATACGAAACGCCATTCAAAACATTGCGAAAGCATAAATTGAGACTGCTGTTCAATCTACTTTTGAAAGAGTAAATTCTTGCATCGAAAATGATGGGCAACAATTTGAACATTTAGTTCGTCACTAAGTAATTAGTTGCTTTTATTTCTTTGTTATATTTTATAGTGTTGTTTGTCTTATTGTTGTTTTAATTAATTTTATATACATTTACATCTGGAAAATGTTTCTTTGTTTTTTCCATAGCACACTACTTTTCCTTAACTTCATTTACCGGTGACATTAACAGTTGTTTAAAATTTACACGTTTCTTAAGATATCTCGAGATGGAAAAAAGGTATCGAGATTCGGTTTTCGGTATTATGTTGCTAATCTGGTCTAATTGTGGTGTGCAGGATTAAAAATGCAGACTTGTATTTAATATTCTCCAAAGAAAACTAGATTTCCGAAAATAATTAATTAACGCCTACTAGCTGGCATATTACTTATTAGGCTATTTCGAAAATAAGACTCTTACATTGACGAAAAAGAGCTGTTTTCAACAAGACTACGTATGCAAAATTCGATTTAGCAGAACGGGACTTACACCCATTTTTTCATAAGAAGGTTCCCACTCACCCCCATCTTTTATTTGAAAAGGTAAACCTAAACTTGTGTAATCAAATATGCGCAGAATTTTATGAAGAATACGATGATTAGATTTCCAGTGCCCTTTCATTAGGTAAATTTTGTAAAACTTTGATTTTTTTAATTTTTGATTTTCGATTGCGCACTCTAGCGGTGGACCTACAATTATGAAAATAATTTCCAGGCCTTTTCCGAGGCAACTTTTGTTATAAATATTTTTTTCTCAAAGCTGTACTATAAACGGTTCCTGAGATATGGCCGAGAGCCATTCTTATTGGAACACCCGGTACATTCACATTAAATAATGAACCAAATGTTAAAAATTATAGCATTTATTGTTCGACAAAAAAGCCAGAGAATATTATTGAAAATAATACCCATTACCGTCGAAAAATAAATGTCTAGTTATGAATATTTAGAGACAATATTAGTGTATGATTTTTTAATGAGGAAAATTTAAATTCAGAAATATTTTTGGACTTGCCATAAGAAGATTTTATCGAGATTGCAGGAATGGCCAATCCGTTTCTAATGGATGGGTGCCCTACGCACAATAGCCCGGAGGTAAAGGAATTCCTTAAAAACAGTTTTAATAATTGTTTGATTGGACCTAATTGTAATACTAAAAGGCGATGTTCAGAAATTATCATAAATTATTTTTTATTCGTTCTTTAGATAATAAGAATGCAGTTACAATTAACATTTTAAAAATTCTTTGAATTCCTTTGAATTCAAACTCCGTTGAATTCCTCAGCTAAGTAGGTACATGTCATTAACTTTATTGCTTTTTAAACAATAAATCATAAATAAGAACATTCAGATCTCGGACAAAAATAGAATAAATAATAAGTGTGTGCTAATATCGAACACAAAGTATGCAGATAAAACAGTCTGGACTGTACACACCATTATAAACAGTATCGTTGACTTTGTATATTAACCTTTGCGGAACATTTCATGATATTTTTATCAAAAACTCATTATATCCAACTCTATTTTAAATAATAATGGAATTATAATCTTAAAAATTTCTTTGTAGAAAGTTACCTTTTTAGTTTTATGAAAATAAACTGCTCGTCAAAAGTTAGGGATATAGAAATTATGCCCATTTTCATAGTTGATTTTTTCGTAAACCGATTAACGGATTCCGCTAGTTTTTTATTATTTTAGATCTTTCTTTATAATTTGCACAGTTGTGCCAAGGTTTACTCAAACTTCTTTTTTGTACTTACACCGGGTGGAAGAAAAGAAATGTTTTTCTTATATTACGTTTGAGACACCCAGTAGGGAGTACGAGGTACAAATGTGACTATACATCAGAATTGTATTGTAGTCGTATGTTTTGTGAACATTGTATTTTTTGAATGTCCCTGATATCTTTAGAAACAAAGAAAATATATGGTTTCGTAGTTTAACATATCTTTTAACCCAAACAAAAGTTTGAGACACCTTGTAGGAAGAAAAATGCACAAAGGTGGGTGTACATCGATATTATGTTGTAGTCTCATACCTTCGAATATATCATTTTTTAATTTCTCTGATATCTTTAATAACAAAAAACTAGACGGTTTTACTCTTTATTATGTGTTTTAACTGACAACATGCGATATGTGAGGAGGTCATGTCTTATCATATCACTAAGATGAAATTATTTTCTACATTTAGCGCGAAAACAAATTCTATGTTAAAATATCACAAAGCCTCCATTAAATAATCTCGTCTTTCTTATGTTGCGATGTGCATACCGCTTACCTGGTCGACAAATAACTGTTATGTCGATAAGAACTGTTTACCTCATGTGCCTTTCTGTTTTTAAAGTTTTGTTAACTGTTATTTTTTTATTGTCAATTTAGTTTTGTTTCAGTTAAAACACATGTTAAAGAGTAAAACCACCTATCTCCTTTGTTTCTAAAGATATCAGAGACATTCAAAAAACAAAATGTTCACAAAACTTAAGACTACAATACGATTCCGATGTATACTAATATTTGTACCTCGTCCTCCCTACAGAGTGTCACAAAGTTAACATAAGAAAAACATTTCTTTTCTTCCACCCGTATCTTTCTTTCTTCTTTCTTTCTTTCTTCCCGTATTATTTTCCGTGTGAGTACAAAAAGAAGTTTGAGTAAACCTTTGCACAACTGTGTAAATACTAAAGAAAAATCTAAAATTAAGGTGGTTTTACTTGTTAGAAAATTATCAAAGTTGGTATAATAGTGTATTATATAGTGCTTAATCCAATTTTGTGATCAAATTGTAAGTTAGACCATCTTTATTACTATTTTTTAATCAACAAACAATAAATAACGGTTATAAATATCAGTATCGAGGTAATTAAGTAGCTTAATTACTAATGAACCTCTCCAAGTAGGTACCAGAGTCGTAATCAGGCAACTGAACTTCAAAATTCTCAAGATGTTATTAATCCATCCAAACAATCAAAATTATATTCAACCGCTCTGACTCAACCTAACAAAAAATTCCCAAGCAAAAAACCAAGCCATTTGTTCAATTCACTTCCAAATACCAAAATTGAAGATTATTCCATATAATATTATGCCATAGCAACTAAGGTCGATCCCAATAAAGTTCTTGCCATTTCCAGGATTGCAAATGATCGTATTTGCATATATTTTACTACTGAAGAAACAGTCACCGAATTTCTAGTAAGAGAGAATGGAACCATAGTAATCAATCAGGAACGTATCCAAGCCAGGAAGTTAATCACACCAAGCGAAAAACTGATAATTTCTAATATCCCCCATCAATACCATACAGTATTATAGAGACTGAACTACAAAATATTGGAATTCATCAAATATCTCCATTGGATTTTCTAAGAATAGGAACAACTAACTCTTTATTTAAGCATATTTTGAGTTTCCGACGTTATACTTACATTGCTCCTAAAAATCTGGAAAATATTCCTGAGTCTATATTAATTAACTATGAACAAATCAATTATCGAATCTATTTTTCACTTGAAAAACAGTCAGTCGTGCTACATTTGCAAACAACAAGGTCATCTAGCCTCTCAGTGCATTAAAAATTCGAAAACTCAAACATCTATCGAAAACTCATCACCTACTTCTCAACCAAATTTTATCCAAAATTGCCACCCCAATATAACAGATGCTCAGCCAACTATCCCTCCTTCACAATCTTCACAACAATGTACCAGTTCACAATCAACAGAAACAACCAATACAATCTCTTAGATTCAAATCCCATTCAAACACCTATCCAGTCATATACCGTTGAAATGAATATTCACAGTCAAAATCAACCTCCTACATCCTCTAACACTCAATCGTGTAAACGAACGGTACAGAAATAATGTCTCCTCTAACATCAGTAGACCAGAACCCATTTAAAGAACTTCTCCGTAAATCCAAGAAAGCAAAAACTGTTCCAGAAGATAATAAGAATTTAGCAGAAGATCTTACTAAATGTACTAGTTCTATTTTTCCAAGATAATTCTGATAACGGATATCTAACCCAAGAAGAATTAATTGATTTCTTCGAAAACGCACACGGCTCTGCTGATCCTCTCAGCATTGCTAAAACGCATACAGAAGATATCGAAGAACTACTCAATATTTTAACTAAAATCCATCCAGCATTAACTCCCAAGTACCTGAAAAGTCGCTGTACAAGATTAAAAACTAAAATTAATAAACAGCTATTATCCTCTTTCTCTACTGATCACAGTGATCACAGCTGCGACGCCTCTGCTGAAATTTAATACAACAACATTCAACTGTATACTGCAATGGAACCTAAAAGTGGGTATTAAACCCATTTAGAAGAACTTAAATTAATTCTAGCTTTTAAACCATCTGTAATATGCCTACAAGAAACCCACTTCAAAGAAGATAACCGTCATAATTTAAAAAACTATACTCCGTGTTATAAGAACAGAATAACTACTAGCCATGCTAGTGGGGGAGTAGTAATATATGTCCACAACTCATTTAATACCGAAGTAATACGTTTAAGAACTGAGTTAGAGGCAACAGCAGTATCTATAAAAGGCCCCCACAGAGTTAATTTATGTAATATTGATTTTCCTCCGGACCTAGACCCGTTCATAAATGAAATAACTGAACTCTTCAATCAAATTTCAGAACCACGTATTATATTAGGTGATTTTAATGCTCACAATATACTTTGGGGAGGCAAAAAAACAGATTCCTTGGGACGTAAAATCGAACAAATTGTTACCGATTCTAATATGAATATCCTTAACGATGAAAGAATCACAAGGTTCAATATTTCCTCCTGAAATGGGTCACCAATAGATTTATCCCTTTGTGACCCTATCTTACAACCAACTCTGTCGTGGGATGTGACATCTCATTTGCATGGAAGCGATCATTTTCCTATCCTTATTATGAACATATCTCCTCATCAGTTCCGTCTAATAAATGGTGTCTGAAAAATGCAGATTGGTCTCTTTATTCCTCTTTAATTTCACAAAAAATTTCTCAGTTGATTCAGCCCTTCGATATATATATTGATATCAACTCCAAAGTACTTCATTTTGTACAGTTTTTAACGTCAATAGCTCACGAGTCCGTAGGTTATTCAAAGTTTCCAAAAACACGTGCTCCAGTCCCGTGGTGGAATTCTCATTGCGAGGCAGCAATTAAAGAGTCAAAAAAGGCATTTTATAAATTTAGAAGGCACCCAACTTTAAATAACCAGCTAGAATTCAAAAGATTAAGGGCGTACTGTAGATACACCTTAAAGAAGAGTAAGAGAGAAGCCTGGAAAAAATATGTATCATCTTTAAATTCATCTACCTCGACTTCTGAGGTTTGGCAAATGATAAGCAGAATGTACGGGAAAAAATCATTTAACACCATTCATTACCTAGAATGTGATAACCATATTTATTCAACTAAGCAAGAAATAGCCTCCGTACTAGCAAACGTATACCAACAACATAGCAGTGACGAAAGTCTATCTACAAGTTTCCTAGTCCATAAAAATAAATTTAATAATGCCTGTATAAATCTTGATAACCACAATAATTTACCTCTAAATGTTACATTTACGATAGGAAACGTTATGTAAAGTTAAAGACACTAGCCCAGGGCCTGACACCAACCTACGACATTTTTAAGAGCTATGCCAACGGAAGGCAAACAATATCTTTTGGCTCTCTATAGTTTCATTTGGACAAATAATGTTTTCCCAATTGATTGGTATGATTCGATTATTGTACCAGTTCTTAAGCAGGGCAAGAATAAATCGGACCCAGAGTCTTACCGACCAATCTCTCTAACTTCTACTATGTGTAAAGTACTTAAAAAATGGTAAGCAACCAACTAACGTGGAACCTAGAAGATCGACAGCTACTTAGCCCTATACAAAGTGGATTTAGAAAGTTCAGATCTACATTAGACAACATAGTGGATATTGAATCCCTAATTCATGAGTCATTTGGATGTGGTCAAGTATGTTTGGCTGTATTTTTTGATATAACGCGTGCATATGATACAATTTGGAGCTCAGATATCATAAGAATTCTGTCAAGTTGGTCGATTAAAGGAAATATTATCAAATTTATTAATAATTTTTTATACAGGCGAAACTTCAAAGTCCGAATAGACAACTTTGAATAGAACTTAGTGTTGTACTTTTCCTTATTGCCATCAATGACATCGCTAAGTCACTTAGCCCATTAGTCGAAGCACGCCTATTTACTGATGATCTTGTTATATTCTGTCCTGGTAAAAATATATCAACAATGACGACACATAAATAGCAAACCATTTACAAATTAGAGAACTGGTCTAATACTACTGGCCTAGAATTTTCACCCACTAAAACGAATGATTTTCAGTAAAACTTCAAAGAAATACATAAATCCACCGAAACTCTACCTAAAAAATTTACCTATAAAGTATTCAAAATCGATTAACTTCTTGGGAGTAAAACTGGATAGCCGACTATCTTGGCAAGACCACATTCACTCTCTCCGTCTGTCAGTTCAAAACGGCCTTAACTTAATGAAAAGTATCTCTCATAAACAATGGGGTGCCGATTTCCAAACTCTTATGACTGTATACAAAACCCTAATCCATTCAAAACTAGATTATGCTGCTGTTGCCTACAACTCAGCCAAAGGTTCACTATTGAAAGTGCTACACAGTTCATAATTCAGCAATTAGAATTGCACTGGGAGCACACTACACAAGCTCAGTTGAAGGTATGTATGTTGAATAAGGCGAACCATCCCTTCAACTCAGGAGAGAATACCTTAGCCTCATGTATACCTCAAGAGTATCAACTAACCCACAGCTACCTGTTTATAAAAACACATTTACAGATAGATTTTCATCGACATTTAATAGTGGAAAAAGATTGGATCCTCCGTTTGATCATCGAGTGAGAACAACGTTACAAAGCTTAGACACAATAATTCCACCCATTTACAATATTTTTAAAATTAGCCAAAGCATGCTACCATGGACAATTGCTCTCCCTGATTGTAATACAAACCTATTTGCATTCAAGAAATGTGACACACCAGCAAAAATTTTCAATCAGAAATTATTAGAGATATTAAATGGTTTTAATCATCACATCCATATTTTTACCGATGCATCCAGATCTGCACATGGAGTACGAGCGGCTTTTACAACAGATAACTATAACAGTTCCTACTAGCTCCCTCCCCAAACCTCCATATTCTCATCTGAACTCTTTGCTATCCTCCAGTCATTAACGTTTGTTAACACACATGACATCAAATTTTCAATAATCATTAGCGATTCCCTAAGTGCATTAACAGCCTTAAAGCAAGTATACCCCAAACATCCTGTCCTGCTTTTAATTAAGGCGGAACTCTTGATTTGCCAACAAAATCAAAGATTAGTTCAGTTCCTCTGGGTACCTTCACATTGCGAGATAAGTGTAGATGATAAAGCTGACATATTAGCAAAAAATGTGAGTGAGCATCCATTAACAGACATCATAACTACTTGCGTTCATACTGATCTAAAGGAATATTTTAAAAACAAGATCATGACAAAATGGCAAACAAATTGGAACAAATCAAACTCTACATTAAGAACAATCAAACAAAGTGTATTGCCGTCGAAACATCCTACTAAGAGAAGAGACCAAGTGCTCATGTCCAGATTGCTACTTGGTCATACGAAGATCGCCCACGACTTTATATTAAAGAAGGAAGCCCCTCCGATGTGTTATGGGTGTGATAGTGAACTAACAGTGCAACATATAATACTAGACTGTCCCCTCTACGTTATAGAATGACAACATCAACAGTTACCAATTACATTTAAAGATTGTTTAAGTGAAAATTGTTCATCTAAGACTCTCAGTTTTTTACGTACTATAGGACTCATTACCACATTTAATATAAAGTTTATAATTTGATGTCAATACAGTTCATTGCTAATAACCCGTTGTGGTTGAATCAAATTGTAAATAAAATAAAGTCTAAAATAATAAAAAAAAAATAGCGGAATCCGTTAATCTGTTCACGAAAAAGTCAACTATGAAAATAAGCATAATTTTCTATATCACTAACTTTTGACGAGCAGTTTATATTTGATATTGATCAGTATGCATATAGACCAGAGAAATTAGCAAATAAAAGCCATTTTCGTGACACCCTTTGATACAAGTATCTTAACAAATGCTTTTGATACATTTGGTAGTAACAATGAACAAAATATACAGAAAATTAAATGTCATGTTTTGCTTATAATAAACAAATAATATTAGATCGTTATTTGATTTTAAATAGATACCAAAGGTGAAGATTGGTAAATTATATGGAAAAGTGACACCATTTTTCTGAAAAGGCATAGAAAATCTTTTAAAATGAGAGTATGTAAAGTTATTTTTGTTAATTTGTTGCTCAATTATTGCAAAAAGGTAAATTTTTTGAAAATTAATAATTTTTCTAAAAATACAGGGATACTTTAATTTCGCGTGAGAATAGGGACAATATGACATGTATTCGGCTATAAAAATTTAAGAAGCTTCACTTTATGTGATAAACAAATTTAATTTTGTAAATAATAAATAAATTAAATAAAATTAAATTTAATAAATTACATTAAATTATAAATTATATTATTAAATTATAAATTTAATAATACACACCTACATGAGACAAGGAAGGGAAAAAATACACTCAGCATAAAAATTAACGTACCACCTTAAAAATTTGACATTTTTTATCTCTCGTATTTCCTAAATTTGTCCGATTTTAGTGATTTTTTTAACATGTTTTAACATAGCTTTATACTTCAAGAATATCGGTGTAATCATACTGTTACTAAACAGATTGTCATTGTATACCGGGTGTAACAATGATAGTGTGTTTTTTCCTCAAAGTTTGGAACACCCTGTGGAATATTCTAGCGCATATACAATATTAAAATGACAACTCAACTGTAGCCTTAGGCTTTCTTCGCTTTTTGCTTTTTGACTCATTTGCTTGTGTTGGATAATAAAAAAGTTAGGTACTTTAACAACTAGCAACATTCTTCATCAATACAGGGTGTTTCTAAATAAGTGCGACAAACTTTAAGGGGTAATTCTGCATGAAAAAAAAATTGGCCGTTTGTTTTATAAACATATGTCCGCAAATGCTTGGTTTCCGAGATAAGGGATGTTGAATTTTTTCTTACAAACTGATTTTTTTATTGCTCTAAAACCGATTGAGATATGCAAATGAAATTTGGTAGGTTTTAAGACGTAGTTATTGCGCATGTTTTGGCATACCATTAAGAATTTTATATTCACCATTGACATGTATACGGGTAATATGACCCGTATGCACGCCAATGGTGAATCTAAAATTTTTAATTGTATGTCAAAAAATGCGCAATAACCACCTCTTAAACTTACTAAATTTCATTTGGATATCTTAACCGGTTTCAGAGCAATAAATAAATCGGCAGTTTGTAAGAAAAATTCAACATCCGGTATCTCAGAAACGAAGCATTTGCGGACATATGTTTATAAAACAAACGGTCAGTATTTTTTCATGCAGAATTATCCCTTAAAGCTTGCCGCACTTTTTTAGAAACATCCTGTATTGATGAAGAACATGTGTAGTTATTAAAGTACCTAACTTTTTTATTATCCAATATAAGCGAATTAATCAAAAAGAAAAATGTTAAGAAAGCCTAAGGCTACAGTTGAGTTTTAATTACAATATTTAATTTACGCTAGAATATTCCACAGGGTGTAGAAACTTTGAGAATGTGGAAACTTTGATGCTTAGTGTAGTATGTCAAAGTGTGTAAAATGAATTTGTTTCATTTTAGCTGAGCGGTTTCGACAAAATTGTCCTTATTGGAGCTAATGGTTAATAGAAGGTAAAAATACCACTACTTGAGGTTATGTGTTGAGGTTGTACTGCTACAAGTTTTTATTTAGTCATCTATGCACTCTAATTTTCTTCCATACAACCCCTAATAAAAAACGGCCATTTCTCCTCGGACAAGATGGTTGGGTGATACACCCACGACATGAAAAAGTTTTAATGTGTTTGTAATGTTTCTGTGGCCGTTTTTTTTCCTATGTTTTCTGTTGGGGATTGCACGCAAGACAACTACAGTGCATAGATTATTGAATAAAAAATTACAATACAACCAGATACTATGAACCCTTTCAGTTCCGCTGTATTATTTACAGCGTTAGTGCTTGTGCCAGCAGAAATAATTCCGTTTGAGAGCTTACGTACCGTGGACGCGCTTACGCGTCTACGGCACTGATCTATAGTCATATTTGGACGCATGTACGCGTCACCGGAGCTAAAAGGTCAGATAACCTCAAGTACATGCACAAAGTAAAGTTCCATGCACATAACCTGAAGTAGTGGTACTTTTCCTTTCTACTGACCATTAGCTCCAACGATGACAATTTTGTCGAAAGCACTTAGGGTAAGAACAGAACAACTGGGTCGAGGTGGAGGTATAGGTCGCAGTGGATGCTACTAGTTAAGTCGTGGTCGATGTCGACAGCACATAGCAAGGAGGTCACCTGCGCTGTCAGTCGAGCTAGAACCACTATCAAGTGAAGTAGTTTAATGAAATTTGAATGACAAAAAGACTGTGCTTTTGCGATGTTGTGTCAGTCAAGTGATGATAGTGATGAAATGTCAGCTGTAAATAATCATATCCTCCTTCATATTTACTTTAGAAATTCAAAAAATAAACTGAATACAAAAAAGGGATTATATTATAAAAAGTATCAACTCAGATAGCGCAGTTAATGACAACTTGGCTTCGAACGGACCAATCACAGGGAAGCATCCTTGTAGGCCACGCAGTAGACATCCATGTAAAACAAACTCATTTTATTTTCAATAGCATCGATGTAAACCTCCTAGATGGCATCGCGCTAAACCTCCACCGCGACTTACCTTATCTGTTCTCTTCCATTCACTACAATGTGTTTGTTTTACATGGATATCGACATCGACCGCGACCTACACCTCCACCTCCACCGCGACCCACTTGTTCTGTTCTCACCCTTAGCTAAGGAAATAAATACATTTTACACACTTTGACATACTATTTTTTCATTTCCTTGAATCTATCTTTTGAATAATTAAGCAACAAATTAACAAAAATAACTTTAAAAACTCTCATTTTAAAGGATTTTTTATATGTTTTTTCAGGAAAATTGTGTCACTATTTAAAATAAATAGCGATTGATCATACATTGATCAATGACATTTGATCTTTTGCATAATGTATTTTGTTTATTACATATTGTTATTACCAAAAATATAACAGAAAAATATAAAAACTGGTAACGGGATTCAACATAACGGGATTCAACATAACGTGAAATAGATTCAACGTAACATGAAATAGCGAAATTTTTCTCAAAATTTGTTTTTATTGTCCTGAGGGGTGTGGATCTTTTTCCGATGATTTGTCAGTAAAATGACACAGCTCAAAGAAATTTAACATACAGGTGCTAAAGTGTCCCCCTCTCGACTGAGCTTCTTCTTCTTCTGGTTCCTATCCGTTTCGGAAGTTGGAAATCATATTGACAATCATAACCTTGCTCGATGCGGCTCGAAACAGTTCCGTTGAGGTTTTTTTAAACCATGTTCTCAAATTCCGCAGCCACGATATTTTCCTTCTACCGGGTTCACGCTTACCTTCGACTTTACCTTGCAATATGGACTGCAGCAGGGTGTAACGGTGCTGATTTCTCATAACGTGTCCCAGACACTGCAATTTTATGCATTTGATGGTAAACACAATCTCCGGTTCCTTCTTTATTCTTCCTGGAACTTCCTTGTTTGTGATCCTTGCTGTCCATGATATTCTCAGCATTCTTCTTTAAAACCACATCTCAAATGCTTCACGTTTTTTAATAGTGGTTTCTGTAAGCGTCCATGTATCGGCTCCGTACAATAGTATAAAGAAAACATAACATTTCATTTTTGTATCTAGGGATATGTTGTGGCTTTTGAAGATAGCGATCATTTTGGTAAAGGCCCTTCTTGCCTATCCTATGCGGCACTTTGTATCCTGTACATTGCTCCACTGCTCATTCATAATAGTTCCCAGGTAGCAATAGTGTTTTACGTGCTCTATCTGCGTTCCATTAATGTATAGATGAACCCCGTTTATATTCTCCTTACTGATAATCATTTGTTTCGTTTTTTGGGTATTAATGTTTAGTCCGTACTGTTGACTGTACTCGTTGATTTTGTCCATTAGCCTCTTAGCTACCTGCTACCACCATGGTGTCGTCGGTATATCTATTATTGTTTACTCTTTCTCTATTAGTGATGTGAAATACTTTTATTTTCCTCGTTCCCAAAAAAAAATTAGATCAAAGAATAAAATTAATTAACGCTGTTATAAGGAGATGAAGTCTTCTTCTTCAAGGTAGAAGAAGAAGAGGTAGATCGAGGAAAAGTTGACAGGCAGGAATAAACAAAGCCATGGATGAAAGAGGTCTGCAAGTAGATCAATGTGCGGACAGAGAGGAATGGCGAACGGGTATCGGAAGACGGAGAACGTTGTAAACCGATAATATATATATATACATATATATATATATATATATATATATATATATATTTATTTTTAGCATCTTATGACGTCCCCCCATGTTAAACCGTAGTCTCTCGTGGCTTCCAGGTCTTCGTGAACTCCGATATACGGTTGCCACGAGGACTTTCCCTAAAATGTATCGCAAATGAAAGGTACCACTTCCTACAATGCTTACACAAAATATTGGCCGGACGTCCTCAGTCACGTTATCTGTATAATAATATACACATTACTTGGAGCAATTGCCGTCAGGCGCTATGTTCGCTTGCTGTATATCTAAAATCACTTTAACGGTTTTGATGGCATCCAAATATATATTT
This sequence comes from Diabrotica virgifera virgifera, assembly GCF_917563875.1. Taxonomy (NCBI): domain Eukaryota; kingdom Metazoa; phylum Arthropoda; class Insecta; order Coleoptera; family Chrysomelidae; genus Diabrotica; species Diabrotica virgifera. Next base: position 43,014,285 of record NC_065452.1, read on the forward strand.
ATTCAGTTTGCGGTTGTGGTGGTCTCCGTATATTTGAGTTTATGTCCTCATGGCTTCCACTGCGCTGTTGTCACCTCAAATGTTGGAATTTAGACTTCGGATATTTTTATAATTGATTATTGTAGTATGTTGAAAAAAATATTGTTGTGATATATTAATGATATTTTTTTGTATAATTAACAATGTATTTTTTTTTAACTGCAAAAATAAAAAATTAAAAAGTATGTTCATTAAAATTGATGAATTTATCATAACCAGTTGTCGAATCTGCTGGTCTAATTGCTCAATTGTAACATATTATAGAAGTGTTAAAATTGAATTCTTAATTTTTTATTACAAAATTTTTACCTCGACAGCGTAGGGTACAAGAGGACGGCTTAAGTAAAGTAAGTACAAAATTTTTAATAATATAATTTGTTCAACTAATAGGTGCAAAGGTGTCTGGAAAATAATAAAAATGTTTAAAACATTGCTTACTTATTTCATACACTCAATGTATTTTTTTATGTAAGGATATAGAAAATAATATTTTGAAAAATATTTAAAATATAGTAGTAAGTCTTAAATTTCACATTACATAAAGTAGTTAAGTCTGCTAGGTAGTCTACAAAATTAAAAACAAATAGAATACATACTTAAAAAAATTAAAGCTCTCATGCCATACCAAACGAACTACATTCTTACATATTTTAAAAAGAAAAATCTTTAATTTTGCCCAACCCGACTAAACTATTGGCAGGTAAAAAGTCTGCAGTATGCGGGGGCCCTACTGTTGAAATAGATTAGAAAATTAAAATAAACTTATCTACCATTATGAAATTCTAATTTGACACAAAAAACTGTATCCTGGATTAAGAACAAGTGTGTAGAATACTCTCGTGAATTAAGAAGCGTTTCTACTGTAGGGTGACCATATCATAAATTTGAAAAAAACGGGACACATCCAAGCAGCAGTAGCGCACCTATAATTTTTCTCTGAAACAAATATAAAAAACATAGAAAACGGAATAGCAGCAGAAGAAAATGAAATAACAGTGGAAAAAAATACAGAGGAAGAGAATTACATAAGGAAATAAACCAGCTAATACAACAAAAAATATGAACAAAACAGACTACCAGCCGATTGGAACGCAGATATTATAGTAGGTACCTATATACAGTAAAACCCCGCAAATCCTAACTAATTGGGGGGACAGCCTGTTCGGATTCCGAAAAGGTCGGATTATCCGAAAGTTAGCCTAACTAATAATTGAAAGTTTACTTTGTCGTTGATTTTGAGTAGCTGTGCCTGTCTCTCTCCCTCTTCCACCCATCTCAGATTGATGTCACTGATGCAGAGCCAGTGTCATCATTTGTGCTTAGTCGTTAACTCCATGGCTTGATTTCTAATTTGAATAAGCTCCATTTTTCCCCGTTCCCCTATACAAGATGGATCAGAAAACTAAGAAGAAAGTGTAATTACAGAATGGATTGAAGCTGACGACAAAGGGAGCGAAGAATTTACGGATGAATACATTGTAGACTTGGTTCAACCTCAAGGCAACCCTAATGACTAATGAAGATGAAGAAAGCGAGGAAGAAGTTTCCCTGTCATATTGAGTGTCACACGCAGATGCCACTAAAGCTCTGGGTGTGGCTCTATGTTACGTGGAGCATAACTCTGCTGCATTACCAGTAGATGTAATGTTTATGTGTAAATAGAATTAGAATTAAACAATGGTTTCGAATTCACCTGTATAAGTTGCAAGTTGGGAGGGTCAGGTAGTAAAAAAGTTACGAATTGGCCGGTGTACATTTTGATTTGAAAAAGTTTGTCATTAAGAGTTACGAGTTGGCGCGTGTCCATTGCAAGAAGGAGAATGTCACGGTTAAAGAATTTAAGGGACTGGTTTAGATGCAGTTCTATAGAACTCTTTAGAGCAGAGGTGGATAGATTAAAGATAGTGATGATGATATCCAACCTCCGATTAGGAGACGGCACTTGAAGAAGAAGAAGATATTAGATTTTACTGATTATGCCGCCCCCTTGTGATGCCGCCTGATGCGGCTGCCTCACCGCATCATAGAACGGCACGGCCCTGAAAATTACAGTCTTTTCGTTTAAGTCGCTACAGGTAAAAATAAGTAATTAAATATCTTATATCAGATAGAGTACTCATTTTTAGTAGATGAACAAAGGTTTAAAATGGCAGTTTTTGAATTTTGGTACGATTATTTGTGGCTTCGGAAGTTGCAAAAATAAACTTTTGCAAAAATAAACTTAAGACTGATATTACATGAAAAATTGGGTCAAACAGTCCATATGTTCAGTCCAGATATAACAAAAAATTTCAAGGTGATTCGTCAATTAGTTTACATTTTATTCAATTTGTTTAATAAAAAATCCTTTTCTTTGCAATGATAAAGCATGCTTTTTTTCTTCATAAAATAATAATGATACAGCAATTTTGTGGAAACTACATGAAAGAAGAATACTTATGTTTTCAAAGTTTTTAAAAAAAATAATAAAAACTCATTTTTATCATTCCGAAAATATTTTAGTAAAGTAGAGTCATTTTTGGCTTATAAACAATTTGAATAACTTTGTTAGTATTGACTGCAAACTAAATTAATCGACTAAGGGATGGAAAAAACCTACCGGTTATAACCTAAACCCAGTTTTTTTAATTCGAAACAACCGGTTTTACCGGTTGTTTTTTTGTCCCGGTTATAACCGGTTTTTTTCTTTTTAAAGTAATAACCATTGAAAAACCGAATAAGTTGCCTGTGGAAAAAAAATTAATTTAGAGAAAAATGAAGAAATTTCTATATATTTTCGATCTTAATCATATAATATTATAAATAATAAATGCGAAGTAATTAACCCAAACAACCACAATTCAACTTTTATTTACTAATCGAGAACTGGACGAAAGTGTCACATCAGCTTTTATGAAACAATTTTGAGAATAGTTATTTAGATTAATAAATGTTTCAAAGACTGGTAAAATGGTGCATGTGATGATAATATTTACATAAAAGTATGTGATCTGCTTGAAATCGATATTCCAACCATCATCAGCTAAAAAATTGTTTATACTTGAGTACTTGAGACTTGAGACTCTTGTATAATGTGAATACCGAAATACGATTAGGAATCTCCATTATGTAATTTTTAAACAATAAATAATTCTTATGAAATAAATGGTAGGTATTTGGTAGGTATTATACAAACGTATTAAAAAATATTACCTACTGAAATTTTTTGATGGCAATAGAGAAGTAAATACTGAATTGGTTTATCGAATTTATTTTGTAAAATACCTAAAGTCATTTGGACATTTTTTAAAACTTGATAGATCCAAGGGACATTTTGATAGATCGATAGGATCATCACTTTTGGGAATATCCCAATTATTGACATCGCAATATACGCCGACGCCGTCTACAACGAGCGACGAATCAGAGATTGGGGTACTCTGGCCCATTTTTAGGGTAACTTGAAAGCGCCTGGAAAATGTTTCTAGGTTGAATTGGTTGGGGAATTTTTCGGGAGGAAAATTGAGCAAACTAAAGTGCAATATAAATGTAACATTATAACTTATGGAGTATTTGCTTTTGATTAAAAAAAAACCGAAAACCTGTTTTTGGAACAACCGATTTTTTGACCGGTTATAACCGCCAGGTTAAACCGTAAGTTAAAAAAACCGGTATAACCAAAAACCGGTTTTTTGTTCAACAAGCGCCATCCCTAGACTTTAGGATTTAAAAAGCTGGTACTTTTACATTATTATTATATTATCGGTTTATAACGTTCTTCGTCTTCCGATACCCGTTCGCCATTCCTCTCTGTCCGTACATTGATCTACTTGCAGACCTCTTTCATCCATGGCTTTGTTTATTCCTGTCTGCCAACTTTTCCTCGCTCTACCTCATCTTCTTCTATCTTGCAGTTTCCATTTTTGCCCTTGTTTTGGGATTCTGTCTTCATGCATTCTTTATACGTGACCAAACCATCGTAGTTGTATTTCGTTGGTTTCGTCATTTATTGTATGTGTGACCTTCATTATTTCTCGTATTCGTTCATTGGTGACATGTTCTCTTCTTGATCTTCCTGCAGCCCTTCTCCAGAAATCCATTTCGGTGACCTCTAACATTCGTTTTGATTTTTCCTTCATATGCCATACTTCGCAGCTGTATGTTATAATGCTTTTCACTACGGCGTTATAGATCTTTTTCTTGTTTTGGTTGTTTACCTGCTTGTCCCAGAGTACTGAGTTTAGGAGCCTAATTGCTTTCCTGCCCTGAGTGTTTCGTTCTTTAACGGCTCCGTCCAGTGTTCCATCATTCGTGATTTTCATATTCATACCCAGGTATTTATATTCGTTACATTTACTGATTGTTTCTCCTCCTTCTATAGTCGAGGAAATGAAGCATTTTGACTCGCAATTTTTTCGTCCAGCATGGATTTACTTGAAATTTTCACAGAAGGTAGGGCGTAGGGAATGGGCCAAGGATCATTTTCTATATCATGCCGCTGTACGCTAAAAGCTTGGGGTGGTTGCCACCCCATCTCGGGGACGGGAAATTTTTATTGCATTTTAACCATGTAAATCGATGTAAAAAGTAATTCTAAGAAAGAAATGTTTTTTACATTTTCTTCGTAAAACTAATATTTTTCGAGTTATTCGCGCTTGAAAGTAACAGTTTTTCGACGAAAAAATTGACTTTTTTAGAGGGTTTTTTGAGAATACCTCGAAAAATATGCATTTTATCAAAAAATACTGTAGATATGAAAAATTTATCTTTTAGTAACACAAATTACCCCTGTAGTTATCACATTGTTTTCGATGTGTACTTTTACATAAATGTTAAAAAAAACTTTTACCTTGATTAATTACGGTCAAAGTTAGGCACTTTTTTTTATTTAATTCACAGCTAGTTTCTTTATAACAATTAAGAAACCTAACTAGCGCTATTTTAAAGTTCAAGGTATGTATATAGTTTATGTGTAAAAGTTTGAGTAAACTTGAACAGAGTTGTTAATATATCTTTAAAAATGACGTCCTAACGAAATCGACTCGTGGTCTGTGGAGCGGAATTATTAATCCGTGCACTCAAAAAATGAAATTTACTTTTCAAAGATATGTTGCTCTTAATATCTCCGGAGTTTGTTGATGGACTTTGATCATTATTTTTTAATGTAGATTTTTTAATGTAATTGTAGATATGAAAAATTTATCTTTTAGTAACACAAATTACCCCTGTAGTTATCACATTGTTTTCGATGTGTACTTTTACATAAATGTTAAAAAAAACTTTTACCTTGATTAATTACGGTCAAAGTTAGGCACTTTTTTTTATTTAATTCACAGCTAGTTTCTTTATAACAATTAAGAAACCTAACTAGCGCTATTTTAAAGTTCAAGGTATGTATATAGTTTATGTGTAAAAGTTTGAGTAAACTTGAACAGAGTTGTTAATATATCTTTAAAAATGACGTCCTAACGAAATCGACTCGTGGTCTGTGGAGCGGAATTATTAATCCGTGCACTCAAAAAATGAAATTTACTTTTCAAAGATATGTTGCTCTTAATATCTCCGGAGTTTGTTGATGGACTTTGATCATTATTTTTTAAATTTATATATACCTGTAGTTTTGTAGAGTATGTTATGTACACATATACCCACCTAACAATACAAAATGTTATGTATACATATACAAGTATATGTATACATATATAATTTCATAAAAATCGTTCAAGCGGTATCGGAGGATTATGGCAACTAACATTACGACAGGAGAATTTTATAGATGTAAATAAATAGATAACTATTAAAAAATAGGGGTTGGTGGTAGAAAGGTGAAAATTAAGGGTTGTATATATTTTTAATGGTACATAATATAAAATGAAGGTAGACAATTTTCTCCAAAACAATAAAAAAGTGGCAGGGGGCAACCCCCCTTATAACGTATGGGTGTAAATAATAGATTACCACCTATTTTCAGTCCTACAGAATATACGTGTAAAATTTCATAAAAATCGGTCAAGCCGTTTCGGAGGAATATGATAACTAACACTGTTACAGGAGAATTTTATGTACATAGAAGTAACTGTGAATTAAATAAGTAATAAAAGTGGCTAACTTTGCTCGTAATTAACCTAGGCGAAAAGTTTTTTTTTGAAAATTCGTGTAAAAATATCAGCTTTTCAAATCCCAACGCAGATTTAGTCAATATGTTAATATGGTTATTAAAATTGTTTAGAAGCCATAAATGATTCTACTTTCGTAAAATGTTTTCAGAATGCTAAAAATGACTTCTTATTGATTTTTTAAATAAGTTAAAAATATAAGTATTCTTCTTTCCTGTGGTTTCCACAGAATTGCTGTATTATTATAATTTTCTGAACAATAACATTGCAAAAAAAGCTCTTTGTGATAAACAAATCGAATAAAATTTAAACTAATTGACAAATCGTCTTGAAATTTATTGTGCATTATGGACTGTTTGACTCAACATTTCATGCAATATCAAAGTCTTAATTTCATTTTTATAACAATTTTTGAAGTGAAAACTTCTTTAGGGACGTTGTGCGATTTTTGGATAGGGGAAAAAGCATTGAATTCGCGACCGTCATCGCGACCGTCATTGCGACCGTCATCACTTATGCTATATATAATATTTTTATGTATATATAAATTGTATAGAAGTATTTAAATTTAAAATAAATGTAAAGCCTATTTTAGGATGGGGAAAATGATTTATTTCGCGACCATCATAGCGACCGTCATCTCTTCGACGAAATAAATTTTGTACGTATCTATATTATGTGTATCTATACATAAATTGTATAGAAGTATTTAAATTTAAAATAAATGTAGAACCTATTTTTCGATAGGGAAAAAGGTTTTATTTCGCGACCGTCATCGCGACCGTCATCTCTTCGGCGCAATAAATTTTGTACGTATATGTATTGAAGTTAAAACTCCTTTAGGGAGGTTGTCCACTTTTGGATGGGAAAAAGTATTCCTTTTGAGAAGTATTAAATTAGCGACCGTCATCGTTTCGACGAAATAAATTTAAGAAGTGAAAATTTCTTTAGGGACGCTGTGCACTTTTTAGATAGGGAGAAAGTATTAAATTAGCGAACGTCATCGCTTCGGCAAAATACATTTTTAAAGTGAAAACTTTTTTGGGGACGTTGTGCACTTTTTAGATGGAGAAGAAGTATTGAATTAGCGACCGTCATCGCTTCGGAGAAATAAATTTTTGAAGTGAAAACTTCTTTAGGGACGTTGTGCACTTTTTGGATGGGGAAAAATTATTAAATTTGGATGGGGACAAAGTAGTAAATAAGCGACCGTCATCGCTTCGGAGAAATAAACATTTGAAGTGAAAACTTTAGGGACGTTGTGCTCTTTTTGGATGGAAAAAGGTATTAAATTATCGACAGTCATCGCTTCGATAAAATAAATTTGTAAAGTGAATACTTCTTGAGGGTCGTTGTGCACTTTTTGAAAGGGGGAAAAATATTGAATTAGGGACCGTCATCGCTTCGACCAAATAAATATTTGAAGTGAAACTTCTTTAGGGACGTTGTGCACTTTTTCGATGGAAAAAAGTATTAAATTAGCGATCGTCATCGTTTCGATGAAATAAATTTTTGGATGTGGTAACTTCTTGAGGGACGTTGTGCACTTTTTGGATGGGGAAAAATATTAAATTAGCGACCTTTATCGCTTCGATGAAATAAATTTTTGAAGTCAAAAATTTCTTTAGGGACGTTGTGCTCTATTTGGATGGGGATAAATTACTATATTAGGGACCGTCATCGCTTCGACGAAATAAATATTTGAAGTGAAACTTCTTTAGGGACGTTGTGCACATTTTGGATGGGGGAAAAGTATTGAATTAGGGACTGTCATCCATCGCTTCGACGAAATAAATATTTGAAGTGAAACTTCTTTAGGGACGTTGTGCAATTTTTCGATGGAAAAAAGTATTAAATTAGCGACCGTCATCGCTTCGATGAAATCAATTTTTGAAGTGGAAAGTTCTTGAGGGACGTTGTGCACTTTTTTAATGGGAAAATATTATATTAGCGAACCTTCATCGCTTCGACGAATAAATTTTTGAAGTGAAAACTTCTTGAGGGACGTTGTGCACTTTTTTTATTAGGTAAAATTATTAAATTAGCGACCGTCATCGCTTCGACGAAATAATTTTTTTAAGAAAAACCTTTTTTAGGGACGTTGTGCACTTTTTGTATGGAGGAAAATATTGAATTCGGGCCGTAATCGCTTCGACGAAATAAATATTTGAAGTGAAACTTATTTAGGGACGTTGTGCACTTTTTCGATGTAAAAAAGTATTAAATTAGCGACTATCATCGCTTTGACGAAATAAATATTTGAAGTGAAAACTTCTTGAGGGACATTGTGCACTTTTCTGATGGAGAAAATTATTAAATTAGCGACCGTTATCGCTTCGACGAAATAAATTTTTGAATTGAACATTTCTTTAGGGACGTTGTGCACTTCTTGGATGGGAAAAAAAGTATTGAATTTGCGACCGTCATCACTTTGCTGAAATAAATTTTGTACATATATAAATTATGTGTATGTATACATAAATAGCATAGGGCCTACGCATCGCGTATATCGTATATGATATAGGTATAGCACTTCTTTTAGGATGGGGTAAAAGCATTGAGCTCGTAATTTATATACTATAAGAAGTTTTCACTTCTGTCGGCACTCCCACGAGTGCCTTTAATTTTTTTTTATAAGTTATAACAATTTTTTTATTTTCGAAATTTAGTTTTATTTTGCAATTTCCGAAGTAACAAATAATCGGATAAAAATTTAAAAAAATTTAAACCTTTACTTATTTACTAAAAGGTGAATAATCTAAATAAGATATTTAATTACCTTATTTTTACCTGTAGCGATTTAAACGAAAAACTGTCATATTTGACCCTTATTTGTTAATTACTAAAATTCTCGTCCGAACTGTGACGGGCATTGTTGTATTTATAATGTAATAGGTATAACTCCAAAAAAACCCATTTGCAACCTGGCTGGTCAAGTATCCCGACAAAAACCTTATTTTTCTGGACTATTGCAACTAAGAGAAGAAAGAAAGAAACTTAAAAAAAATGTTACAAAAAGAAGCAACCGAAGAAGGAAAAAGCAGTAGAAAGGAAATACAAAGAAAAAATATAGCGGTTAAAAAGCAAGGCAGGAAAGACAAAAGATACTATGTATATGATATGGTAAAAATGTCAGAAAAAGCTGCGCAAGAAAACGACCTGAAGATACAGTACAATATCATCCGAAATTTGACAGGGAAAACACTAAACAGTAATAAACAAATCAAAGATAAACAAGGAAATATAATTAAATCAGAATATAAAATAATACAAAGATGAAAACAACACTGCGAGGAAATATACTCCAAACACCAGATATAGACGAAGATAACGTAATACAGGAAATAAACATTAGAACAATTGAAATTACGAAAGAAGAAATACAAAACACACTGAATCAACTAAAAAAATGGCAAAGCCGCTGAAAGCGACAACCTACCGATAAATTTAATAAAGGCGGGCGCAAACAAATTAGTAGAAATGTTACACAAACTCAAGATATGGGCCGACCAGGAGCTCCCACAGAAATGGAACGAGGGTGTAACCATTAAGATACCAAAAAAGGGAGATTTAAATAAATGCGAGAATTGGCGAGCAATAACACTGCTAAGTGCCACATTCAAAATAATGTCAAATATCATATTGAATAGACTGAAGCCAGAAATAGACAACAAACTAAGACTAAGAAGCAACCAAGAAGGCTTTCGCGCAAAACGCTCCACTATCGACCACATTTGTACTCTATCAGCACCTCTGTATCTTGTACCTGTACCGCTGTATATCCTGTACTCTATAATTATCTTGGAACAAGCTAGTGAATGGCAAAAAAATATAAACATAATGTTTACTTTGACTTTGACTTTGAAAAGGCATTCGATAGTATAAACAGAGAACAAATGTGGAAGATTCTAAAACTATATGGACTACCGATAAAATACATCAACTTAATCAGACTATTTGACAAGAAATATACAGCCAGACTAGAACATGCGGGAAAAATGGTAGTAGATGTAGTTATACAAAGCGGAGTTAAGCAAGGATGTGTGCTATCCCCGACATTATTTCTAATAATAACGGACTGGATCATGCAGAAAGTAAGCAATAATAAAACAGGTATTAGATTGAAATTGCATGACTAGTTGGAGGATTTGTAGTTCCCAGATGACATATTTCCCCTAACCGAACATAGCAGCCATAAGCAAAAGAAGCTTGCAAAATACTCCAGGGTAATGGGCCTGAAGATAAAGACAAAAAAAACAATACTCAAAAAAACAGCAACCAAGAAACTAAAATTAAAATACAAGGAAGACAAATACAGGAGGTAGATAACTTTACATATTATCTGGGATCAACCATGGAAAAAAAGGCGCTAGTAGATCAGATGTAGAAAAAGGGATAGTAAAGGCACAATATGCACTCATTATATATTCATAATGCATTAAGGAAAATCTGGAACACACGCGATATATCAGAATTAACCAAAATCAAAATATTTACAGGAAGAGACAGGAAGAAACAACTAGCAAAAAATTAAAAACCTTTATAAATAAATCGTTGAGGAAAATCCTAAAAATATACTGGCCAGATAAAATAAAAAACATAGATCTACGGAGAAGAACAAAACAAGAGAAAATAACAGTCACGATTAAAAATAGGAAATGGAAATGAATTACACGGACTCTGAGGAAGGATCGAAATACTATAACCAAACAAGCACTCGAATACCAACCAGACGAAAGAAGAAGAAGAGGAAGACCTGATAATAGCTGGAGAAGAACTGTAATAAGAGATCATGAAAGAATTGGCCTGAGATGGAGAGAAGTCAAACAGAGAGCGAGAAACAGAGAGCAATGGAAAATACTTGTATAGCAAATTTCAAAAGAATAAAACAGATAAGGATGCGCTGGGAAGGGATCACAGGAAGAGAGAGAGAGAGAGAGAGAGAGAGAGAGAGAGAGAGAGAGAGAAACAGTACCGATTATTATCAAAATAAAATTTAATAATATACCTAACCTAACTTATCGAAAGGCTCATCAAACAATTATTAACTTTAAAAAATAAAAATTTGTCAAGGGTATATAGTGGTATTGTTAAGTATATTACAATATAACTTATTCCATCGAAATCTTCCGAAATCCATAATCTTCTTCCATCGAAATAAAATAGAAAATCTAAAAGTTTAGAAAATACATCATTCATAACTACACCCAAGAAATAAGTTTTTCTAACCTGATTTAAGAGTATAAAAAAACGAAAACAAACAATTTACAGCAAATCCTTATCGTATATCCGAGCAAAACCACCTAATTGGCAAAAGTTATAAATAGAATTTGTCTGGGTTCTACAACTAAATTTGCACTTAAACACGACCAAGGTTAAATATTTTACTTGATATTATAAGTACGTTGTTGCCAGTATAACGGATGCCAAAGCGAGCGCTAACTGTATGAAATTATTCTTGTTAATATACACGCTGTATATTGATCGGAAGTCACGAAGAGTCAAAACTATACAGAAGCCACGAGGGACGCAAATACAATATATATATATATATATATATATATATATATATTATATATATATATATATATATATATATATATATATATATATATATATATATATATATATATATATATATATATATATGAAAAAACAAAAGATGTAGATCTTTGAAACACACTCAGTGGGTGTAACACATTTCTAAGAACTGGTGTTTGGATCTTTGATTCCATTCAAAAAATTTTTCCCAGCCCGAAATGATGGATGTGTGAATTATTCGTAAAGGGATTTTTCCACATTCTCTATTTCATTTGTTTGATTTCATACGAGTGGTCGATAAACCAGTACCTGTGGATCTTTTGATCACTGAGTGTGTTTCAAAGATCTACATGTTTTGTTTTTTCATAAACATTATCTTACTTACTTTAAGTAATTAGGGAATTAAAACTTGAGACTCTCATGTTAGGTTGGGCGTAGATTTACGCTCCTGCTATGTCTAGGACTCGAATGTTGTTTTTTGATTGGAATGTGTCTGAAGATATTCAACCTCTCATCTTCACTGATGAGCCCAGAGGGGTTGAAGAGGGCGAAACACATTTCTAAGAACTGGTGTTTGGATCTTTGATTCCATTCAAAAAATTTTTCCCAGCCCGAAATGGTGGATGTGTGAATTATTCGTAAGGGGATTTTTCCACATTCTCTATTTCATTTGTTTGATTATATATATATGAAAGTGAGAATATCTATATCTATATATATATCTATATATGAAAGAAAGGATGAAGTGAGGTTAACTTTTTCTATATATACAAAAGATGTGGCAATATACACATGATATAATAATATTATTTACGTTTTTATAAGTTTTTTACACTTTTTAGCTCTGATAAATCCGAATTGACTCCAAAAAGTACGGATACGGTATGTCCTATATGGTACCCCGTCAAAATAGCCCCGTCGAAAAAGCTCCGACAAAATAGCCCCGACATAATATCCCGCACACAAAATAGCTCCGACAAAATAGCCTGCAGACAAAATAGCCGCGGAATAATAGCCCGCCGACAAAATAGCCCCGACAAAAAAGCCCCTTCAGAATTCATCATGAAATAATCCCTTAAAAATACATTTTTTCGGAAATGGTAATTATCCTCTATTCAGATGTTTATCTTAACCACATTAAATAAAAATGGTCTTTTCAGAGAACTCGAGTCCTGTCTTCTCTGCCTCTTGGAAGTTGGAACATTTAATTTAAGCGAAAATCAATGTTTATTTGTGATATAAACATTTTTTTCTGTTTTCGGGCAACAGTAAAATGCATTTTAAATTAAATAAATTACATAAATTCTTCTTCTTTTTTTGTCAAATAATTTAATTTAAAAAAAGTTTTTGGACACTTTGTATAAATAATTATGTAATTGTTTATATTACTAAATAGAGGATTAAATAATATTTCAAATGAGCTAGCACACGATCCCTATTCTCATTTTAAAAAATCATCGATTACGTCATCACGCCCAGATGGATGACGTCACTAGTATGACATATATAACAGAATATCGTAATTTAAAAATAACTGAAAATGACTGAAATTTACAAAAAATAGATCAATTTTGTATTATGTCTTCATATATAATGTATTGTATATATAATGTTTGCCCCCCCCCTAGCAAAATTTCAAATGACGCTCCTGAAGTAAATCAATTCTTTTTAATTCACCAGTCACCTCCTATGCTATCCTGAATAGTCTGAAGGGCACTAAAAAAGTAAAATATAGGTATATTAGGAGAATCAAACACACTAGTTTAATATTGTAAACTGTAGTAAATATTCATGATTAATATTTAAAAAGTGGTTTAGTGGTAACATTTTTGTTTTAAGTTCTATTGTGTAGGTATGTATATGCAAATATTTTACTTACATTTTTGAAGAAACTCTCAAAATAAACTTTGAAGAGATATTTATCTGATTTTGGTATATGTAAGTGCTCTATATATCATCCTTATAACATCCTCAAGCCCATAATGTGTTTTAAAATATGTTACTGCACAACAATCAGTTTCAGTATTTTTAGATACTATTATTGACTAGTACACCAAATAAACATTTTGCAGGATTCTTGGGATTTTAAAGCTTTTTCTCTATCTTGTTTTGTAGAATAATTTTTTGAGGATCGCATACATTCATAATAAGATGTTTCATGTTCTTGTACTCTTCCTGTGCCATCCACACACTCCAGTAAAATCTACAAAAACAACATAATAGGTGATTAGATGGGAAGTTATACTACTTATAGCTTACTTTGTATCTACTCTATTATCTAATATTAATCTATCTACCTAAAAAAAACTACCTTTGAAATCTAAATTTTTGATATCAACATCAAACGTAATACTTAAAAAATAAATTAATAATAATGTGGAAGTTACACCTACCTATCTGAAAGTTTTTTAATTGCAATTTTATCAACTGGAAAAGATTGCAACAGCAACATAATGAGTTTTAAATTATTACACAGTACAATATTATTTGTTTCAATATTTACATGTAAATAAAATAATAATAAATCTAATCACTTGTAAAAGTAAGGTTAAAATTTTTGAGTCGAGAAAACAGAACTGTCAAATTTAAAACCAAACTGGCATTAGACTATAAAATTTTAAAATTCCCGCTAAAAGGAATCTGGCAACATTGCCGTCGACACACTAGGTTAATATTGTAAACTGTAGTAAATATTCATGATTAATATTTAAAAAGTGGTTTAGTGGTAACATTTTTGTTTTAAATTATATTTTGTAGGTATGTATATGCAAATATTTTAATTACATTTTTGAAGAAACTCTCAAGAAAACTTTGAAGAGATATTTATCTGATTTTGGTATATGTAAGTGCTCTATATATCATCCTTATAACATCCTCATGCCCATAATGTGTTTTAAAATATGTTACTGCACAACAATCAGTTTCAGTATTTTTAGATACTATTATTCGACTAGTACACCAAATAAACATTTTGCAGGATTCTTGGGATTTTAAAGCTTTTTCTCTATCTTGTTTTGTAGAATAATTTTTTGAGGATCGCATACATTCATAATAAGATGTTTTATGTTCTTGTACTCTTCCTGTGCCATCCACACACTCCAGTAAAATCTACAAAAACAACATAATAGGTGATTAAATGGGCAGTTATACTACTTATAGCTTACTTTGTATCTCCTCTATTATCTAATATTACTCTATCTACCTAAAAAAACTACCTTTGAAATCTAAATTTTTGATATCAACATCAAACGTAATACTTAAAAAATAAATTAATAATAATGTGGAAGTTACACCTACCTACCTGAAAGTTTTTGAATTGCAATTTTATCAACTGGAAAAGACTGCAACAGCAACATAATGAGTTTTAAATTATTACACAGTACAATATTATTTGTTTCAATATTTACATGTAAATAAAATAATAATAATCCTAATCACTTGTAAAAGTAAGGTTAAAATTTTTGAGTCAAGAAAACAGAACTGTCAAATTTAAAACCAAACTGGCATTAGACTATAAAATTTTAAAATTCCCGCTAAAAGGAATCTGGCAACATTGCCGTCGTTTGCTGGATATTTAATCTCTCCCGGGAGCTGATACGATCAGTGCCGTTAAATTAACCAATTTAGTAAAATTTTTACCGCTCACACTGACGGCTTACCTTGATATTCTTGGTGATATGACGGTCCGACTGATTTTGTCATAAAAGTAAATATTATTATATAAAATAAATATTTTTTAATTTTACAGTACTGTGGGTTGCAAACTTTGCTCTCTTTCCAGTTCACTATTATATCTTTTCTATCTCTCTTGCTGACGTTTAAATTGGTAAACCGTTTCAACACGTTCTTCAACGCGTCGTGGAATTGAGCTTTAGTTCCCTGGTCTAATAGAGTAACTTTCCAGTCTTGTTTCCATTTCTTTTTACTGCTCGAACGTTTTTGTGTCTTCCTCACACAACAACACCCCAATTTTTCGTATCTTGATCAACACCGAAAGGTGAAATAGGCTAAGGGGTTCAGAGGCCGATACACATCTAAGCATATAAAGGGCTGTAGGGTACCCTTATCAGACGTATGCAAATCCAGCGTTGAATTTCACAAATAAACTAGGATCATAAATTAGTAAACTGACCACTACTTATTCGATTGCCTCCCACGTTCTACACGAAAAAGTGGTAATTAAGTAGTATATAGGTAAATCAGGGCAAAAGGTCACATTGTTGAAGGAGGTCAGAAGAATCTAACAAAGTTCTTTAAAAATGTTACTTCGTATTTCTGTTTGCAATTGTAGATTTTAATCCACAGTGGACTTAATTTTCAATGATAACTAGTAGTTATATTGATTTATATCTTTCCATCCCTTTTTATATGATCATATTAAAATTTGCTCGTTGAGTCCTATGCTCTTCAATTTAATC
The DNA here is from genome assembly GCF_917563875.1 of Diabrotica virgifera virgifera. Classification (NCBI taxonomy): domain Eukaryota; kingdom Metazoa; phylum Arthropoda; class Insecta; order Coleoptera; family Chrysomelidae; genus Diabrotica; species Diabrotica virgifera. The sequence continues at coordinate 43,030,378 of NC_065452.1, forward strand.
ATGGGTGAAATCATCAAAAAAGTAAACAAATGAAGAGGATTTAGAATGGGAAAAAAAGAAGTAAAAATACTCTGCTACGCAGATGACGCAATATTGATAGCCTAAGATGAAGATAGTCTGTAAATATTAGTCCACAGATATAACATAAGAGCAAAAGAATTCAATATGACAATTTCATCTGAGAAAACCAAAACAATAGTAATCAGTAAATAACCAATCAGATGTAAAGTAGAAATTGATGGTATCAGTATTGAACAAGTAATGGAAATAAAATACCTTGGAACTACATTGCTAAGTTACGGAGACCTGGACAAAGAAGTGAGAAATCAAGTACAAAGAGCAAATAGACTGGCAGGATGCCTAAATAACACTATATGGCGAAACCGACATATTAACATTGAGATGAAGTCAAGAATTTATAAAGCCAGCGTAAGACCAATAATGACATTATGCATCATAAACAAGACCCGATACAGCCACAACACAAAGACCACTGGAAACGGCAGAGATGAGAGTACTGAGAAGAATTACAGGAAATACACTGAGAGATCGAAAGAGGAGCGAAGATATTAGAAGACAATGTAACGTACAGTGTATAAACGAATGGACACTAAATAGAAAAAAAGAATGGAACAACCACATAACCAGAATGGGGGAGACACGTGTGGTCAAAATAGCACGAGATAAATCACCAATCGGCAGAAGAAGGATCGGCCGACCGCGCAAAAGATGGAGTGACAACCTTTCATAGAGGTATCAATCCGCCAACGAACAAGCAGAATTGCTTATAAAGAAGAAGAAGAAGAAGAAGAAGAAGAAGATATTAAAATTTATCAGTTATATAATATTATATGACCAATTGTATAGCCTGTAGGTATAATGAAGAAATATACGAACAATATAGCAAACCAACTCTAGCAGAATACACTAAACTGCAGAGATTACGGTGGGCATACATGAGATTGGAATCCCCTAGATTGCTAAATGCAAGAATGCAACGAAAAAAAACCTGTTGGAAGACCAAAAAAGAGACGGAAAGATGAATTTGATGGGGATGCCAAAAACCTCCTAAAAACGCGTATGGAAAGGAACAGCAGTACTTAAATCGAAATGATTGGACAAGCTTGTTGAAGGAAGCCGAGGCCCGGTTTGGGCTGTAGTGTCATTGGATGGAATTATATAGCATGTAAGAGGATGGCGAAGAAACGACTCTACTAAAATCAGGGCACACTTTGTACCAATACAATTCAGAAAATAACCAAGGTATAGGAAGCGTAGGCTTTTTGGTACATAAAAGAATTGAAAACTTGGTAACTAAATTCCAAGCGATTCCTAATAGAGTTATCTATGTATCTGGTAATAAATCTAAATTTTAGATACAGCATTCAAATAATCCATTGTTATGCGCCAACTTCTTCTTCAGATGATGAAGAGGTAGAACAACTTTATGAAGACATTAAAAGAGCCAGAAACCTAGAGAAAACATATTACGTAATAATTACGGGAGATTTCAACGCTAAAATAGGAAAGAACGAAAATAACAACGACAACGAATATATTGGAAATTTTGGACTGGGAAGTAGAAATCACAGGGGAGATATGCTCGCAAATTTCCTCAGCAAAGAAAAGCTATTCTACTTAAACACATTCTACAAGAAAAAGATGCAGAGAAAATGGACGTGGAACAGCCCAGACGGCAAAGTAAAAAATGAAATTGACTTTATACTCTCTAACTTCAAAAACATTGCTAAAGATGTTACTGTACTAAATTCTGTCGACACTGGTAGTGGCCATCGATTAGTTAGAGTGCGAATAGAAGTAAATACGAAATTCGATAGAAGAAAATTATCAACACAGGATAAATTACCAAACATAGAAGCACTTGAAATGAATTAAGAGGAATATAAAGTAAAGGATGGTCAGGCCGTGGAGTTGGAGTATCTAGATTGTAAAAATGTCGTGTACCCCATCCTTTATGCTATGGAATGCTCGACGAGCCATACAGTCTGTAGTCAACACCCCGAAGTATGAGCGGAACTCAAAATGTATTAATACTCATACGCGTATGAAACGCACCTGGCGGATCATAAGTGCCTTCACATTTTACTCTCTTTCAACTTGTCTTTAGTGAAATGTCTTTCAATCTTTCATATCAGCCTCTCTTGGCTAACTCTTGTTTCTTCCGACCCCGAATGGCGATTATGTTTCCGAAGGCAGACGGGTCACTATATTTCCTTCTACTACACCCTCTACTAACCGAACGATTACCGGTATAAGTAATCCCCCATTTGTTGGTCAACAGCTACGGGTGGAAGAACCGACACTTGGTAGGGCACTTCATTGCCCTGGAGCTGGGAAATTGACTCCGAAGACGGGTGAGCTAAATTAGCCAACGGCATTGAGATCTGGAAAGCCACGGGATGACTACCACAATTAAGATCCATAAGGATATCCCCAGGACACCACAATGGCTGAAAATCCAAAACAAACGGCCCTCGGTCCCGGGCAACCCTTAAGTGGGGAGAGGGTGCTAAGAATCCCCCGGTCAGCCAATAATGTCCCAAAAGTGAAAAGTGAAAAAGACCGGTACGTGGAACATTCGAAGCATGTATCAAGCAGGCAAGGCAGCAAATATTATTCAAGAAATAACTCGCCTAAACATAGATATTTTAGGATGCAGTGAAGTTCGATGGCCAAATTCTGGCATAAAATTATAGGTGAACACCATAACTATTATTCGGGAGATGACACAACAAGAAACAGAAATGGCGTAGCGATGATAGTAAAAAGGGAAATAGCCAAAGCAGTAATAGGATTTACACCCATATCAGACAGAGTTATGCTATTGAAGATTAATTCAAGTCCCTCTGAACTGAAGAAGAAATAGAAAATGTCTACCAGATTCTAGAAAACTCTCTAAAGCTGACAAAAAAACATGAGCTAACTATCATCATGGGCGATTTCAACGCCAAAATAGGACAAGGTACGGTCGAGAATGTTGTGGGGTCATATGGTCTTGGCACAAGAAACGAAAGAGGAGAAAGGTTGATACAATTCTGCCAAGAGACGGATATGGTTGTAATGAACACATTTTTTAAATTACATCCAAGAAGGCTTTATACATGGAAAGCACCCGGTGATAACCCAGGGAAAATCATAAGAAACCAAATTGATTTTATCAACATAAGCAAAAAGTTTAGAAATTCTGTCACCTCAACAAAAACATATCCAGGCGCCGCGCGCCGATGTCTTCTCAGATCATAGCCTATTAGTTGCAAATATCAACATACGACTAAAAATAATTCATAAGAAAATAAGACCCAAGATAGATATAAAACTGCTGAAAGAAAATAACATCCAGGAAAAAGTAAAAACAGAGATTAATAAGAATTTTGCGAAAATAGTTGAAGACGCTCCTAGTGGCATAGAAGAACAATGGAACGAAATGAAGACATCTATTAACACACTTTCGCATGAATATCTTAAATCAAAAAGAGAAAAGAAGCAAGAATGGATGACAACTACTGTGGAAAACACTACAACGCAAACATGACGATTTCCATATGTACAAAAAGATTAAAGAAGTACAGAACATCAGAAAACAATGCAATACAGCCATAGTCGTAGACGTAGAAGGTCAGATTTTGACTACAATTGAAGATAAATTAAGAAGATGGAAAGAATATATGCAAGGATTATTCGAAGATGCTGCACGAAGTCCGTATGAAGTAGACAATCCCTACGGCCCAGAAATAACAAACGAAGAAGTAACTATGGCCATTAAGCGGATTAAAGATGGGAAATCACCAGGACCTGATGAGGTGAATGGTGACATTTTAAAGCTATTTGAGGTACACCAAATTACAGCTCTTACGAAGTTATTCAACAACATATACGAGACTGGTTACTTACCAAAAGACTGGCTACTATCAATATTCATTCCACTTCCCAAAAAAGCCAACGCTAGAAAATGTGAAGAACATAGATTAATTAGTTTGATGAACCATGTACTTAAAGTACTCCTTACTATCATTCACTCGCGCATATACACCAAATTAGAAGAACAGCTGAGTGAAGTTCAATTTGGATTCAGAGCAGGACTCGGAACGAGGGAAGCACTTTTCAGCTTGCAAGTTCTAATACAGAGTGCCAGGGATGTCAACTGCGATGTGTATGTATGTTTCATAGATTTCGAGAAGGCATTTTATAAAGTCCCACATGGAAAACTAATCGATATCCTAAAACATCAGGACTCGATGGTAGGGATATAAGACTCGTCTCAAACTTATATCTCCAACAAAAAGCAACAGTTCGATTCGAAAATGAACTGTCCGAAATCTTCACAGTCGAAAAAGGAGTCAGACAGGGTTGCATACTGTCACCAGCATTATTTAACATATACTCTGAAAACATCTTTAGAGAGGCCTTGGACGAATCAGAAGATGGTATTGCAATAAATGGACAACTTATAAATAATATTAGATATGCAGACGATACAGTATTGCTGGCAGATAGTGCACAGGGGCTCCAAAGGATCATGGATAATGTTGTAGAAGCATGTAACAAATACGGCCTAAAATTAAACTGTAAGAAGACAAAAATAATGATCATTAGTAAAAACACCAACATAAACGCCTAAATTACAGTAAACAATACACCCCTAGAGAGAGTACAGAAAATATGCTATCTGGGCTGCAACATTAAGGATACTTGGGATCATAGCTACGAAATAAAAACTCGTATTAAAAAAGCCAGAAGCTCTTTTAACAGTCTTAGGAAGATTCTGTGCAACTTGTCTTTAAGTATCAATATACGCATAAGAATTCTTAACTGTTACGTCTTTAGTGTCCTCCTATATGGAGTTGAAAGCTGGAGCCTGACAGAAGATGCCATAAAACAGAAAATTGGCTTAATTCGGCCACATTATGCGTAATGAAAAATACCGACTGCTACAGTTGATTCTACAAGGCAAGATTGAGGGCAGGAGAGGCCCTGGACGTAGACGTATATCCTGGCTGGCCAATCTTAGGAAGTGGACTGGTCTAACGTCAACTGATCTATTTCGAACTGCCGTAAATAGAATAAGATGGGTCAATGTGATCGCAAACATCTCCAGAAGATAGGCACTTTTAGAAGAAGAAGAAGATCAAAGTAAACTAAAAAAGCTAGGATCTGTACCAGTATTCAACACGAAAGATATAAATGAAATAACACAAAAATTAACGAATGACATAACATCAACTAAAAAAAAGATCTGTCGTAAAAATAAAAATCCGAGAAAAACCAAACTTAAACAAACAACACTGGATTTAATGGAAGAAAGAAGAAGAACATCTAAAGAATTACCAGAGTATAAGGCTATCAACAATAAAGTTAAAAAGAGCATAGGTAAGGTCAGACTTGCGGGCTTATAAAACAAAACAAATATTGCAAACCATCGAAAACAATAGAAACATGGGAGTATTGAAATCAAATTTAACTAACGGAGCAGTTTCGTACGGATCTTCGAGAGAACCACACGTATCTATTTACATCGGCCGGTGATATCGAGTGCTTAATAGTCAACAGATTTGTATTAAAACTTGTTAAATTATTTCTATAAAAAACAAACTGAAATAGTGGTAGTGTAGGGACACACAATGAGTGTCAATTCGGGGGGGAAAGACCCCCCCACTCATCCTCCAATCGATTCTACAGAACCGCAAGATATTAATATGCAAGTTACGGATTCAGGTATATTCAATACACAGGGAAATCAAAACGTAAGTACACCAATTTCTTCAAATATCGAGCAAACTAATCCTTTGAAAGACGGAAACACCTCCCAATTACAACCCCAAAGGGAGAAACAGGTATTTAAGTATGAATCAAACGATCAAGGACCTTACCATTTATATGTTGAAAATAATCAAACGAACTTTTCGGGTAGGCTAAATTCATTAAAAGTCGGGGATTTAATTTTATCAAATTTTCCTGAACTTGACAATAAAATTTTAAGTATAGATACAATAGGTCGCAATAGAATTCGAATAAAAATGAAGGACCCAAAAAATGCTAATTATCTTGTCAGTAACAAAAACGCTAAAGTATTTATCGACAACAATTTAGATATTTATGTTCCTAAATTTATTATTGTCAGGCAAGGAGTAATAAGAGATATTGCGACGGAATTTTCTGAAGAGTATCTCAAAAATAAAATTAAATCTTATGATAATCATCTGCCTTTCGAGGTTTTAAATGTTAAGAGAATAAATCGTAAGGTTACAAAAGATGAAATGACAGAATTTGTGCCAACCAAATCGTGTGTTGTCAGTTTCAAAACACAAATATTACCCAAATATGTAATTATCAATAAAGTTATTAAAGAGGTAGAGACATACAAACAAAAAGTATTGCTTTGCTTCAATTGTTTGCGTTACGGGCACCTGGGGGGGCACTGTAAGTCTCATCCCCGCTGTTTCAAATGCAATAAGGATCATAATTCAAAAGAGTGTACGGAAGAAGAAATATCACCAAAATGTTTCAGTTGCATGGGAGATCATTTCACTATTAATTTGAAAGATTGCCCGGAGTTTCACCGACAAAAATTAATCAAAGAAACTATGTCATCAACAAATTTAAATTATCATGATGCTAATAAACAAATCCCTAGAAACACCTACGCTTCTATTACTGCAAATCGTTCAAATAACACTAGCAACATCCCAAATAAAAACATGACCTTTCAAAATATGTCCATCCCACCTCCAACCCGTTTTGAGCTTCTACCCTCATGTTCAACTCGACCTCCTCCAAACTATAACATCTTCGGAGAAAGCCCTTCACACCACACACAAACATACAGTAAAGTTCATCATAAACAATCAACTGGTACGTTTCACAAACCAGTTAAAAGGCTGAGGCCAAATAGCCCAGACCCCATAGAAATAGCACATCGAGATATTGTTTCCCAACCTAGGACTCTAGGGCCAGATTCTAATATTTTAACCAATAACAGTTACGTTAAGAATTTAAACACCTCAGATTTTTCAACTCATCATTCAGGGTTAGGCTCAGAAAATGTCAAAATTATTTTAGAATTAGTGGCAAACATTATCTCAACAATTAGGAGAACCAATAATTATGATATTTTAAAAACGGAACTAGAATATATAATTAGTAAACAATTAAATATAGACTCATCAGAAAACACATTAAATTCGCAGATACAATACAAAAAATAAATATAATTCAATGGAACTGCCGATCAGCAGTTTCAAATAAAGAGAACTTGGAATTCCTTCTTCACGAGTATGATGCTGCTCTTGCAGTGTTATCTGAAACTTGGTTCAAACAAGGAAAGTATTATAACTTTAAAAATTACAATGTTAGTCGTCAGGATCGCCCAGACGGATTTGGAGGGGTAGCAATATTAATTAAAGCAAACATTTTATATAAAGAAATAATAATAAATACTAAAGTCAATTTTTCTCATAAATGCATTGCTCTTAAGCTTTTACCTAATAAAAAAACAATTCATATAGCTTCATTATATATTGAGCCAAGAAAGAAGATAGCGCTGCAAGAGTGGACTGAATTTTTTGATAATGTACCAAAACCTTTTGTAATAGCAGGTGATTTTAATGCCCACCATGTTTCTTGGGGTTGCGATCTTAATGACACATATGGGAATATTTTATCTGATGCAATAAATCAATGTAACCTTGTTTATCTAAACAGCGGATCTCCAACATTAGTTCCTTTAAGTTGTAAAAGCGCAATCGACTTAACTCTATGCTCTCACGATATTGTACAATTTTTTACATGGACCACAATTGAGGACCCACATGGATCAAATCACCTACCCATATTAATTACACTCGATGTGGAAGATGATCATCAAGTAGCTGTATCCTCGGAGCACAACAGATGGCAGTTAAAAAATGCAAACTGGAATCTATATGTAGCTATTCTTGAATCCAGAGATATAGCTCAAAATTATGATGAATTCCTTTCTATGATTAATGAAGCTGCAGAAATCTCCATCCCAAGAAAAGTCTCTAGTCAGACTAAGCACCGTAATCACTGTCCGAAGCCTTGGTGGAACGAAACTTGTAACAACGCTGCTCATCAAAGAAAAATAGCTTTCATCAAATACAGGGTGTCCCGGAAAATAGTGCGTTCCTTTAAGGTATGGAGAGAATACACAATTTGGAACAAAAAAGTCCTATACCATTTTTTTCTAAAGTTAAGCGTTTCCAAAAAAAAGTTAACATTGTTTTCCATATACCTGTATTTTAATGTTTGGAAATTTTAATAAACTGGCAACATCGTACGCACTACGGCATAATAACATAATAAGAACTCGTTTGTGATTGTGATTAACAGTATTTAAAATAATCCAACCTAATAGTAGGTAATACTACTTATGTATTTACTATTTGTTTACTAAAATTATTTTCTTTTGAAATGTATTGAAATACCTATTGCATAATTTTAAACGAATTACACATCTTTTAACATAAAAACACATCTTTTAACTAAACTAGTATTATGTATTTAGTAAGGTTTAAATGGGTTGAATGCTGAGTATTGCTGAGGGCTTTAACTGAATTACATAGTTTTAATAGTTTACTGTGGAACTTAAATACACCAGATAATGTCTCAGTAATTTGTTTACTTGTGAACTGAAATAACTAAGTTGTACTTACTTGAAAATAATTAATATACCGAATAGATGTTTCAAGTAACCTTTCACAAACACCATTCATAGGTAATAACATAATAGGTAATACACTCACTATTCGAAAACATTTTCGGCATTGACACTAAACAGGATTCTTTAAAACTATCTGTTTACTATCATCTTCTATCTATTTACATGGGACTGTCTATGCTTAAATTTGCGTACCGCACATAGTTGTCAGATTTAAATTTGGATACCAAAATACATTTTAATTTTTTGGTCAAACGGTTGCATTTAGAAAAAAATGTTATAAGAGTTTTTTGTTCTACATGGTGCCTTCTACCTATACCTTTAAGGAACGCACTATTTTCCGGGACACCCTGTATAAGAGAACTCCAAATCGTGAAAATTTAATAGAATTCAAAAAAATGGACGCTTTTGCCAAACGCACTTTCAAACTCACAAAAAGGCAAAAATGGATTGAGTACTGTGAAAGTTTAAACCATCATACACCAATTTCACAAATTTGGAAAAAGGTAAACTCATATAAAAATCGGAAAGTCCAAAATAGACTACCAATAGACCCAAATGCGAATTGGATAGAAGAATTTCACATCAAAATTTCACCGCCATGGGTACCAACCAACCAAGTTGCATATGATCCCCAAATTTCGTCAGTACCAAGGAACATGACCAATCTAAGCGATAGTTTTTTTTATGTGGGAACTGGAACGATGTATGAAACATACCAACAATAGCTCTCCTGGTATAGACAATATTTCATATTCCATGCTTTATAATTTGCCAATGAATCAGAAAAAATATCTTTTAAGTATATATAATGCAATATGGACAGGACAAACAACAATCCCTGAAAGCTGGAAGGAGTATATCATCATCCCAATAAAAAAATATGATAAACCGGATTCCATTCCAACTTCTTATAGACCCATATCATTAGCTTCATGTGTAATGAAAACCTTTGAGAGGCTTATCAAAAATCGTCTTGAGCAATGGTTAGAGAAAGAACATATTCTGCCTGACACACAATATGGTTTCAGAAAATCTAGGTCAGCATTGGAGGCATTAACAGTAATAGTAACAGACACTTTAGCTGGATTTTCTAGTAACTTTATGACTATGGCAGGTTTCAACGATATTACAGGAGCATTTGATAACGTTAACCTAAAACTGATTTCAATTGGATTTCATAAACAATTAGCGAACTTTATAACTTCCCTGTACACCAACAGAAAAATTCATTTAAAAATAAATCAAGAAATCACCAAAACTAGAATCACGAACCTTGGACTCCCCCAAGGCAGCATTTTAAGTCCACTTTTGTTTATATTATATACAATGGATGCCAGTGTTAAACTCAAAAATATACGAACAATACAATTTGTAGATGATATTGTTTTTTATTGTACCAGGAAAAACTTTGAAACATGTGAATATGAACTGAACAAAACCTATGACATCTTTAATGAGTGGCTGAATGAAAATAATTTTACACTCTCTGAACAAAAAACAGAGGTGTGTGTATTTAGCCGAAAACGAAACATTGAGCAGGATCATGTAAAACTGGGACCTTATAATTTCCAAATAAAAAATGTAGTGAAATACTTAGGATTATATCTAGATCGGAAACTGCTATGGAAAGACTGTATACATCAAATGACTAAAAAGTCTGAGAATGCTATTAACATACTGAGAGCTTTCTGTTATACCAAATGGGGAGCTGACCCAAATATTGCCTTGTTGTTTTATAGAACTATGATAAGATCAATCCTGGATTATGGTAGCCATTTGTATGGATCAGCGGCACAAACGCATTTAGATAAAATAGAAAACCAAAAAAACAAAAGCTTGAGAATATGTCTTGGATATCTCAAGTCAACTCCAATAAATATTATGGAAGCAGAAGCCGTAGAACCACCATTACAACTGAGAAGGCAACTAATTAGTAACAAGTTCATCACGAAAGCATTTTCCAAATCCGCAAGTTATATAACACTTATCCATGAACTTTCAGTTACAGTACTCACTCAGTCGTATTGGCTAAAAAAGAAAACTCCACTTATCTGTGAAAGTTACACCACTCTTTCTCAATACAGGTTGTCACTATACACATCAAAAATCCAACCAATATTTTCAGAACGTCCACATATTCTGTTTTCTAAACAAATCAAGACATTTCAGATCGACAAACACGACCACTTTCTCGAAACGGTTAATCAACGACGGCCCGACTACAACCAGATTTACACCGATGGATCAAAACAAATTCGTACAGGCGCCACTTTTTACGATCACACCACAAAATATCACGAAGAGATCAGATTACCAGATGAGTCAACGATATATACAGCAGAAATGTTTGCAATAAGTGAAGCTCTAAAGTATATACTTAGGACTGATAGATCGAAAAGTATTATATTTACAGATAGCAAAAGTGTCGTGGAGAGACTAAAGAATATAGGTGCGTCGAAGAACTTAAATCATCTAGAAGTAGAAATATTACAGACCAATTACGAAATACGTAGCTCACAACGAAAGGTGATAATAGTTTGGATAAAAGGACATTCGGGTATTCAAGGAAACGAAATTGCCGATAAGTTTGCAAAGGCTGCGTCAGACTTAGACAGAGAGTGTATTAATCAGCGTATTCCTTATACCGATTTGAATTCCATACTTAAAATTCAGCTCAAAACCAAATGGCAAGAATTGTATAACAGCAAACAAACAGGACTAAATTACAAATCATGTCAAGTCCAGATCCCGAGGCTAAGATGGTTCCACAACCAAAACAACAGAAACTTTATTATTACCATTAACCGAATAAGAGCAAATCATGCAATGTCACCAACTTATAAATTTAAAATTGGTTTAGTTGATGATTCTTCATGTTTATGTGGTGAACTGGGAGACTTAACTCATATTATACTCGGGTGTTCATTAAATAGTGCAAGCACTGATAAATTCTATAATGAAATAGTTAATAACAACATTTTTTTACCCATAAATTTAAATTGTATAATTTTCAATACGAATAATAATATATTGTATTTCTTATATAATCACACCAAGAGGTGCAAAATGAAATTGTAAATTACTAACCACATCTTTGTTAGCAATTCTGCAACTAATTATATTTTGTACGTGTGCACCGAAAAAATATAAAAAAAAATATAAAAAAAAAATTAAAAAAAAAAAAAAAAATTTAAAAAAAATTTAAAAAAAAAAAAATAATAAAAAAAAAACAAAAAAAAAAAAACAATAGTAAAAAAGAATATAAAGAAAAAAAAAAGCAAAATAAATTATACATATAAAAAGATAAGTAAAAATTAAATTATAAAGAAAACAAAAGAAAAATTTGCACACATTAATCTTACCTTACTAATATTTTGAGCATTGTAATCGTGAGGAAGGATGAGTTTTAAATTAAAAAAAAAAATAAAAACAAAAAGAATTGTTATAGTTAAAGAAAAAATTGTCTGGCTAATTGGTCCCTACCAAAGCCATCAAATTAATTAAAAAAAAAACTAACGGAGAATCGAAGATAACTAAAATCAAAAACCAACAAACTTTCTACAAGAATTTTTATACGTCTACTATACAGAACCCCGGAACAGACCATAGAACAATTCTAAACGTCGGCTCGGAAACTCTCCCTAAAATAACTTCTTCGGAAATTAGACATGCCTTACAGCAAATGAAAAATAAAAAAGCTCCTGGCGAGGATCGTATAACGTCTGAAATGTTAAAAATGGGCGGCCACACCGTTGTAGAGGTTATGGAAGTCTTGCTGAATAAGTGTCTAATAGAGAAAAGAATACCCAGTCTGTGGGAAAACGCCGAAATAATACTTTTACACAAGAAAGGAGACACTACTAATATTGAAAACTACAGACCTATAAGTTTGTTGTCACACTTATACAAATTGCTAACAAGAATAATAACCAACCGCATAACACAAAAACTTGATTTATATCAAGATTTCGAAAAGGGTTTGATACTAACGATCACTTACAAATCATCAGAACACTGGTTGAAAAAAACACAGAATATAATGTACCTTTACATATGGCATTTATTGACTTTCACAAGGCTTTCGATAGTATTGAAACCTGGTCCTTTTTGTCAGCCCTAAGGGATGCTCGAATAGACTCACGGTACACTACACTCATCAAAAACATTTATGATCAGGCCACATTCCACATCAAAATCAATGAAGACGGAAAAACCGAAAAAATACGCCTTGATAAAAGTATTAGATAATGTGATACTATTTCACCAAAACTTTTTACCTTAGCATTGGAAAATGTATTCAAACAGCTCGACTGGGACGAAAAAGGTCTAAACATTGATGGTGTACGTTTGAGTCATTTGAGGTTTGCGGACGACATAGTATTATTCAGTACAGATATCAAGGAAATTGAGCAAATGATGAAGGAATTAAACCATCAGTCAAATAAAATAGGTCTCAAAATGAATATTCAGAAAACAAAAATAATGAGTAATGTACAAACTAATATTGTTATTATGTCTTGAAAATGTAGACCACTTTATATATATATATATATATATATATAGATATAGATATATATATATATATATATATATATATATATATATAGATATATATATATATATAGATATATATATATATATATATATATATTATATATATATATATTAGTGATGTAACGAATATTCGTATTCGCATTCGCATTCGCGAATATTCGCATGTTTTTGCATATTCGCATTCGCATCCGCATTCGCGAAATTTGTGCGAATGTTTTGCGAATATGAAAACCAGAAAAAAAATAATTTTAAGATAATATTAGGTTAATAAAATCAAAATCTATTCACTTCTCATCTTTTTTTATTAAGAAAAGGTAACTTAACCGACAAAGAGACGGAAGATGGAATGAAGCGATAACTCACTGGAGACCTTGGAACTACAGAAGAGGAAGGGGCAGACCACGGACGAGATGGTCGGATGACCTAAAAAGATACGCATGGACTAAATCGACAGCATTAGCACTGAACCGAGAAGAGTGGAAAAATAAGGCGGAGGCCTACGTTCAACTTTGGACAAATGAAGGGCAATAGATAGATAGAACTTAACCTTGTATAATCACATTATCAGCCTTCACTTTTTTTATTATTTGGTATTATGTAATAAAGCTTAAGGTGATACAGTAGCGATCAACAGGTAGCCAAAACGCGTTCCAAGATTGCGGCTATAATTTTGAATATTTTTTCGAGATATTTGGCACACGTATTTGTAATATAATAAAGAATGGCGGTACAGAGCCCAATTTGAAAAATATATTAATATGTGAAAATTACTCTGTACTTAAATACAACATTAAAAAAACGAGCCTGTACCGCCATTAAGAAGAACAAAAAAATACACTTTCTTCAAATAAACTTTTTTATCCGATGCCTAGATTTTGTGTCATTTTGGAACTACTAATGAAATAAAAAATTTTAGTAGTTCCAAAATGACACAAAATCTATGCATCGGATAAAAAAGTTTATTTGAAGAAAGTGTATTTTTTTGTTCTTCTTAATGGCGGCACAGGCTCGTTTTTTTAATATTGTATTTAATTACAGAGTAATTTCCACATATTAATATATTTTTCAAATTGGGCTCTGTACCGCCATTCTTTATTATATTACGAATACGTGTGCCAAATATCTCGAAAAAATATTCAAAATTACAGCCGCAATCTTGGAATTCGTGTTCGCTACCTGTTGATCGCTACTGTTTCCTCTTAAGATTCAGATTGATTTACACTAAATATCAATTAACTTTTCGTTATAAATTTTAGGAAACATTACAAAAATAGAAACAAATCTAAAAAAACTGGACATTCGCATTCGCATCCGCATTCGCGAATGTCGGTAGCAGATATTCGCATTCGCATTCGTATTCGCGAATGTTCAAAAAATGACATTCGTTACATCACTAATATATATATATATATATATAGATATATATATATATATATATATATATATATATATATATATATATATATATATATCTTGGACATACCATTAAAATCGGCAAAGAAAACCAAAAAGCCGAAATCAAAAGACGCATACACTTGTCTTGGGTAGCTTTCGGCAAGTTAAGCTTTATCTTGAAGAATATACCAATGTGTCTAAAACGTAGAGTTTATGACAAATGTATTTTGCCTGTAACTACATATGGACTGGAGACCATGGCCTTTACAAAGAAAACCTTAGAGCAGCTCAGTACAACCCAAACAGCGATGGAGAGGACCATGCTAGGGATTAGTTTGAGAGACAGAATTCTAAATATCGACATTCGTGAAAGAACAAAGATTACTGATGTCGCAGAACGTATTGCAAGGTTCAAGTGGCAATGGGTCGGACATGTTGCCCGAGATAATCCCGAAAAATGGACACAGAGACTAACAAACTGGAGACCAAGAGAAAACAGGCAAGGAGTAGGCAGACCGCAGAAGATGTGGGCAGATGATATCAAACAAGTCACAGGCAAGCAGTGGATGAGAATTGTAGAAATCGATGGAAGCAAATGGAAGAGGCCTATGTCCATCAGTGGACGAACATAGGCTGAAGAAGAAGAAGTAAGAGCATGGACTTAAAATCACAACATCTAAATGTCAGTCTCGTCTGCACAAGTGGTAGACAAGACAAGGGTGGATCCAGGACCGATTTTCGGGAGGGGCCATAAACTTTTTTTGGGGAGGAGTACCAGAAGTGCTGGGGTAATTTTTAAAAATTAGGGTTACAATGGTAAGTTTTAAGTCACTTATCACACACTTTGAGAAGTGACTTAAAACTCACCATTCCTGCCATAGTACCGATTCCTACACATTTCTTCGGATCCAAGTGCAGTTCTTTCAATAAGTTTAATACTATTTTTCCCAATGCTTCTCCTGCCAGGCCTTGTCCTTTCCCTCTTTCTTGATTTTCACTAATTATTTTTAGGTTCTAATAAGCGTCAATGAATTTGACAAAGTCTTCACGAATGTTGTTATTGTGTATGTATCCCAAATTTAGAGAAAGCTGTTCCACGTGAGATACGTCAGTCGTTTCGTAAAATATTATTTGTTCAATTATTTCTTCACCACAACATGTTATTAATTGATTTTGACTGCTGCTACTAATGCATGTTGCTCAGGAAGATGCTGTGGATAGGTGTTATTTAAGAGTCTTATCTCCTTATATGCGATTTTAAACCTTAACACTGTGGTGCTAAGGCAAAACCCGATATGTCAAAAAACGTGATTTTGCAACATGAGTTTAAAAGTTCGCGGTGTTGTTGTAATAGTGGACATATCGGAAACAATTTTATTATCTACTGCTTACATGGATGCGTTTAGCCATGTAGGGTTTTGTCATCACATTCTTCATCGCTCAATCTACATATTGGCATTAAAAACGAAAAATCGATAATTTTTTTGGCTATGACTGATTTTGAGGGTTGCGATTAGAGAATCTAATCTAACTTTTTAGAAAATCCAGCTCAACCTGAACGCACTCCTTGTGGTATGATGTTTTTTCATGGGTTTATATGACTCCTTATTTGCTCATGAGTTTGGCGAAAAAAGGTTTCGTGATAAGGCTTTGGGCTGTCATCCCGTTATTGTGACCATATTTTTCATTAAAAAAATTAAACGCAATATTTGTAAAACAATTCCTTTTGACTGTGCGAAAATATCAACCAACTCATTTGTTTTAAGTGCTAGTGACCCAAGTAACGCTTCACTTCTGTTTTATTCTTTGTGTGTATAGAATATGGAAATTTATACGATTTTTATGGCTGTCAAGATCGTTCTAACAATTGGCACTCTGTAAAATTATCAACATTTTGATTTATCAAATACCTAAAAGTCATTCTTGAAGCTTCTACGTTACTTTTTTTTTCAATTCTAGTCCAGAAAATGTATTTATCCCCTGTTTTGTACATATATGTGTTTAAAATTAAAAATATTTGATCCGACACCCTGATAGGGTACAAAGGAAGGGGAGAAAGAAAGAAAGAACTGCAAATATTTAAATTCATAGGCGTAACCAGGGGGGGAGGTTTTGGGGGTTGTAACCCCCCCATTGGGATGTACTTTGAGCCCTATACGCTTAACACCATAGCCCTCAGAAACCTTCCAGTAGTTGTAACCCCCCCCCTTTCAGGTAGTTGTAACCCCCCCCAGGAGCATTCTGGTTACGCCTATGTTTAAATTTATATTATTCTAAATTCTCGGAGGGGGCCATGGCCCCCATGGCCCCCTCCCTGGATCCGCCCTTGAGACAAGAGTAGGTAAATCTGGTGCTAGATCATAAACAAGCTCTGTCGACCGAGTATGGACAGAATAACTTTACCACGGTTATCGATAACGATAACAAAGGCAAACGAAGAGAGACTACGTGTTTGGGAAAGAAAAATCATAAGGAATATCTTTGGGCCCATGCTTGATGAAGCAGCAAGACAATATAGGATAAGACAAAGAGCTCGAAAAACTATACCCAGACGCCAACATAATAAAAGAACAAAAGTCCAGAAGACGCCAATGAACAAGACACCTCAGAAGACATTCTGTGACGAAATAACAGTAAGACTGGTACGGGAGGATGTCTTAACTGGAAGAAGACCACGTGGAGGCCCTTGACTCCGGTGGCAAGATAATATAGCAGGACACCTAAAAGCTATTGACGTGGAGAAGTGGATGGAGATTGCTCAAGACAGAGAAGAATGGAGGCATGTTTTCGCGTCGGCTAAAAGCCACGAAGGGTTGTAACGCTACGGAGTAAGTAAGTAAGTAAGTAAGTATTCTCTAAGTAAGAAGACCACGTGGAGGCCCTTGACTCCGGTGGCAAGATAATATAGCAGGACACCTAAAAGCTATTGACGTGGAGAAGTGGATGGAGATTGCTCAAGACAGAGAAGAATGGAGGCATGTTTTCGCGTCGGCTAAAAGCCACGAAGGGTTGTAACGCTACGGAGTAAGTAAGTAAGTAAGTAAGTATTCTCTAAGTAAGAAGACCACGTGGAGGCCCTTGACTCCGGTGGCAAGATAATATAGCAGGACACCTAAAAGCTATTGACGTGGAGAAGTGGATAGAGATTGCTCAAGACAGAGAATAATGGAGGCATGTTTTCGAGTCGGCTAAAAGCCACGAAGGGTTGTAACGCTACGGAGTAAGTTAGTAAGTAAGTAAGTATTCCCTAGATATGTTCAAGCTGGTACAGTCTGCATCTTGAAACCCTCCCATCCATTAAAACAATTCCACGACCCGCCACCGAACAAAACCTAAGCTGCCGTTCGAAAAGAAGGTTTGAGTGCCTGCTCCTTATATTTTAGCCCCATTTCGACCCCCCAGTATCTATGTAGTTAGTTTTATCCCTGACCCCATCTGAGGAGACATTTAAAACGCTTCAACTTCATGAAGGAATGGAAGATGTACAAGAAGCCAACTGGCTGCAGTTTTACCAGTATACAAGAGACGGCTTCCATGAAAAAGAACCAATTTAACTTCTTCTTCTTCTTTAGGTACCGTTTTTATAAGGAGGTTGGTAATCATCACAGCTCTTCACTCTTGAGATGCTTGCAGCTCTGAACAAGTCGATGGAACTGCAATTATACCACTTTTTCAGATGGTTGAGCCAGGAGATGCGTCTTTTTCCAATACTTCATTTTCACTATATTTTCCCCGCATTATGGTTTCTAACAACACATACCAAGGGCGGATCCAGGACAGATTTTCGGGAGGGGCCATGAACTTTCTTTTGAGAGGGGTACCGGAGGGTCTGGGGAAAATTTTTTAAAATGAGGGTTATAATAGTGAGTTTTAAGGTACTATTCACAGACTTTTGAGTGCCATAAAAATATTCCAAACTTATAGTTATTAAAGTATTATTAAAGTCAGGACACATTTTTTCGGATCTAAGTGCAGTTCTTTCAACAAGTTTAATACTATTTTTCCAGTGCTTCACCTGTCAGGCCTTGTTCTTCCCCTCTTTCTGATTTTCACTAATTATTTTTATGTTCTCATAAGCGTCAATGAACTTGACAAAGTCTTCACGAATGTTGTTATTGTGTATGTATCTCACATTTAGAGAAAGCTGTTCCACGTGGGATCCGTCGGTCATTTCCTCAAACATGACAGTAATAATTTGCACTTTGATTGAAAGGTATATTAATAAATATACCTTTTAAGCAGAAGATCTTTTTCTTCAATTTTTAGTAATAATTTGCACTTTGAACCTGATTCATTATTTGTTCAATTATTTCTTCACGGCAACATGTTATTATGTTATCATTGATTTTGACTGGTGCTACTAATGTATGTTGCTCGGGAAGATGCGGTGGATAGGTGTTGTTTGAGTCTTATCTGCTGATGCGATTTTAAACCTTAACAATTCCCCTCATTGTTAGATCCAGCATCTTCGTCCAGAAGCAGAAGGCTATCATCACGATAGCCTCTTAGGGGAGTATTTTGTCGACTGAAGAACACTATAGACTCTACTATTAGTCGTAGTCTTTCTCTATTTTCTTGTACCTATTTAGACCTCTGAGAGTATATCTGGTTAATGACTGACTTTTGCAGGTTGCGATAACTTTATAGAAAATCCAGCCCCACCTGAACGCACTCCTTGTGGTATGATGTTTTTTCATGGGTTTTTATGGCTCCGCCTTTGACGATGAGTTTGGCTAAACATGTTAAAGGTTTCGTGACAAGACTTTGAGCTGTCATCCCTTCATTGTGACCATGTTTTTCGTTAGAAAAATAAAACGCAATCTTGATAAACAATCCCTTTTGACTGTGCGAAAGTACAAATAAACTCCTTTGTTCTAAGTGCTGGTGACCCAAGTAATGCTTCATTTCTTTTCTATGTGTATACAGAATATGGAAATTGATACAATTTTGATGGCTGCCAAGGTCGTTCTAAAATTTGGCACTTTGAAAAATTATCAACATTTTGATTTGCAAAACATCCTATGTCATTCTTGAAGCTTTCGTTACTGCTTTTGTTCAATTCTACTCCAGACAACATATTTATCTCCTATTTTGTGCATATACATGTGTTTGAAACTAAAAGAATTTGAACTACAAATATTTAAATTTATATTTTTTAAATTCTCGGAGGGGGCCATGCACCCCTCCCTGGATCCGCCCTTGACACATACTTATCCCCTCTCATAACGTGGCCGAAGATATTGTAACTTTCTTATCTTAATCGTATTCATAATTTCCTCTTCCTTTTTCATCTTTCTGAGGACCTCAACATTTGTTATTCGGTCTACCCAACTTATTTTTAATATTCTTCGGTAGGTCCACATCTCGAATGCTTTAAGTCGATCGCTTATTTCTTTCTTTAAGGTGCAGGCCTCCACCTTATACAGCAGCACCGTAACACATATTATGAACGTAGTATTCTTATTTTGAGTTACAAACTAAGGTCTTTACTGCATAATACTTTTCTCATCTTATTAAATGTTGCTCTAGCTTATCCAATTCTCATTCTGATTTCTTCTGTATACTCCTTATTTTCATTTGTACCTGAATAGCAATCATTCCAAATAGTATTTTGGAACTATCAAGGATTTGCCAATCTGGATGAATTTGTTAGAGATTACGATGATTTTTTGGTTTTATGTCTTACTGAAACATGACTACTTAATGAGTGTAATAATTCGTCAATTGATTTGTCATCCTATAATGTTTAGTCCTGCTTCGAAGGAGAAATCCGTGGGCAGAGCAAGCGGTGGTACAACTGTGTAATTTTAGAAAAAACACCGTGGTGGCTATTTTGCAGACTAGTTTCTCCTTCGGAAGAGTCTATTATTATTTGCACAGTATATTTTAAACCGTCCTTAGATATTGTGTATATTCTAGAACTTTTTCAAATATCTCTGTCGGAAATTCTAGAAAACCATTTCGATGTTCCGCTTCTGCATCATTTGCTGTGGCAAAAGCTATTTGGCCTTGGGGTGAGTTCTAAAATAATAGCCATTTTGAAAAACATTTATGATAATGCTAGGATGTACATCAAAACTCCAAACGGCTACACAAGACCATTTGATATTTCAACAGGAATCTTACAGGGTGAACCTTTGAGTCCACTATTATTTAGTTTATTTATTGCGGATATAGAACAGTTTTTTATTAGTCAAGGATCAAAAGGTATCTCCATTGATAGCCAAAATCAAATAATAATGCTATTGTATACTGATGATTTGATCATTCTTTGTGACTCGGAAGTTGAACTCGGTAAAAGTTTAAGTTATATAGAAAAATACAGTGACAAAAACCAGCTAACTGTAAATGTTGGCAAAACCAGAATTCTTCCAGTTGCCCGAAGCAGTCAAATTGGCAATAAAGGCGTTAAGTTCCTATATAAGAACGAAAAAATAGAAGTTGTTAACAAATTTGTATATCTTGGAGTCACCCTAACCACAACATCACTTTTTAAAGCAATGGCCGATACAACAGTGGAAAGAGCAAAACACGCAATTGGTAACGTGATAGGTTTAATGGCTAAAACCAAAATGAATTCTTGGACATCTCGTGTGCAACTTTTCGATTCGCTAGTTCAAAGCCTTGTTATGAACTGTGTGCCCGTTTGGGGAATGAGATATGCTGACCAGTTAGAAAGAATACAAATAACTTTCTTTAAAATCTTTTACATCTCAGTATCAATACACCTGATTATGCTGTTAGGTTGGAGACAGGAAGAGTAAAAATTTCTTATACTATTTTCAAGCTAACTTTAAATTGGCTCATCAAGCTATCGCAAATGCATGATTTAAAACTTCCTCTTATTTGTTTTCTGCGTCAGCTTCAAATTTCTTCAGCAAATAATTCAATAAATACGAACAGATACAACTGGGTCTCACAGCTTAAGTAATATTTTCAAATATTAGATTATGAATTTTCTTGGCAAGAAAACATCTCTAATTGGCTATTAAAAAACAAGAAAAGCATGTTAAAAAAGTATATGGATATGCTTCATCAAGAAGACATTCAAGCAGTTTCCATGTCAACATTCTCAACTATTTACAAACATTTATCCGTAGATACCTCAGTACAGAAATATCTGGAATTTCAAATTCCCATAAAATACATTCGTGCCATGGCGCAACTTCGAACATCTAATCGCCATGTGTTAAAATTTACCTATAATGGTATAACATATCATATACGACCATCTGAAATCTGTACTATTTGTAACACAAATAAGTTGGAAACTCTTGAACATTTACTGTTTGAATGTCCCATTTACAATTCGATGAAACCAGTTAATATGGCCCCCCTTAATAATTGCACCGACCTTACTGGTTGTCTTAATAATGTAACTGTAATATCCGTGAAAGCAATTTCAATATATATTTGGAATATCATAAAACTTAGATCTTTTGTTTTAAATGAATAAGCTTTAGTTTCTCCTTCATTGGTGTTTATTAGAAAAACCAAGTTCTCCATTTCAGTTAGTGATAGCGATTAACTTTTGTTTAAATTTGTTAATAGTTACTAATGTTCTAGACTAGTTGTTAGTTATATTCTGTACTTCAGTTTCTCCTTCATTGATGTTTATTAGAAAAACCAAGTTCTCCATTTCAGTTAGTGATAGCGCTTAACTTTTATTTAAATTTGTTAATAGTTACTTAGGTTCTAGACTAGTTGTTAGTTATATTCTGTACTTACTAAACTCATTTTTATAAAACTGTAGTTTTTAAAAACAATAAATGTCTATCTATCTATCTATCTATCTCCTTATTTTCATTGATAATTGTACCCAGATATTCGTATTTTTAACATTTTCTATTGGCCCCTCCTATGTTTAAATTGACTTGTTGTTGTGTTTTGGAAATTGTCATAAACTTTGTTTTATTAGCGTTAAGCGTTAGTCCGCTTTCCTCACTAGCATTTACTGCATTATCTAAGAGTGCCTGTAGGTCTTGTATATTCTCTGCAATTGAATATTAATTTTTTCTTTTTTGCCATTTTTCTAAAGAGATCTTGTCGCTGTACTTACGGGGTTTCAGAAATACAGGCTAAAATAAAAAGCATTACTCGCAAAAAAGTAAGATGTTTATTCAGTTACATACATTAAATACGTCGTAAATACAAAGTTAGTCAAGAACGACATGTGGGTCATCTATGACTGTCTACTACTGGCCTGTGTGTCTACTACTGGCCATCCAAATATCTCCTCGTAGAAGTTCTGAGCATTGATGTCATCTGGTAAATAGGATTTTAACTTCTGAAGATCTCTCATTTTTTTTCACAATAATTGCTGTATGTCCTTCTGAATATGCTGTCGTCTTTGAGAGAATAGGTTTTGAGTTGGTCTTACTGAACTGATATTCAAACTGTACAGCTGAGTCAATAAAATCACGTGCTACAGCATCACCAGGTTTTCTTGAATCATGCGTAAAGTGCATGAAGAATGCAATAGCAAAGGTTTTTTCATTTCTCTAGTAACTCCACGACCATACGAGTCAATTGACAGACAATTTTGCTTATAGTACTTGGGCCACCATGACTTATCCATAGTCTATTATCATTTCAGTATGAACTACATAAATAGAAAATTTTGCCATTGACTGGCATTCGCTATTAACTCCACGTAGTGTAAATCCGATCTGTTTTCTTCATTTTTCGTTTAACTGCAACAAAATCTCTATCTATCACATGAAAGAAAACTGTGACCTCTAATGGTGAAATATTGATCAATTGTCTCAAAACGTCCTGCAGATACCATGGCGGCACATAGTCGAACCATTGTATGGTTTTTATTCTGTCCTGCACATCCGTTCGAAAATAAGTGCATGAATGAACATACATCATTACAACCTTTTTTTGCAACGCCTTCATGATTTACGTAAAACATGGCAATGCCCGTGTGGAAATCATGAATTTCAAATACATTAATAGTCAGTTGGTGGAGATAAAATGCCTCTTGAACTGAAATATTGGGAAGCATTAAATTTTGGAGAACACTAAAAAGAAATTAACTATTTTCCAAGGAGTCTTGCCACTGCGCACAATTCACGTTTTACACCATGTAGTATATAGAAACCCCTCAAACGCGGTACTTACGGGATTTCTGCATTACAACGATTAAATACAGTATTGTCTAAATACACTAAATAGTCTAACAACGGCGGGGTTTCTGAATTACATGGATGAAATACGTCTTTACATACAACGCAAACCCGACATAACCTAAATTTACGTTAAAATGTTACTTACGGGGTTTCTGAAATATGTGATTGAATTAGTATAGTATCATCGGCATATCTGGTATTGTTGATGTGTCTGCCGTTGACTTTTATTCCAATTGTTACATCTTCGAATGATTTTTTAATTATTTCTTCCGAATATAGATTAAACAATAAGGGAAGAGTATGCAACCTTGCCTTCCGCCTTTTTTTATCTCTACTTCCTCCGAAAGTTCTTTACCTACTCTGACTTTTGCTGTTTGGTTCAAGTAGAGATGAGTTATTATTCTTAAGTCTTTTTTGTCAATGTGTTTGTCTTTAAGCACCTGTATAAAATGGTTGTGTCAGACCTTATTGAACGCCTTACTGTAATCAATAAAACAAACATAGAGTGGTTGGTCCAATCTAACTAATATCAGTTTATTTGTATTTCGCAGATAGCACCTTGTTGCCAGATTTTCGCAACCTTGTATAAAAAAACTTCTATTGTTAAAAAATTTGATTGAATCATTCTAAATCCAATTTATTTTTAGGGCCCAACCACCTCTGTCAAAATGATGACGAATGTGTCGACAACGCAGTTTGTGTAGAACCTAAAGAGAAGAAATCGAATAATTTTCCATCCACCGGAAATAACAGCCCTATTTTAATCTGTCAATGTACGGAGGGTTTATTCCCTTCACTTGGGGGCCAATGTAGTGGTAAGTCTTTTTTATTTTATAATTATATTTATAAAATATGCCTTCTATCCTTCCAATAATTATGGTTATTGCTAAGAATGTATTTGATAAATCCCTTAACCTTTTTTTTATTACTATTGGTTTCTAGAGATCAACAAAAGAATGTCTACTTGTGCTTTATAGATTATGAAAAGGCTTCTGATAAAGTCAAACACGATCAACTAATAGAATGCTAGCAAAAAAAGAACCTGGATCCAAACGAGATTAATGCAATACGTGAACTCTACTGGAACCAAAACGCCTGTCAGAACCGAAATGGGTGATACTGAAACCATAAACATCCAAAGAGGAGTTAGACAAGGTTGTATACTATCACCATTATTATTCAGCTTGTACTCAGAGAAAATCTTTGCACGAGCTCTAGATGAAGCACAAGAAGGAATAAAAGTCAATGGAAAAACGTAAAAAACATCAGGTACGCCGATGATATAGTACTGATTGCTGGCAGTGAAGAAGAACTACAGATACTGTTGACCAAAGTAGAGCAAAAAGGAGAACGATATGGCCCTTTTATGGACACAAAAAACTAAAACAATGGTAATAATTTCAAAAAAGCGCACACCAGTTATAAACATACTAGTCAACAACAATCACGTTGAATAAGTGAAAAAGTTTAAGTACCTAGGATGTTGGATACATGAAACCTTAGACCAAGAACAAGAGGTTAAATGTAAAATAGAACAGTCAAGAAACACCTTCTTAAAGATGCGACAGTTACTCACTACCCGTGTAATCGTGATCTGTCCTTACGATACCGCACATAAAGTGAGTGGGCCAAAGAAAAGAGTTCACCTCGATATTTGGCAGTATTTATTAGATTTTAAGAAAATAAAAAACAGGTAAATTTTTTATCTAAGGGCGACACATTTTTACGGTACATACATCTGTCATTTTTCAACCCCTTCCCTTCCACTTCCCCCACCCCTTGTTTTTAAATCATGGTCCTCATTTGACCATTTGATATTGGTCCAAACCTCATTTGAAAGGTTATTCAATTTTCTATTTATTAATGTCAACATTAACATAATTATTTATATAGGGTGTCCAAGAAAAAAATATTTTAATTAAATTAATTGATACAAAAAGAAGAATGTATGCAATTTATTTAATAAAAAATACATTCTACTTCTGTCACAAAACAGAAAAAAATGTTTTTTGATAAATAGACATTGCTTTTCGGTTAATTTCAATGTTCAAGTTGCCACCCATCTGCCTCTTGGTAGGTTTAATATTGAATTTAAGCAACAAACAATGTTTATTTATTAAATAAACATCTTTTTCTGTTTTCTGTCAGCACTAGAATATATTCTGAGTTAAATAAATTACATACATTCTTCTTTTTTTTTGTCAATTAATTTAATTCACAATAATTTTTCTTGGACACCCTGTATAAATGATTAAATCAATGTTAATATTACTGAATAGAGAATTGAATAACCTTTCAAATGAGCTAGCACACGACCCCTATTCCCCATTTAATAATAAGGGGTGGGGGAAGTGGAAGGGAAGGGGTTGACAAATGACAGATATATCTTCTTCTTCAGTGCCTTATCCGGTCCGGATGTTGGCGATAATCAAGGCTATTATTGTTTTGTTGACTGCTCTGCGAAACAGCTCCGCGGAGGTTATCCCAAACCATTGTCGGAGGTTTTTCAACCACGAGATACGACGGCGTCCCGGTCCACTCCTGCCAAATACTTTGCCCTGCATGACGAGTTGAAGAACTCGATATTTTTCTTCGTTCCGCATCACGTGGCCAAGATACTCAAGCTTACGTTGTTTTACTAAATTAAGCACTTCTTTTTCTTTTGTCATGCGCTGTAGGACCTCAATGTTGGTGACATGGTCCACATAAGATATTTTTAGTATCCTCCTGTAGATCCACATCTCGAAGGCTTCAATCCGCTTTTCAGTGGCTTGCGTCAGTATCCAGGTTTCAACTCCATACAGTAGCACCGGAAGAACGTAGCACCTCACTATCCGCATCTTTGTTCCCAAACTGAGATCACTGCAGCACAGCAAGGACCTCAGCTTAATAAATGTAGACCGTGCCATTTCAATTCTGGATCTAATCTCTTGAGCGTGGTCCCATTGTGAGTTGAGGGTAGTTCCGAGGTAAGTGAATTTGTCGACTCTCTGGATCTCTTCGCTATCTGCCATTAGTGCCCCGGGATCTAAATTTACACGGCTGACAACAATGAATTTAGTTTTCTTAATATTAAGGTTCAGCCGTATGTTACGCTCACAGTTCTCACAGGGTCTAGTAAGGCCTGTAGATCATTTAGGCTGGTTGCTAGTAATACAGTGTCATCGGCGTAGCGGATATTATTGATGTATTCACCGTTCACTCGGATTCCCATCTGTAGGTTTGTGAGGGCTTCAGTAAAAATTTCCTCAGAGTATATATTGAAAAGAGTCGGCGAGAGCACACAGCCCTGCCTTACTCCTCGCACATGATCTTTACTTGGTCGGTCAACTGGTCTTCGACCTTGACTTGAGCACGCTGGTTCCAGTATAAATTCATGATGATCCGAATGTCCTTCTCATCTAATCCTACTCTTTGTAAGGCGGTGACCATCTTCTGGTGCTGGTAGCGGTCAAATGCCTTGGCGTAGTCAATAAAACAAGCATAGACATCACAACCAACATCGCGGCATCTCTGAAGTAGAACGTGTAAGGTGAAAAGTGCCTCACGTGTACCCATGGAATCGCGGAATCCAAATTGCATTTCACCGACATTTTCCTCGCATTTCTTGTAAATTCTGGCATGTATGATTTTAAGAAAAATCTTAAGTGCATGACTAATAAGGCTGATAGTCCGGGAATCTTCGCACGTTTTCGCAGATCGTTTTTTTTTTGGTATTGTTACAAACGTTGACAATAGCCATTCCTCTGGGATATTACCTGAATCGTACATGGCGTTGAACAGTTCAGTTAACTCCTTCGTGCTTACTTCACTCATCACCTTAATAAGTTCGACGGGTATTTCGTCCGGACCTGTGGCTTTACCATTCTTAGACTGTTTTAAAGCCGCTTTCACCTCGCTTTCTAGTATTGACGGCCCTGTCATGCAAGTTACTTCTGGAAGGTTGCCTCGGTAGTCCCAGAAGAGTTCTTCGATGTACATTTTCCAGGTCACCAGCTTCTCCTTAACTGTCGTCGCCAGGTTTCCGTCTTTGTTTATGAGGAGGTGTGTATGTATACAGATGTATATACCGTAAAAATGTGTCCCCCTTAGATGAAAAATTGACCTTTTTTTTATTTCCTTAAAATCTAGTAATACTGCCAAATATCGAGGTGGACTCTTTTCTTTGGCCCACTCTGTATACAGGGTGTAACAAAAATACAGGTCATAAATTTAGTCACATATTCTGGGACCAAAAATAGTTCGATTAAACCTAACTTAACTTAGTACAAATGTGCACATAAAAAAAGTTACAGCCCTTTGAAGTTACAAAATGAAAATCGATTTTTTTCAATATATAGAAAACTATTAGAGATTTTTTATTGAAAATGGACATGTGGCATTCTTATGGCAATAGTATTTCAAGAAAAAAATATAGTGAAATTTGGACACCCATTAAAAATTTTATGGGGGTTTTGTTCCTTTAAACCCCCCAAACTTTTGTCTACGTTCCAATTTGATTATTATTGTAGTACCATTAGTTAAACACAATGTTTTAAAAACTTTTTCGCCTCTGAGTACTTTTTCGAAAAGTCAGTTTTTATCGAGATATGTTAAATATTTGCAAAATCCACCAAATATTTGTATATGGTTAAGTACGATTATGGAGACTTGACAATAATAATATGTAATATGAAAATTTATTTATGATTTACATTTTTAGATATATTTTGAACTATATTAAAAAAAAAGCCACATCTCGATAAAAGGTGCCTTATCGGAAAAATACAAAGAGACAAAAAAGTTTTAAAAACACTGTGTTGAACTAATGGTGCCGCACTAATAGTTTAATTAGAACGTACACAAACATTTGGGGGGTTTAAAGGCACAAAACCCCCATAAATTTTGTATGTAAACATATTAAAAAAGAAGCCGCATCTCGCTAAAAACTGCCTTATCGAAAAAATACTAAGAGCCAAAAAAGTTTTGAAAACATTGAATTTAACTAATGGTAACACAATAATACTTTAATTAGCACGTACACAAAAGTTTGAAGGTGTTTAAGGGAACAAAACCCCATAAAACTTTTAGGTTGTGCACAAATTTCACTATAATTTGTCTGTAAGATGTTTCTGCCATAAGAATGCCACATGTCTATTTTCAATAAAAAATCTCTAATAGTTTTCGATATATTCGAGAAAATCGATTTTCATTTTGTAACTTCAAACGGCTGTAACTTTTTTTATGTGCCTATTTGTACTAAGGTAAGTTAGGGTCAGTCGAACTATTTTTGGTCCCAGAATAAGTACTTTAATTTATGACCTGTATTTTTGTTACACCCTGTATAGTGTACCTACTATTACACGACATGGAAGCTTGCACGTTAACAGTCAGCTTGTTACGAAGTTTAGGGAGCTTTGAGATGTGGGTATTTTGTCGTATGCTGAAAATTACATGGACCGACCGCGTTAGAAATGAAGAAGTGTTAAGGCGTATGAATAGAGAACGTCAACTCACAGAAATTGTCAAGAAACTTAAAACATCTCATCCTGGACACATATTTAGACACGACAGGTATAACTTCCTTCAGATTATTATAGAAGGGAAAATAGAAGGCAGGCGCGGTCCGGGTAGACGACAAATGATCTGGCTGCGCAACCAGGGCCGCGTTTAGGTCAATTGACGCCCTAGGCAATTCTCTAGTAGCCGCCCTTCAAGCATGTACCATTTTTGCGAAAGAAAATTGCAGAAATTTGCAAAAACGCTAAAAATGGATTTAAACTACGATGTGTATATACCTACAACAGAAAAAATTGTCATTCCAGTTCGATCACATCAGACACTTCTTTTCAAAAAGGACTTTTCAAAAAAAAATTTCTTGACAAAATCGACAAATTGCACGTTTTTGCGTCATCATACTTGATGAGAAATTATTTTTAATTCTTGACATTTTCGAAAATGACTTTTCAGCGGACACGTTGGCACCTGGGATGCACAAGTAAATGTACAAAGCAATCAATTTTCATGAAAATTAATGAGTAGTTAGAGGATACCTCAAGGAACAAAGGTGGCATATGATGCCAACTTACGCTTTTACCGTGGTGGTGAATGCCATCCCTTTTCGAGGATGAAAATTGTTTTTTTTTAATAATTCCATAAGTCGATAGACAGACAAATTCTAAGCAAAATTTGTTATATAAAGTTATTAATATAAATAAATAATTTTTGAATTATTAAAGATCAAAGATTTTATTTTTTCGTAAAAAAATGCATATTTTAAAGCTGTTTTTCACGTAGAACTCAATAACTATAAGCTTTTACAAAAAGTTATTATTATCAAAATTGAAGGTAATAAAAAGTTGAATACACTCCTTGCTTAAAGAACTAATAGTATAGTATAGTAATATAGTATATGGCTTAACACCCCATGTGGGGTTTCGCCGCTTTCGCTTTCTAGATCCATTTTACGGGGTGGATCAGTCCCCATGATCATTGTATTTGTTCACTGATATGTCTCCATTTCTTCCGGTCTATTGCCCTCTCTTTCCATTTTGTAATTCCTGCTCCTCTTAGGTCTTGGGTCGACCACGTCTCCTTTTTCCTCCTGGTTGCCACAATATCATAGCTTTTGATACTGATTCTGGTCCTTGTCTCCATATGTGACCTAGCCATTTGGTTCTTTGTACTTTTATTTTCTTTACTATATCTTCACCATTTAATTCTTCTAAAATTTCTTTATTCGTTCTCCTTATATACTCTTGTTCTTCGATTCTCATTGGACCCAGTATTGTCCTTATTATCTTTCGTTCATTTATCCTTAATTTCTCTTCTTCTTTTTTTGTCATAGTCATGGTTTCTGCTGCAAACATCGTCATTGGTCTTATTATTGTTTTATATATATTCATTTTTGTTTGTTTGGTCAATATTTTACTCTTTAGTAGTTTTCTATTTGCTTGGTACACCCGGTTTGTCGCAGTTATTCTTTCTTCGATCTCCGTTTTTCTTTCCCCTTTGTTATTTATCATAACGCCCAGGTATTTAAATTTCTAAATTAATTGGAAAAGACTTCTTTGCCGTTTTGACCTACATATTTAAATTTCTGTACTTCCTCGAATTTCTCACTCCTTGTCCCTTGGTCTTACCTTGTCTCACTCCTTTATTTATTTCGAATTCTTCTGTTTCCCCTTTTTGTGTTAGGATACTTATTTTTGATTTATTCATAGACATTTTTATTAGGTTTCTTAGTTTTTTACTTACTCCTTGATATTTTAGGGCTTTCATTATTTCCTTTCTCTTTATTGAGTCAAAGGCTTATTCAAAGTCTATAAATAATATTTCTATTTCATGTTGATGTTCGTGTGCTCTTTCCATGATTTGTTTAATGGTATGTATTGCATCTCTTGTTGATCTGCCTTTTACGAAACCGCATTGGTATTGTCCTATGATATTTTTTGTTTCATCTGTTAACCTTTTTTGTATTATTGACGATAATATTTTATAGGCAACGTTTAATAGTGTAATACCTCTGTAGTTCTTACACTCATGCTGGTCGCCTTTTTATGGATCGTTATAATCTGTCCAATTTCCCACTCGTTCGGCATTGTCTCCTCTTTCCATATTTTCTTAATCAATTCATGTATTTTTTCATGCAATATGTCCCCTCCGTATTTTATTAGTTCTAGATTTATTCCGTCCTTCCCAGGTGCCTTTCCATTATTCCCTTTCATTATAATGTTTTTTACTTCTTCTAATGTTGGTTCCTGTGTGTTCGCGTCTTCTTCGTCCTTGTCTTCTATTTCATCATTTATAACTGGTTCAATTAGTAATCCTTTCAAGTGACTTGTCCATATTTCTTTATACTCTTTCTCTTCCTCTACAATTTTACCTTGTTTGTTTTTTATTCCTTTTAATTTACCCTTGAATGTTCTATTGTTTCCTTTTATTTTATTATAGAATTTTTTTGAATTTCTGTTATATTTTTCGTTCTCTATTTCCTGAATCTTTAGATCTACCCATTGTCGTTTTTGTTTTCTGTTATTTTTTTGCCCTCATTTCTCAGTAGTTCGTAGTTTTCTCTGTCTTCTGCCGTGTTCGTTCTTATCCATTTTAATCTCGCTTCCACTTTTTTTTCCATAATTTTTTGACATTCGATGTTGTACCATTCTTTTTTCTTCTCCTTCTTCTTTTTGCCAATTGTTTTTTCTGCTGCTTCCTGTATGGCGTCTTTTATGCAGCTCCACTCCCGTTTCACATCAACACATTCTTGATTGTCATCCATTATTAGATATTTTTCCAGTTCTTCCTGATATCTCCTTCTTACTTGCTCTTCTTTTAGTTCTTCAGTGTCCCATTTCGTTTGTTTGCTTTTATTTTTACTTCTTCATGTTCTTTGTTTTATTTTTTGCTGTTACCATGAAATGATCTGAGTCAGCACAGGCTCCTCTGTAGGATCTTACGTCCTTAATTGAAGATTGTCTCCGCCTGTTTATCAAAATATGGTCTATCTGAGATTTAGTTTGCTGATTTGGTGATATCCATGTTATTTTAAAGAACTAAACCAATGTTAATTCAAAGTGAGCTTTGGTTAATTGAATGTATATTTTTTTCTACGAGTACTCAAATCTAAGTATTCAAGCTTAAATAACGGGAAAAAGATGCATTTCATAAAATATACCTACTAAACACTTGTCAAAGTACTTCGGAGTACCTATCAAATGAGCTCCAGTAGAAGTCAATATCATCACAATTAAGCAAGTTATAATGAAAATAAGAGAACCCTTTAGAACTTTTTAGGAAAAAGTGAAAAATAAAACATACGCTATTTCCACAAAAATTAAAATTTATAGTAATCCTTAGAAGAATTTCTTTATACTAGCATAAATAATGATTTCAACAATTTTGACTGGTTTAGAATGCATATTAAAAAACGATATAATTTTAAAAAATCGGAATTTTTAAAATTATCGTGATTTTAATTTTCTTTTGATAACTCCAAAAATACTCAATATACGTAAAAAGTGATATATGTAGGTATGTATAATCAAATTTTAGTTTTCTCTGTATCAAATATTTTAACTTTATATAACTATATAAAACTATAGGGTATATAACTATAGCGTCAAAAATAACCGAGATAGAAACGTTTAAAGCTTAAATTTTGCTGCGAGAACCATGTAACCGGGGCCATTTAACCTTTAATTTTTAAAAAAAATAAGGGGTTTAAAAGATTAAATTCAAAGTGGTTTAATAGTCAATAAAATTAATTTTCAAATGGTGTTAAGGTAAACCTGATATCGTAAAAATTAACGGAGTTATTTTAAAAAAACCATAACTTTTTTGGAAAAATTCTTTAAAGATAAATTTTGAAAAATATTTGGTGCATAAATTTTAATGCTATCAACTTGTTCGGGGGCTCAT
This sequence comes from Diabrotica virgifera virgifera, assembly GCF_917563875.1. Taxonomy (NCBI): domain Eukaryota; kingdom Metazoa; phylum Arthropoda; class Insecta; order Coleoptera; family Chrysomelidae; genus Diabrotica; species Diabrotica virgifera. The sequence continues at coordinate 43,063,555 of NC_065452.1, forward strand.
TTGATAGATATTTCTAAGTACTTTGACAAATTAATGTTTAATAAGGTTATGTTATAAAATGCATCATTTTCCCGTTATTTAAGCTTGAATACTTAGATTTGGGTACTCGCCAAAAAAAATATACATTCAATTACCTATAACTTACTTTTATTTAACCTTAAAAGGTCATTTCAGTAAGGAGTTTATTTCATTTTTTTATTAGATTTAATTTTGGTAGTAATAACCTTTTTGTAAAATCTTAAGTTTTTGAGTTATTTATGAAAATCAGTTAAAAACATGAATTTTTCTCACAAAAAATTAAAATCTTTGATCTTTAATGACTCAATAAGTTTTGATTTATTTTAATAACCTTATGTAACAAATTTTGCTTAGAATTTGCCCCTCTATCGAATTCTGGGGATATTTTTAATAAAATATTTTCACTCCCGAGAAGGGGTGGCATCCACCCCCAGGGTAAAAGCGCAAGTTGACACCATGTCACCTTTGTTGCTTGAGATATCCTCTAACCACTCACCAATTTTCATGCAAATCGATGGAGGTTTAACGAAATCGGAGGTAATAGCTCATATCCACCTTCAGTGACTGCACTAACTCTCTTTAAATATTAAGATATGTCAATTGGTGATTTTATTGTGGTATCCAAATGCATTCCGAATGCATTCATTCATGAATGATGTATCTTGGTCGTCTTTATTTTGTACCGGATTTTGAGCTTCTTTAATAGTTTCTTCATTGCTTAATTTTGGCAAATCTGTTAATAACACGAAAACGTTGATAAATAAGTCGATAAGATTCCAGACGTCTATTCAGGTCTATTATCAGAGTGTCGATTATAATATAGAATGTGTGGATTTTCATCTCATCGCTAGCTGAAAAGTTTAGTTCATCATCGGCCCTCTCGTCAAATTGAATTTTTCTTTTTCTCTTTCTTATTTCTTTATATGTTGTATTTGGGCACAATTTTTTGGCTTCCTTGCGGTAAAGTAATTTGAAAGAGCTTCATACTCTTTAATGACAGAACCCAGATCCATAATTTTTATACACGAATATTTTTTGTACAGTATTTGTGCCGCCCTCTCATAATGTGCCGCCCTAGGCAACTGCCTATATTGCCTAATGGATAAAGCAGCCTTGTGCGCAACATGAAAGAATGGACAGGATTAGACTTTCAAAGTTTAATAAGAAAAGCCCAAGATAGAGAAGACTTTGCAGAAGTCTTCGCCAACCTTCGTTAAGAAGACAGCACCTAAAGAAGAAGATGGTTCCTCAAACCCATCTAATTTTCTTGTTGTATGCCCTGTCTAATTTTTCTTGTTAATTATATAGACATAAAGATATGCTTAAGAAAGATTGATAATTAATAGACTACAGACTACACAATACAACATAAAGAACTACCAACTTCAGTAGAAGATCTGCGAAAGAGACATAACTACCAACCTTCTTCTTCTTTAAGTTCCATCTTCTATCGAAGGTTGGAAATCATTATGGCTATGAGGACCCTGTTGGCTGTCGCTCTAAATAGCTTTGCACTAATGCATTCGAACCATTCCCTTAAGTTTTCAAGCCAGGATATTTTTGGTCTTTCCACATTTCGCTTTCCTCGGATTTTGCCTTGCATAATAAGTTGTAATAATGAGTCTTTTTGCCCTCTCATCACATGTCCTAAGTACTCAAGTTTTCGTCTTTTGTCAATATTATTTTGCTTCATTTCCTATCCTTCTAGTTACTTCCACGTTTGACACTCTTCGAATCCATGATATTCATTGGATTCTTCTGTAACACCAAAATTCAAAGGCGGCCAACTTATTCAAATGGACTTCAGAGTAGAGAACACATAATACCGAAGCATCCTTAGGCGTAGTTCTAACCTTATATCCCGACAACCAAGAAACTTTTTAACACTTAACCGCCCAAGGGTGGATAAAAAAAGAATGTGTGTGTACTTTGTACGCACGTAAGAAGTTATACTTCTATTATATAATTTTAACGAAGTAATTGTATTCTATTTAAATATTAAACTAACTTTCTTATCTACCACTTTCAAAAAATTTTTATTAAAACTAAAAAAAAAAATGAATCGTAGAGGATTGGAACCCGGGACGTTTCGAACTCTGACCGAACGCTCAACAACTAGACCACCGAGGTCATGTGATTAACACGTACGTTTCGGATATAATTATGAGTGCAGCTGATCTCACTACTACCAACTTTGTTAAATTTCGAAACAGTAATTTCACTTTTATTTAATAATGGTACGGTAAACAATCCTCATTTTTTAATATGTTATTCCTTACAAAAATACCTTTAATTTAAGCACAAATAATTAAAAATCGTAAATTTGGGTCAAAAGTTATTAACTTTTTAAGAATTCCCATAAGAGCCCATGTTAAAACTTAACTTTGACCCTTAATAGTAATTAAACGGCACGGTAAAACATTTTTTAAAAAATCAAGTCTTAGTTTTTTGAAGTAAACTATAACATACTAAAATTTCATGCAAATCCTTAATTCTTTGCCGAAGGTGTAGAACGTCATTAAACTTGTGATATTTTGAAAATTGATCAAATTATTTTAATTTTGAATTGAAATGATTTAAGTGCACTTTACATCAACAATAAATTGAACAAGAAATTGACAAAGTTATTCAAGGCCAAATTTGACGAGTACAAAATGTATGGTTTGTAAAAGAAAATGAAGGAATTTGATGAAATAGAACAATTGGATATGTTTTATTTTGTCAAATTTCTTTATTTTCTTTTTATTCACGGCAAAATTGGATGTAGAATTGTGTTTTGTATAAGCCAAATTTGACCTTGAATAACTTGTTGTCAATTTCTTGTTCAATTATTGTTGATGTAAAGTGGACTTTAGAATTGAAAAAAAATACAACAAAACATATAGTAAGAACCACCTGGTGTAAACATTAAATGGTCTATTGAATCTTCATATTCCGAACCAACGCTTTCATCTGAGTCACATAAGAATCCGAAGAATATCAGAAGTGCTATTAGCCTGGAAAATTCAAATAGCAGTTTATGCAACAACAAAGATGAAGTTCAGAGCACAAACATACAAACAGACAAACAGGCCATCGAAATTTGCAAAACTAAGAATCCGTTCCATACCCATATTAATTTCATTAAGAAAGATAGAACCATCGACTAATCTCGATCCATTGACCCCACCAAGAGTTAGATTAACCAATAACTCTAATAGTCGATATCTTTTAGCCATATTAAGGGAACCGGATATCTTAAAGGCCATTAAACTTCATCTTGCTTATTTACACGACCAACCTGCATCAGTATTTTATGATGGGTATACCAACACAAGTGTTAAATTGTTTCTGGCTTCCGAAGGACTTCCTACAAAGAGTGAAGATCTACGAAAAATTCTTCTAGATTTTAATCATGCTTATGGAATTGGTACAGATGAGGGAGACGCTGACCTTGCTGCTTTTAGGTCTTTTCTAACTTCGGAAAGAATTATTCATCTGCAAAAATCAAGGGAATGCCACCGAAACTACTATTCCGCTGCCTCTCCAAGACGAAATTTTTAAACATCACGACGTGTTCTGAGGGACTAGAATCCTCAAATTATTTTAGTGATAACAACTTTAGCATGTTTCTGATTAATATTCGTTCTATAAGATATAAAACTGATGAATTATTTCTGTTTCTAGAGGAATTAGGGTTTCCAACGATAGTTGCGGTTACTGAGCACTGGCTTGAAGTCAACGAGCCTTTTTTTGTAGAAAAATATTCCACTATTGCTAGGTATGACCGTCCAAGTTCAGCTCATGGAGGCACCCTAATTCTTTCTACAAATAATGATTTTTCTCTGGTAACAAAATATGACTTTCTATTAAGTGAAGCATTCTTTGAGTTTTCCTTAGTTTACAGTAACAACCTTAATCTTTATATTATTTGCATTTATAGATCACCTGACTCTTCCGTGGAACTATTTTTTCAGAACCTGCTTAATTTGTTAGATGACCTGCCCCATAAAAGCAGAAAAATTTTATGCGGGAACTTCAACATTAATTATGCTGCTGCTTGTGCTACACAAATATCCCTGGTCAACATATTTGAATCATATGATCTATCAATGCACATTGATTCTCCTACAAGGATTAAAAAAACTTCATCTACCATAATTGATTATATTGTCTCAGATTTCTCACCCCTTGATGTCTGCGCTACAACTGTTAATGCGTGACTATCTGATCATGAAGCGGTTTATACGAAGTTTAACATCTTTAGCATGTCCTCCTCGAAAACTCGACGTTTAGGCAGGATTTTTTCCGGTCGGAACTTTCGTAAATTCCAAAATTTATGCTTAACCTCTGAGTGGCACTTTCCTTCCATGGACGTCGATTATAATTTCAGTGATTTTTTGAATAAGCTGGTCTGTATCTTCAATAAAGCATTTCCTTTAATCACAATTAAGCAAAAACATCGCAAACCCTGGACTACCAAAGGTGTCCGCATATCAGCCAAAAACATGCGTTCACTACTGTATATCAAGAAATTTACTACCAACGTCTCTGTTACTGAATATATCACCAAGTACAGGGCAATCTATTTAAAACTTATAAAATCGGCTAAAAAATTGTATTATCAAAATCGTCTCAGAAGCTCCAAAAGTGTTGCAAAAGAAACTTGGTCCATAATAAACGATCTTCGAAATAAAACTCACACAGCTCAAACATTTTCCCTTCCAGACCCAGAAAATCTAAATGAATATTTTGTTAATGTGAGTAAAAATATAACATCAACTATTGTGTCACAACAAGATCCCATTTCCTATCTCCCTAATTCAGGAAAGGTTTCGAATTCATTCTTTATAAGACCGGTTGGTAAATCTGAATTGATCCAAACAATCAATAGTATCAAAAGCAAATCTTCCTGTAGTACCGATGGACTATCCATAAAAATTTTCTCAAATCTCCCAGACAATGTGTTGGGAGTCCTCATCTCTCTAATAAATGATTCTTTTGAGAAAGGTAAATTTCCAGAGTGCCTAAAGACGGCCATCATTATTCCTCTTCATATGGGTGGTGAAAAATCTATTGCCTGCAATTATAGACCTATTGCATTACTACCGGTACTCTCCAAAATTATTGAAAGACTCCTAAAAGCCCGACTTATGTCCTTTCTCGTTGATAACAAGATTTTATCACAAAATCAGTTTGGATTTTTAAATAATAAATGTACCACCGATGCCATGTTTTCTGTACTGCATGAGGTTTATCAAGCATTAAACAATAATCTCCACACTGCCACTGTTTTTTGTGATTATGCCAAAACTTTTGATTGTGTAAATCACGACATTTTGATAAAAAAACTAGATTTCTATGGAATTCGAGGTATTTCTTTGAACTGGTTTCAATCTTACTTGGAAAATAGGAAACAACTGGTTAGAGCAAATGATACAGACTCTAGTCTCAAAAATGTTGTATGTGGGGTACCGCAAGGTTCAGTATTGGGTCCTTTACTTTTCCTTATCTTTATTAATGACATCACTAGTTTAAAAATCGATGGAAAAGTTTTTCTTTTTGCTGACGATACCAGTATCACTTGGAGCAACTCAAATATCACAACTCTTCATGCTACTATAACTTCTGATCTACTCACAATAAAATCCTGGTCAGATTCTAATTTACTCTCTTTTAACGTAGATAAAACAGTAGCATTACCCTATAAAGGAACTCTTCAACCCTTACCTCTTCATAACAGCCAGATCAGTATCGTTGATTCTGTAAAGTTTCTTGGTATTTTTTTAGATAGCAACCTTAAATGGTCCCTTCATATCGATGTGTTAAGCAAGAAACTATCCTCAGCTTGCTTTGCAATAAGATCTGTCTCTAAGGAAATGGATTTAGCCTCCTCCAAAATAACATACTTTTCATTGTTCGAGTCCCATCTTCGATATGGTCTGCCTTTTTGGGGTTTTGGTACAGCTGCCCAATCCGATGTTATTTTTAAATTGCAAAAAAGAGCAATCAGATATCTGTTTGGCCTCAGAAGAACAACACATTGCAGAAGCTACTTCAAAGATCACAGAATTCTAACATTACCTTCTTTATATATTTTAGAAACTGTTTGCTTAATTCGTAAACATCTACATGTTTTTCCAGAAAGACCTAGACATGACTATTCCACCAGAAATTCTACTTTTGACATCTATTTACCGATCGCGTCCAGTGAGTTAGTAAAGAAATCTATATTATATTCTGCAAAAAAACTATACAACCATCTCCCTCTACAACTTAAATCTGCAACATCTTTCCCCAAGTTCCGTAAAATGGCTAAAGCCTATTTATCTGAAAGACCATATTATTCAATAGCAGAGTTTCTTAACCAATAACTAAGAAATTACAGTATTGTTATGTATAAGTAGAATCTTAATCTATATTTGAGTGTCATATGCAGCAGCATAACTTATTAAATTACTTATTAAATTTCTTATGGTAGATTACGCAATTTGCAATTTTTTTTTTAATTTTGCAATAGATTGTTACTGATGTTTATTTGACTTTATTATGTTTTATTTATATTGACGATTTGTATAATTTTAGTAAATTGTATTTGTTATTGTTTTTATTTATGATTCTTGTAAGCTTTGTCTATAAAATTGTTAAATTTTTCATGACAATAAAGCATATTTCTATTCTATTCTAAGAAAACAATATATTAGGTGAATATTGATGGTAATCAAATTATATGAATAAAAGTATTACATTATTACATACTATGTATTTTGGCAGATCAAACAGGTAGGTTTATAGCCATGATACATTAACAATTATTACGTACCTGTTGCTTTTAAAAACTATTTAAAAGTCACTACAATATTATAAACTGTTTTGTTTCTGTCCTCACAACAATAAAACTAATATATTATACATTTGTTTACCTTTACCTTTTCCTCCAAACCACAGCTGTCCTACAGCTGCCATATTGGATAATTTTTGACATGACATTTGAACATCCAATCAGAACAAAGTTATAATGCGCGTATGCGCCTGGGTGATGCGTATGCGCCTGGTTTTAACATATAAAAATTCACCCTCATCGCGCGTAAAGAAGTATAACTTCAAAAATGTCCACCTAATGCGTATTCCCTTAAAACATATTTATTACGTGTTATAAAATTTTTCAAAAATTATTTATTGTTAAAAAGACGATCCATTATCGAATTTTAATTTGGTTCTACTAGTCTAATCTTGAATTCAAAATATGGTTGGGCACAAAATGTCCACCCTTGGGTAAAGGTTTCTATATATACTCAGTGACATTAGAAGTGTTACACCCAGAAGGAATCATTTCTTGAACTTAATTTTTTTGGCAACATAATGAATATATTTAAAGCATGCTATGATAACAATATCAATGTTTTATCTTTTATAATTTTTGTAAAAATAAAGTTTTATTTTTAAATCTTTTTGTGAAAAGACCAATTTATAAAGACCGGTTAGTACAGATATTTTTGGTTATGATTCCTAAGTTTAATTGTATTCAGTGCAAGAATACGCCTCGAGTTCGAAGACACCAAAATTACCACCATTTTAGCGATTTTGACAGGGGTAGAATTATTGCCTTAAAGATATGGGTTTGTCGTATCGCGAAATTGGCCGTCGTGTTAATTGTACGGCAATGACAGTTATGCGAGTATGTCGTTTGTGGACAAACCAAAGTAGAGGAACACGAAGAAGACCAACTGGTCAACCAAGGCGTACCACAGGGCGTCAAGATAGGCACTTTAGACTCCTGGGTCGGAGAGACCGTTTTGCTACTACGAGTCAAATAGCTGACCAATGGATTGGAGTAGAAGGTAGACCTGTTACTAGACGTACCCTATACCGTAGCATTTGAGCCTTTGGACTGGTTGCATTCCGCCCACCACGAGTGCTTCCTTTGACTGCAGACCACTGTCCTCAACGTGTCAATTGGTGCAGAAAACGGCAGTATTGGGTGGCAGAATGGCATACTGATGGTCGTAAGATGATAAGACGCCGCCATACGACGCCTTATCGCCAGACGATAAGTCGACGAGATATAGGGTTTGCTGTTGCAACTCATTGAAAAGTCTAGCAGAGGTTCTCAATCTTTTTGAGTCAGGTACCACCAAATACTTTTTATTATTTTTGGTACCACCTAACTAAAATACCTGTCTAGCTAGGTGATGTAATTAACTATATTTGTGCCAATGGTGGTGCTGATTTTGGCTGTTTTAAGTTTTGCGTACCACCTCAAATAATGAAATGTACCACCAGTGGTACATGTACCACAGATTGAGAACCGCTAGTCTAGAGAATTTCAAGTACCTATGATTATATGCTTCGTTGACTACCAAAAGGCATTTGAATGTGTAAACTGGATAAATCTGTGGTCAATTTTAATAGAAATGGGCGCACCAATGCACCTGGTGACACTCATTAAAAATCTGTACCAGTCTAATATAGCGACAGTACGACTAGATCAGAAGTTCTCAAACCAATTCAAGACCGAGAGAGGTGTTAGACAAGGATGCGTGTTGTCACCTGACTTATTTAACATTTATGGTGAACATGTCATGAGGATGGTTTTAGAAGGATGGGCCGGTGGAGTAACAGTAGCTGGTAGAAAAATCTCCAATTTAATATTTGCTGATAACACTACACTTATAGCAGCAAATGAGCAAGAAATGTTTGATCTTCTGCAAAAAGTTGAGTAGGAAAGCAATAAAGTTGGTCTGAAAATCAATAAAGCTAAGACAAAAATAATGGTGGTCGACAGATTTGACACTATTCAACTGACTAACATATTACAGGAATACCAGATAGTAAACACCTTTGTCTATCTCGGGTCTAGTATAACTAACGATGGTAACTGTGAAGCAGAAGTTCGGAGACGTATTGGTATGGCAAAAAATACGATGAGTCGCCTAACTAAACTTTGGAAAGACAGATCTCTCTCTCAAAATATCAAGATGAGACTGGTGAATGCTCTTGTATTCTCAATATTTCTATACGGAGCAGAGACTTGGACTCTTCGCGCATGCGAGCGCCAAAAAATTGATGCCTTTGAGATGTAGTGCTGGAGAAGAATGCTGCGCATACCTTGGACAGCTCATAGGACAAACGTTTCCATTCTAAACCAACTCAATATTAAAAAAAGGCTGTCCACAATATGTCTGCAACGAATTCTGCAATTCTTTGGTCACGTGGTTCGCAGAGGTGACGACAGTTTGGAGAGATTAATTGTTTCTGGAAACGTTCCGGGGAGAAGATCAAGAGGACGATCACCAACTAGATGGTCTGACCAAATAAAGCATTCAGCTGGAAACTCATTCTGCGAAGCTCTTAGAGCAGCTGAAGATAGAGACCAATGGAGAAACATTGTTAGGAATATTGGAAGAAATCACGATCCTCAGTAATTGGGAAACTACAGGAGAGAGAGAGAGAGATTTGATGTTCCTAAGTATTTGTAGTTATCCACACTCTCAATTACAGTATCTTCAATAGTCAATTGGATGTTTGTGTGTGCTGATTTAGTCATGATCATGCATTTAGTTTTCTTTAAATTCATCTTCAGTCCGTACTCATGACATCGTTCATGACGGCGTTGCATTTCGTTCTGTAAATCATTGTTATTATCCGTTAATATTACCGTATCGTCTGCAAAACGTAAGTTGTTCAAAACTTCTCCATTGATAGATATACATTCTATTGAATCTGAAAGCGCTTCTCGAAATACCGCTTCACTGTAGACATTGAAGAATAGTGGGGACATCGCGCAACCAACTCTCTCTAATTAGATATTTTGGGTGTTCTGGTTGTCAACTCTTACCTTGGCAGTTTGATTCCAATATAGATTTGATATACTTTTCGTATAACTACCAACCATTACCTATTTATTATAATTCAAATCCTGAGTCAGTGAAAGGGACAAAGAATTCAATATCGCTCGGACAAGAAGACGTATTGTGTTTGGATCGCGGACGTTTTCCCAACTGTCATCAATACGACTAACTTCACGCGTAACTTTGATACGAGAATTGTAAAAAAAATATGCATTGAAATCCAGATCCCGTAATTCGTTAAGCGTGATAAAGTGAGTACAAAGACATACATATTTCTTTCTTTGTAATTACAGCTTCAATTTACCGTACACTTCTCGTAGACTCTGCCGATAAGGTAGAGTCGTGTTGGGGAAAAGTCGCGCGCCTATTGTGTTTACAGTTTATTTACTGTGATAAGAAAGTGTAATGCTGGCCACTCACTTACGGATATCGAAGAGGCCGGGCGACTGACAGGCGGTTAATTGAAGCCAAAATCACCACATACACGCAGTTTTCGTAAAGGCGTTGGCACGCTCGATCACAAAACTGCATGTGTGTGGCGTCTCAACAGCAGTTCATTAACTTAACTACTCAAATAACGGCCTTCAGTCCTGGCCTGCATGCCATGGCCTCTTCGATATCCGTAAGTGAGTGGCCAGCATAACAGATATTTTCAACGACGCGATGCGACGCGTAAATTAATATATAAAACACTTGTGTGCAGAACTAGATATAAAAATGATGAAGGGGAGAATTTGAGATCATATATTGCAAAGCAATTTTTCAGACTCTAGTGGAAGATCAGAATCATAAAACCGTCTACATACGCTCTGACAAAACCACCTGACTATCCTATCGGGGCTGACAACGTTGGGTCTGACTGTTGAAGCCTGTGTAGGCTTGTCGCACGACAAAAATGAGTAAACGGCTTGTGCACATTAGCTTTAGAAAAAATGAAAGTAAAATGATAATTTTACATATACCATTTACCATATTCATAATAAGTTGTTTATTTCATTCTTCCCGTATTCGTTAACATATTTGTGCTTTGTTGACTACTCCAAGGCCTTCGATAACGTAAAATGGGATAAAATGTGGCATATACTTAGAGAAATGGGTACGCCAGAACATCTAATCTATCTATTACAAGCACTTTATGTAAATAACACCGCTAATGTAAGAGTTAATAATGTGGTTTCGAAAAACTTCAAATTAAAATCTGGAGTGCGGCAGGGATGTATAATATCCCCCATTCTATTCAATATATATAGTTAACACATTATGCGTCAAGTTTTTGAGGAATGGCAAGGTGGAGCAACGATAGGAGGAAGAAAAATAAAAAAACCTACGTTATGCTGATGACACTGTTATATTGGCGTCTTCACCAGAAGAACTGGAAGAAATTATGAATAGGCTAGGAACGGTGAGTACAGAATATGTTTGAAAATAAATATACAGAAAACCAAAGTAATGATCATCGATAGAATCAGAAACAACCAACCGGAGATAAGAGACTTGGCAGGTTACGAAGTGGTCAGACAATTTAATTACTTAGGCTCCGTTATTACCAACAGTGGAGGATGCGAAGACGAGATCCGTAGGCGCATCATAATGGCCAGATCGGCAACAGCCAAACTCACAAATATATGGAAGAATACTGACATTACAAAAAACACAAAATTACGCCTTGTTCGAGCGTTAATATTTCCTATCGCCACCTACGCTTCAGAGACGTGGACCATCAAAAAAGCAGATTCAAAACGTATAATGGCATTTGAAATGTGGGTCTACCGGAGAATGTTGCGCATACCATGGACCGCACATCGCACAAATAATTCAATATTAGCCGAACTTAACATAAAAACTAGACTCAGCACAGCTATCAACCAAAATATACTGAGATATTTTGGACATATAACTAGAAGAAGGGAAGGCATGGAACGAATGATAGTTGAAGGCAACGTAGAGGGCAGAAGATCCAGAGGAAGATCTCCATTACGATGATCGGACCAAATAAGGGACATGACTGGTTACTTGTTCTTCGAAGCAAAACAACACGCACAGGAGAGAGAGGATTGGATAGAAATAGTCAAACGACTTACATAACGCCACTACATCCTTACGAAGGAGAACAGATAGAGGAGGAGGATTCGTTAATGATCTATTTATACACAAATGACGTATTAACTATGAGAATTTAGTACTTGGAGCTGTATATTTTAAAACATTGCACTTTTTGTAGTCAGTTATGACGTTGGAAATTAAAAAACACGGCTTATACACATTATGTTTATACAAAATGTAACTAAAATAATAATTTTACGTTTTGTTAGATACTTTCGTCAGGACGTGTGTAGAACTGACCCCGACAAAAATGGTCGGAGAATTTTGTCGCGTCAGGAGGTCGGTTGTAAGGTTGTCAGGGCATGTGTAGACGGTTTGAATCAGGACAATATTAAGACAACGGAAATCAACAAGTCAAAAATAAGTTATTGACGCGAACATAACAGGCCTTTAGTTTTGACAAAGCGCAAAGGACAATAATTACTGAATTATTATCATGTATAGGGAGAGTATCAGGCGGGCTTCCGACGGGGAAGATCGACACTGGATCAAGAATTCACAGTCAAGCAGATCTTGAGCAAATCATGGGAACACGACATTGATGTTCGCAACGTCTTTGTAGACTTCAAACAGGAATACGACTCAGTCAAAAGGAATAAAAATACTATACTAATACAAGCACGAAAGTTGGTAATAACCGAAATACAGGGTGTCCAGAGTTAAACTTTTATTTTATTAATTCTTGAATATTTCCTAACACACATGGGATAGTTACACGAAATTTGGTAAGCGCAGTTTTTTTGGGACGAGAAATCTAAATTCGCCACCAAAAATTATGTATTACCCAGAGGGCGCCACATACGCCTTTTAGAGCTCATTTAATAGGTTCAATTTTTTTATTACCCACTCTACATACTTTTAGAATCAAAACTTTTATTCTCTTAATATTTTTACTTAAAAAAAGTATACCACATTCATCCCGCTAAACTTAACCGTTTTCGAGATAAACGCATTTTAAATCTGCGAGGCAACATAATTTTTTGCATATTATCATTGTAGTTATACCCGCAAAATAACTTTAAACCATAAAAATTTATAAAAATGTATCGTAAATTTCTTTAAATGGAATTTGCGATGCAATGACATAAATATGAAAACTGGCACAATTATTATGGTTTCAAGTTTATTTTTCGGGTCTAACTACAATGATACGAGCAATTATTATGCTCGTATTATGCAAAATATTATGTTTCGCAGAATTAAAATGCGTTTATCTCGAAAACACTTGAGTTTAGCGAGATGAATGTAGTATACCTTTTTTAAGTAAAAATATTAAGAGAATAAAAATTTTGATTCAAATATAATATAGAGTGTGGGATAAAAAAAAATTGAACCTATTAAATGAGCGCTAAAAGGCGTATGTGGCGCCCTCTGGGTAATACATCATTCTTGGTGGCGAATTTAGATTTCTCGTCCCAAAAAACCCCCGCTTACCAAATTTCGTGTTGTTAGCTCATGCTTGTAAGGAAATATTCAAGAATAAATAAAATAAAAGTTTAACTTTGACACCCTCTATTTCGGTTATTATCAACTTTCGTACTAAGGTACGTTAGCTCAAATCGACCTATTTTAAGCTCAGGAATCTAAGGTTAAGCTATGGCCCATTCTTTACCAAACACCCTGTATATTGGCTGAATTGGCAATACCACACAAGCTAGCTAATTAGACTCATTAAAGCCACAATGGATGAAACTCAGGCATGTGTAAGAATACAAAACCACCGGACAGACTTTTTCAAAATTTCGCAAGGACTGAAGCAGGGAGATGGGCTGGCCTCAACATTGTTTCACCTGGCACTGGAGTATACGGTTAGGCAAATGCAGACGAGGAAACCTACTGACCAACTGAACGGTTCAACTGGCCGCTTATGCCGATGATATTAATATTACGAGTAGAACATCAACGGGAGCACAAGAAACGAAAAGAGTTAAAAACGAAAACAAAAAGCTAGGTCTGGAAATTAACACAAAAAAAACAAAATAATCATACAGACGAGAAGAAATATAGTCCCACAAAACATTATACATGAAGATGACATTGAAACGGTTGGAAACTTTACATACCTGGGTGTAGAAATATATGCAGACGCATTAGAAGATGGAGAAATACGGAGGAGAATAACTCAGGCAAACACTAGTACCTGTGATAGAAAACGGAATCTTCAGAAGTCGATACAGCAACGAGCTCCATCAACTTTATTAGGAGACACCCCTGTCAGACTTCATTAGAATACAAAGATCGCAATGGGCCGGACATGTGATAAGAATGGGAAAGGATAGGCTACCAGAAATAGTACTGAACGCTGGAATGTAGGGCAAGAGACCGGTTGGAAAGCCAAGAAAGCGCTGGGAAGACACATTAAACAGCGACGCACAAGCCTTTTAGGAGTCCGTGTATCGAGAAGAGCAGCCACAGACAAACAAGAGTGGAGACAAAAAATTCAGGAGGCCAAGGCTCAATTTGGGCTGTAGTACCGTAGAAGAAGAACAATAGGGGGGTTACAACATTAGAAGATAGTTTGATCCTGCTGGTAAATGACAATACTATCAGAAAAAACAATAGATTTGGCAAATTTAAAATACTTTTAAAAATAATAAAGAAGGACGAAAACAGAAAAGTAAATAAATACTGTCCACAGGTAGCTTCAAAATAAAAACATGCATGGAGTGCACAAAGTCGAATCAACGTGAGAATCTGAATGTATAGACCAGGGCATTTTAGCACTAAAAACACCCGAATAAATAAATTTTTAAATACAGCATCTAGAGACTTGCAGTTTTTTGCACTATGTTCAGGATGACGTCAGGAAAAAAGTCTACTATTCAAAAATGGGTGGAAATGCATAATTGCATTGTAAAGTGCATAAAATGCATCCCAAATTGCATAAATATAAAAATAAAGTCAAAATCAGTATACTAACGAAAATTATTTATTATTTGGGGGGTTTTTGGGGTCACTGAATACGATTACGCCATCAGAACTGATCCCCGGATCACCTGGTGCCCAAGGTCACGGTAAGAGACGTCATCTTCTGGAGTTTCGATGGTTTTCGGCATTAAATCGATGCAAACGGATTATTCATGGGTTTTAGGGGTGGCTAAATAAGAATATGATAACAGAATTGACCTCCGGAGTACCTGGTGCCCAGGGTCGCTACTAAGGCACGTCATCTTCTGGAGTTTAGAGGGATTTCGTCACTAAATTGATGTAACTGGAATCCTCGGGGGTTTTTGGGGTGGTTAGACCTTAGGATCACCAGGTGCTCAAGGCCACTGTAAGGGACGTCATCTTCTGGAGTTTCGAGGGCTTTCGGTATCAAATTGATGAAAACGGATTACTTACGGGTTTTTGAGGTCGCTAAACACGAATATGCCATCAACACCGACTCCTTGTGCACCTGGAGCCCAAGCTCATTGCAAGGGGCGTCCTCTTCTGGAGCTTGAGAGATTTCGGCATTAAATTGATAAAAATGGATTACCCGGGGGTTTTGAGTCGTCAAACACGAATATGCCATCAGAACAGACCTCTCGATCACCTTGTGCCCAAGGTCACTGCAAGGGACGTCATCTTCTAGAGTTTCGAGGGCTTTCAGTATTAGATTGATGCAAACGGATTACTTACGTGTTTTTGGGATTGCTACACACGAATATGATATCAGAATTGAACTCCGGAGTATCTGGTGAACAGGATCGCTACTGGGGCTTGTCATCTTCTGAAGTTTCGAGTGTTTTCGGCATAAAATGGATGCAAATGGATTACTCGGGGAGTTCTTGAGGACGCTAAATACGAATATGCCATCAGAACTGAATCCCGGAGAACCTGGTGCCCAAGGTTATTGCTAGGGGCGTCATGTTCTGGAGCTTCGAGAGTCTTCGGTACTAAATTGATGCAAACGGATTACTCATAGGTTCTTGGGGTTGTTGAATGCGAATACGCCATCAGATCTTACCCTCGGAGCACCTGGTGCCTAATGCAGGTCATCTTCTGTAGTTACCAGGGTATTCAGCATTCAATTGATGCAAACGTATTACTTACTAATCCGATTTTGGCGTTGTTTGCGTCATCAGAACAGAAACCAGAGCACCTGGTACCTAGGGCACGTCATCTTCTGGAATTTCGAGGGTTTACGGTACTTAATTGATTCAAATGGATTACTAATGGGTTTTTGGGGTTTCTAAACATAAATACGCCATCAGAACAGACACCTGAGTACCTGGTGCCTAAGGCACGTTATCTTCCGTAGTTTCGATAGTTTTCGGTACTAAATTAGTGCCAACGGATTACTCTTGAGTTTTTGGGGTTGCTGAATATGAATATGCCATCAGACCCAACCCACGCAGCATCTGATGCTTAACGCAGGTCATATTCTGGAGTTTTGAGTGTTTTCGGTACTAAATTGATGAAAACGGATTACTCATGGGTTTTTCAGGTATCTGAACACGAAAAAGCCATCAGAACAGACACTGAAGCACCTGGTGCCTAAAGTTTCTTTTGGAGTTTCGGCAGTTTTCGGTACTAAATTGATGAAAAATGGATTACTTTTTGGTTTTGGGGTTGTTGAACAAGGTTATGGCTTACATGAGGAATTCTAGAGTATCTAGTGAATACGGTAATCACTATAATAATGTCATTGCATTATAAAACTCATGTAAAAAAATTAATTAGATCAACATAGTAGAGTTCGTATTCCATAAACCCAAAAACACATGAGCAATTCGTTTACATAAATTTAGTACCAAAATTTTTCTAAACTCCATGATATACCGTAGGCACCAGGTGCTCCGGTATTTGTTCTGATGACGTATTTTTCTTTCTTCAGCAACCCCAAAAACCCATGAGTAATTCGTTTGATTGAATCTTTTTTAATACCGAAAACCCTCGAGACTCCAGAGGATATAACGTGCCTTAGGCCCAGATGCTTCGGTGTCTCTTCTGATGGCGTATTTGTATTTAGCAACCCCAAAAAACCAGTGAGTAATCTGTTTGCATCAATTGAGTACCTAAAACTTTCGAAACTCCAGAAGATGGCGTGCCTAAGGCACCAAGTCCTCCGGTGTTTGTTTTGATGGGGCATTCGTGTTCAGCATCGCCAAAAACCTATAAGTAATCTGTTTGCACCAATATAGTACCGAAAACCTCGCCTAGCTGATGACACCCCTTGCAGTGACCCTGGGCACCCGTTCTATTATGTTCTGTTTTGATGGCATGTTAGTGTTTACCGACCTCAAATACCCCCGAGTAATTTATTTTCATCAATTTAATGCCGAAATCCCTTAAAACTTCAGAAGATCACGTCCCGTGTAGTCACCTTGGGCATTAGGTGCACAGGGGTTGTTTGTGATGGCATATTCGTGTTTAGCGACCTCAAAAACCCTCCAGTAATCCATTTGCATCAATTAAATGCCGAAAACTCTCGAAACCCCAGAAGAGGACGTGCCCTAGTAGCGAACCTAGGCACCAAGTACTCCGGAGTTCAGTTCTGATATCACATTCGTGTTTACCGACCCCAAAAAACCCGTGAGTAATCCGTTTACATTAATTGAATGCCGAAAACACTCGAAACTCCAGAAG
Organism: Diabrotica virgifera virgifera; assembly: GCF_917563875.1. Lineage (NCBI taxonomy): Eukaryota > Metazoa > Arthropoda > Insecta > Coleoptera > Chrysomelidae > Diabrotica > Diabrotica virgifera. The sequence continues at coordinate 43,081,077 of NC_065452.1, forward strand.
ATTACGTGCCTCAGTAGCGATCCTGGGCACCAGATACTCCGGAATTCAATTCTGATGGCATATTCGTGTTTAGCGACCTCAGAAACCCGTAAGTAATCCGTTTTCATCAATTTAATACCGAAAGCACTCGAAACTCCAGAAGATGACGTCCCTTGCTGTGACCTTGGGCACCAGGTAATCTGGTGGTCTATTCTGATGGCATATTCGTGTTTGCCGACCTCATAAACCCCCCGAGTAATCCATTTGCACCAATTTCATACCGAAAGTCCAGAAGATAACGTCCCTTGCAGTGACCTTGGGTACCAGGTGATCCAGAGGTCCGTTCTGATAGCATATTCGTGTTTAACCACCTGAAAAACCCCCGAATAGTCCAGTTGCATCAATTTAGTCCCGTAATCCCTCGAAACTCCAGAAGATGACGTGCCTTAGTAGCGACCCTGAGCACCAGGTACTTCGTAGGTCAATTATGATGGCATATTAGTACTTAGTGACCCCTAAAACTCGTAAGTAATCCGTTTGCATCGATTTAATATCGAAAACCATCGAAACTCCAGAAGATGACGTCTCTTGCCGTGACCTTGGGCACCAGGTGAAACGGGGATCAGTTCTGATGGCGTAGTCGTATTCAGTGACTCCAAAAACCCCCCAAATAATAAATTTTGTTCCTTAGTATACTGATTTTGACTTTATTTTTATATTTATGCAATTTTGGATGAATTTTATGCACTTTACAGTGCAATTATGCATTTCCACCCATTTTTGAATAGTAGACTTTTTTCCTGACGTCATCCTGAACATAATGCAAAAAACTGCAAGTCTCTATGTGCTGTATTTAAAAATTTATTTATTTTGTGCTAAATGCCCTCGTCTAGTAGACAACCGCACCTACGAATATGCCTTCAATTTTCCCTACCTAGGCTCAATAATAAATGACAACAACAACATCAGTCAAGAAATAAAAGTACGGATTCTTAGCCGTAATAAATGTTTTTATAAACACAGATCTCTTGTGCTCTGCACAAGAGATCTAAGGTTAGAGCTAAGAATAAGGTTGGCTAGGTGCTACGTTTTCTCGACTCTGTTTTACGGAATGGAAGCTTGGGCCCTGAATGCGGCATCAATGAAAAAACTGGAATCATTCGAGATGTGGGTATATAGAAGAATTCGAAAAATATCATGGACAGAACACGTCACAAACAAAGAGGTTCTGAGAAAGATATATAAAGAAATGGAAGTCTTAAATACAATTAAAACCAGAAAATTGGAATATCTCGGACATATTACACGTGGAGAGAGATACAACTTGCTCCAACTCATTATGTAGGGAAAGATTCAAGGAAAAAGAAGCATAGGGAGACGCAGACTATCGTGGCTGAGCAACCTGAGAGAAACTTTTCAGAGCAGCCGTCTCCAAGGTCCGAATAGCTATGATGATTGCCGACCTCCGTCGCGGAGATAGCACTTGAAGAAAAGATACGGAGTAGACGAAGGCGTCCTTCTAAATGGAGAAACAGTAAACAATATTAGACATGCCGACGACACCATGGTCATAGCAGATAGTCTAGAGGGATTTCAGAGGCTAATGGACAGAACCAACGAGCAAACTGTGACAAATAAGCACCGTCACTCCCTGCTGCAGTCCATAGTGAAAGGTAAAGTCAAAGGTAAGCGAGGACCCGGTAGAAGGAGAATATCATGGCTGCGGAATTTGAGAACATGATATAAGAAAACTTCAACGGAACTGTTTCGAGCCGCCGCGAGCAAGGTTATGATTGCCAGTATGATTTCCAACATCCGAAACGGATAGGAACCAGAAGAAGAAGAAGAAGAAGAAGAAGAAGGTTCTAAAATATAGGGACTTATGTGGTATATATGTTACAGTGAAAGTTGACGTTTCAGGGAAGGTTAACCTTTACTAGTCACGGTCGACTCTCGCTGGGCATCTTAGTGAAAGTTGAATTCTGAAATAACAAGATCAACTTTCACTAGTGAAGGTTGACCATTCTTAGTGAACGTCAACCTCCCCTACAGCAGTCTAGGGAAAGTTACACAGACGTACAAACAAGATCAACATCCACTAGTGAAGGTTGACAATTCCTATAGTGAATGACAACCTCCTCTACAACAGTCTAGGGAAAGTTAGAGAGAAATAAAAGAGTAATCTTAAATCACGTATACTTTTATAACAAAAGTAAATTTAGAATTTGAAAGATGAACAAATAAGAACAAAATAAAACGTGAAACTATAGTCTACAATTTAAAGACTATAATAGAGACGAAAATACTATAGTCAACAATAATAAAATTATTTGTTGCAACATGATAATGCTTTATGGCATTTGGAATTGCATAAAACATTGTTTTTTATGCAGTAACACTTCTTTGTTTGGCACTTCTTGTTACAACTGCACTTAAAAAATCCTTGCCCACTTCCGGTTGACTGAGTAGTAGCAACTGTTCGTAAAGTAAGTGTCTTTTCCATTGGAATTTCATCTTCTTTTATAATGTTTACTGGACAAGTATTAAACTGGGATCTGCAAATAAAAAGATACTTGCAGGCTTAAATGTAAAATTACTAATTATTATACTATGCGGTATTAAATACGTTCAAACAAGTTAAACTTCATAAAAGTATTAAAAATGTAAACTAAATTGACGACAGGTCAAGGTCGTTCGCCCGCCGTGCACATCCGCCAGATGTTCAACATTCCCTAGGCTGATTCCGTGAAGGTTCACCTTCCCTAGTGAAAGCTGATATATATTTTCTACTATCAACATTCACTGGTCATTTCAGTGAAGGTCGACAATCACTAGCGACGGTACACCTTGACTAATATTCAGCTTTCACTGTAACATATATATAACTAGTAGCTATGGCTATGGATCTAATTAAGAAATCCTAATAAGCCCCAGAAACCTCTCTTGTGAAAGCATTATTAACAAGTAGTAAATAGTTTTTAAAATTTTTATTATTATTTTCTCGGAAATTAGATTCTTTAGACTTAGACCATCTATTATTATTATTATTATTATAGTATTAAATGTTTATTTTTTGTGGGATATTTAAATAGACACATAGAAAATAAACATGTTTATATAAACATGTTTAAAATTAATACATAATTCCTATACGAAATTGTCTGGCACCTTCGCCAGACTTTCAAAAATTCTTATTTTTTTTTAAAGTGTGGCGAAAATGCCGGACAATTTTAATGGAAATTAATTTTTTGTCCCTCATTTCAATTTTTAAGGGTTCGGTGAATGACCACGATTGGTTAATACAATTTATTAAATATTTTATCTTATTGATTTTTAAAAGCTTTAGGCCGATCAGGGAACACGAATTTTATGAAAACCTCCAAAAAAATAAAGGAAGGATGAAAATTTGGGAATAGGTAGTTGAAATTGTCTATTATTGTATCAGAAAAAGTTTACAATTCTACATCCCCTCCATTTTACAAAAATTGGGAAATACGGGGTGAAAAATATTTTCTCGGGGGTGAAAACATGTTTTTGGACGGTTTTTCGCAGATAACTCAAAAAGTAAGTATTTTAGCGAAAAAAATATTCTTAGCAAAAATATAGCTTATAAAAAACTAAAAAAATGCTGTGTGCATTGTAGACCCAGTAGAAGCAGAGTTGTAGCTAATGAACAGTAGGTTTTTCTTCGTCAAATTCCAAATCGAATATGTATTTCAATTTGAAATAACCCAAAAACGGAGCTCTTTTCGTGAAAAATTCATTATAACTTTTTTAACGTGTTTCAAAAATGTTTATTTTTGTTTTTAAAAAAAACTTCCAACATTAAAAGTAAGTGAGTTACGCTCAAAATATTACTGGTCTTTTTTATTTTTTGCTAAAAAATCGCGAAAATCACCCACTAATTAGCTTTCCAAATAAAATTAATCGTTACCGCTTCACAAGTTACGTTACTTATGTATTGTTTATATTATCTATAAGTGTTCAAAGTGCTCATTTTTGAACAAAATTAGGTTTAAAATAAAACATTTTTTTTTTAATTTTGAAAAAATTGGAATTTTTTATGGAATTAACTTAAAAATAATTAGTAATACCAAAAATCTCAAAGAGTAATAGAATAATGTTCATTTTTTTTTTAAATATTTTTGATTTTTTATTTTCTTGTTAGACAAAAATTGGTTATGTTATGGCTGTTCAAAATTTGCCTAAACTCGTGATTAGTTACTCGTTCAAGCCATTTAACTACAGCTTTTTAAAAAATAAGAACTTTGAACCGATGAAACTTACAGATCATATAAATAATACATAAGCAAAGTAACTTGTCAAGTGGTAATGATAAAATTTATTTGTGATGCTAATTAGGGTCGATAATGATAAAATTTATTTGTGATGCTAATTAATCGATTTTCGTGATTTTTTTACCAAAAAATAAAAGGGACCAACAATATTTTGAGCCTAACTGACTTACTTTTAATGTTAGAAGTTTTTGTTTGAACAAAAATAAACCTTTTTTAAACACTTTAAAAAAGTTGAAATGAATTTTCCCCGAAAAATGCTCCGTTTTTGGGTTATTTCACATTGAAATATTCGATTTGGAATTTGACGAAGAAGAACCTACTTTTCATTAGCTACAACTCTGCTTCTACTGGGTCTACAAATATCATGCATACACCATTTTTCTCAAATTTTATAAGCTATATTTTTGATAAGAATATTTTTTTCAACAAAATACTTACTTTTTGAGTTATCTCCGAAAAACCGTCCAAAAACATGTATTTTTTGTTAAAAATAAACATATTCATTCGCAAATAACTCGAAAAGTATTGACTTAGCGAATAAACTCTATAGAACAAAAGTTTTTGAAATTAGTCATTTTATCCAATTCCGGCCTTATTTTGAATGTATATTTTTCATCTTCGAGAGGATGTATTCCCCTCCATTTTTGTAAAATGGAGGAGATATAGAATTGTAAACTTTTTCTTATATAATAATAGACAATTTCAACTACCTGTTCCCAAATTTTCATCCTTCCATTATTTTTATTTTTTGGGTCAGATTGTTCTTTGATCCGGCTACTTGGTGAATGTGTCGAATCAATATTTGAATTATTAAGACGATTAATTAAATTATCTAGAATATTCCGTCGATTTTTAACAATTTTACAGAGGTGTGGAATCAAAGGTCAGATATTGTCAGTAAGATCAAAATCGAGTTTTTTCATTTATTGCTTTTTTGACTAATGTATTTAAATATTTACACCATGAGAAATTAGAGAGTTCAACGAATAAAAAGCGATTTTTCGATTGACAGTTAGGCTGCTTTTTGATATCGAATATATAAATTGATGCATAATCACTTGTCGAATGCGTAAACAAAGTATGTCGAAAATTACTTACGGGCTTGAGCAAATTACTTGTCTTTGCCAAGTATCGATCGCTATATCGCTACTAGTCTGGAAACTACATATCAATTCAAGCTTAATGATATGCAAAAATGCCCAAGATAACGAGTTTACTGTATATAGCATAATGGTAATAAACAAATGCGGTATTTTTTGCGCAATAAAAAAAATGTATGATACCAAAAATAGTTTTACTATAAAAATCAAAAGTAAAACTAATTTAGGTCTAAAATAAAATTCGCGTTTGTAGGATAAACGTATTTTAGTATTAGTAGAATGTATACAAGGTTTATACAAAATGTATAATATAACCACGAGAATTTAAACCATGATTAAAAATTTGTAGAGACACTAATGGTGAAATTCTACATAATAAAAACTCAGTTCTTAACAGATGGGCACAACATTTCAGCGAACATCTAAATACAGTGCGGTGGAATAAGTGTTGCCCCCCTGTTAACTTGTTTATTTTAAGAATATAAGCAAAACGCTCGGACAGGTCGATTTTTAAACTAACCATAGTATATTATAGCATCAACGTTTCGAACTTTACGCGATCCCTCTTCAGGTGACAGCCATAACTTTGATTTTTTTAAATAGGAAAGTACATCATGTGATACCTCATTTAAAAGCTCTTAGAATACTGAGTTCAAAAATGTATAATACTTTAATCCTGTTTGAGAACACATTTTCGGTCGAATTCTTTCTAAATGCAATCATTTTTTTCGAGTCCTGAAAAGACCAATAAATATTTTTAAAAAATTTAAACGCAGAATGAAATACTACAGTATTCTCGATGGTCCAAAGTCCCTGAGAACTCCTATAATGTTTATTTTAATAAGTCACAGTGGTGGAATAAAGAGAAAATTTAGTGTGATTTTTAATTTCAAATATATCATTGAAAAGAAATTTTTTGTTTATTCTAAGGGACTGTCAGCCCTCGCCTCGGTAATAATCTAATCTTTCATTCTGCGTTTAAATTTTTCAAAAATACTTATTAGTTTTCTCAGAATTCGAAAAAAATAAATGCGTATAAAAAAAGTTCGACCGAAATTTTGGGCCTGCGATCTCAAAAAGGATTAAAGTACTATACATTTTTGAAATCACTATTTTAAAAGCTGTTAAATGAGGTGTCACATGATGTATTTTACCATTTAAAAAAATCAAAGTTATGCCTGTCACCTGAAGAGGGATCGCGTAAAGTTCGAAACGTTGATGCTATAATATACTATGGTTAGTTTAAAAATCGACCTGTCCGAGCGTTTTGCTTATATTCTTAAAATAAACAAATTAACAGGGGGGGCAACACTTATTCCATCGCACTGTATAAACAATATTGACGAAGGTTACAATGAAGCCTAAGGAATCGATGAAATCTGTTCAAATATGTGTAAAAAAATGTGGTAATCAACTTTTTGCAGCAATCCATAAACTAATAGTACTTATAGCAGAATGAATTGGTACCAGAAGAGCGGCTAAAGGAAATAATATGCCCGCTGCATAAAAAGGGTAATCAACTGAATTGTAAGAACTATAAAGGCATTACTCTGTTAGCATCTGCGAATAAAATCTTCGGCAATGTATTGTTTGAAAGGCTTAAACATGTTACAAGGAATATTTTTGGTCAATATCAATGCGGATTTACTGCTCTGGAAAGTCAACTATACATCAAATTCAAGCACATTTACAGATTCTAGAAAAGTCGCTAGAATATAACATTTAACGCGGCAAGTAAATTAGGACTTATGGTAAACGAGGAAACCAACAAATTTATGTTTGTTTCTAAAACTCCCAAAATATACAACAGAGAATTCAAATTAACAACCATACCTTTAAGCAAGTCAAAGAATTAACATATCTTGGATAGCTAGTAAACGCAGCAAACACGACAAGCGATGAAATAAAAAGACGCATAGCAATAACAAACAATCACGGTCTCCAGAAACATTAAAAAAAAAAGAATGTGTGTACTTTGTACGCACGTAAGAAGTTATACTTCTATTATATGATTTAAACGAAATTAATATACTTTAAACAGTTTATTTATATTTAATTTAAATATTAAACTAATTTTAATACTTACTACTTTTCAAAAAATTTTATTAAAACAATACTAAAAATAAAAAAATAAAAGAATAAAACACACACAAACACATTGAAAAATGCCACAAAGAAATGATTTCTGAACAATAATTGTTGCCAAAAATTTTAACTAAATACGTATTTTCTGAAAAAAATTATATATTAATATACTTACAATCATAAAATGTATTAAAAAAAATAAAAAAAATAGTAACTTGCATTGGGATTCGAACCCGCTACCCGTCGATCCCGCCGATCGAAAGTCAAAGTTCTTTCCCATTTCACCAGCATCGCGTATCTGTCATGTGGGAATATACACCAGCTGACCGTTTACACCATAAACTTATGACAGTTGTTTACTACACACACCGGCAAAATTAGCCGAACACCTTAAAAATGGGACATGTTTGATGTCTCAGATTTCCTAAAACAGTTGTCCGATTTGAATGATTTTTTAAGTATGTTATAGCCTTATCATTTAAGAATATCGGTGTAATAATATTGTTACTAGACAGGTAAATGTCATTTTATACCGGGTGTTACAATCATACTGTGTTTTTTCCTTAAAGTTCAGAACACTCTGTGGAATATTCTAGCCTATATAAAATGTTGAAATTAAAAATCAATTGTAGCCATAGCATTTCTTAACATTTTCTTTTTTAGTTCATTTGCTTATGTTGGATAATAAAAAAGTTCGGTACTTTAACATCTAACCATGTTCTTCATCAATACAGGGTGTTTCTAAATAAGTGCGACAAACTTAAAGGGGTAATTATACATAAAAAATAGTGACCGTTTGCTTTATAAACATATGTCCGCAAATGCTTTGTTTCCGAGATACGGGATGTTGAATTTTTTCTTACAAACTGACGATTTATTGATTGCTCTAAAACCGGATGAGATATGCAAATGAAATTTAGTAGGTTTCAAGAGATAGTTATTGCGCATCTTTTGACATACAATTAAGAATTTTATATTCACCATTGGCGTGCATACGGGTATAAACATTTTAGAAATATCCCGTATGCACGCCATTGGAGAATATCGAATTCTTAATTGTATGTCAAAAAATGCGCAATAAGTACCTCTTAAAACCTGCCAAATTTCATTCGCATATCTCAACCGGTTTTACAGCAATAAATAAATCGTCAGTTTGTAAGAAAAAATTCAACATCCCGTATCTCGTAAAAGAAGCATTTGCAGACATATGTTTAACAAGCAAACGATAATTAGTTTTTCATGTAGAATTACCCCTTAAAGTTTGTCGCACTTATTTAGAAACACCCTGTATTGATGAAGAACATGGCTAGTTGTTAAAGTACCTAACTTTTTTATTATCCAACATAAGCAAATAAACCAAAAACCAACATGTTAGAAAAAGCCTAAGGCTACAATTAAGTTTTAATTTCAATATTTTATATAGGCTAGAATAGTCCACACAGTGTTCCGAATTTTAAGGAAAAAACACAGTATGATTGTAACACCTGGTATTAAATGATATTTACCTGTCTAGTAACAGTATTATTACACAGATATTCTAAAATAATAAGGCTATAACATACTAAAAAAATCACTCAAATCGGACAACTGGTTTAGGAAATCTGAGACATCAAACATGTCCCATTTTTAAGGTGTTCGGCTAATTTTGCTGGTGTGTGTATTTATATGAATTTAATCAAATTAGTTTGATTTTTGTGGAATTAAAGGAATACTTTGTGGAATAACAATATATTAGGTGAATATTGGTAGAAATTTTGATGGTAATCAAATTATGTAAATCAAAGCATTACATACTATTTTGGTATTAGGTTCATTTTAAATTTTCCAAATAGGTAGGTATCTATGTAATTGTTTATTAGGATACTGAAACATTTACAATTATTACGTACCTGTCGCTTTTAAAAACTATTAAAAAAGTCACTACAATAATTATAAACTTGCTTTTCTCTCTGCCATCACAACAATAAAAACTAATATACACAACATTTTTGTATCCATAATCTCCATATTGAACAATTATTGACAGATGATTTTAACATCTAATCAGATCCCGTATAACGTTTGAACGACTCATACCATACTGTCGGTGTGCGCATGCGCCCAGTAAAATAAAAATTCACCCTCGTGCCTAAAGTAGTAAAATGGGTTCGCACGTAAATAAATAAATAAATAAATAAATAAATAAATAAATAAATAAATAAAGAAGTATAACTTCAATAAAAATATAAAACGTGAAGTAAAGCTCAATATAATACAAGATCTTAATAAGACCTTTTTTGATATACAGGGTGAGTCACCACTAACGGGACGGAAGATTACAGCGAAATGGTAAAAGATTTGAAAAAAATTAAATTAATAGTTTGTAAGTTGATCAATACTACATTCTAAAATTATTATGAGATATACAGGGTGTCCCAATAAATTGCGGCTTATCAAAGTTATATTTTTCTTATGGAACACCCTATATTTTATTGCATTTTCTAATTGTGCGCAAAAAATAAGGTATAATTTTATAAGGCTTCCCTATACCTATGTACAGAGTGTTCTGAGTTACGTTGACTTTTCTTAAAATGTAGAGTTTTAAAAAAAACGCTTATTCTCAAGTTATTTAAGAAATTATTAAAAAAATTACTTTTACATCTAAATAGTTGGATATTGGTTGAATGTATTCCATGATTGATTATTACACATTTATTTACAGTTTTTAAACGAAACATTTGCGGATATATACGTTTATAGAGCAAAATGTCATTATTTTTTATGTCGAATTACCCCTGAAAGTTTGCCACACTTATTTAGAAACACCCTGCATAATATTTAATAATTTGATGACTTCTTAGAAATATTTCTTAACAAATTTTTTGTTTTAGGGGCAGGAATGAACATGAATTTGCCTGGATTACTGATTCTAGTGGCTGCACTGGCCAAAGTTTACTAAAATGCGTGGAGATTTTCGCCCAGAAATATAGATAACTTCGCACAAGTATAAAAACTGCACCTTAGAAACAGATAGATTAATTTTGTCAGCTTTGAGCTTCAATTTTTTATCTGTATAGTTCGAAAATTTCGTTGAATGTGATTTTTAACACTTTGGCTACCAATGATACTGTGATGATTCTGCGCTGTGGTACCATATGTATCACCGGTGATTAACCTTCTTGGTTTATTTCTGGACCATGTGTATCACCGGTGATACCATGCAGAGTGTAGTTTAGATGACCATTAATACCGTTGGTATAAAAAATCAGGCAAACAGAGGGTGCCGGTGGGATGTAAGTGAACCTAATAGCATGTCGGACAAGTGGGTATCAGGGGTGATTCATCTTAGTCAAGTTGCAAAAGTAATAAGAAAATAGCAAGATTTGAGGACTATAATTAAAACAATCACGCATTTTTTGCTGAATATTTTATTACAAAAAGTTACAGAAAAAAGATACATTGTAACAGATAAAAATAATATCTTAGTGTCTTTTTTGAAAACAGTCCAAATATAGCGCCGGAGAATTTGGGCAACTATTTATTCCATACTGTGAGCCCGCCCCGGTATGAAAAATGTCCTGATTCGGTTTCTTTGCGGATTCCTGTTCAAAAATGTCCCTTTTGAACAAATCAGAAGCTGGAAAATACTAAAACTATACTCTCCTGGTTCATTCACATACTATGTGAATCACCGGTGATCACAAGCAAATCCCGCCCAAAAGTTATTCCGGTATGATATTTAAGTCGTCCAGAGCGACATCTACGAATCGAAGAATAAATTTATAACCGCAGTGTGATTGGTACCAGACAGAAATCAATGCAAATTTATGCCGTATAACAGCGACTGAAGCTGATGTATCACCGGTGATTCATATGGGAGCCCAAGTGTTTTAAAGTGTTGCTTACATGTAGGTAATATGTGTCAAAAACTATTATTTTCAAACACAGGATGTACCTGCAGGTTTTTGTAAAGTTTTCTGGTAGTTACATAACTAGATTGTGAAATTTAAATATTTTTAACTAATGTAATAGTTTGTTAATTTATAGGACACTTTCTAGTACCTGATATTGTACTAAATCGTAAAATGAATTTACATTGGAGGAATAAAGTAATATATTACGTATTGAAAATAACTTGTTCAACACAATGTTGTTGTAGATTGTAGATCAGGTATACCAATTATACCATAGTTTTTTCAAAATTACTAATAAAAACGTGTGGTAAATGTCATCTATATTAGGTATTTAGAATATTTTAATGACTATTATTTTGTGATAACTGACACTTGTTTTTACACAAATTATTATCTCCTAAATTTGCTTTTTTACTTTTTTCCTACCTTTAAAAACGTCTCTATTTGTCATTTTTATCTCTTCAGAAACTGCTTTCCCGTCTTGCAACACTGTAAATTAGGATATCGCACCACTGACTAGCCACTCTGCAGCGCTACTGAGTGGATCCACAAAGTGGCTTAAACAGGCGATTTTGTAGCGCCAATGATTTTGTAATGGAAGCCACTAGCAGCGAAGATCGGCGACAGTGGCTGGCCCTCATCAAAGAACTCTATAGCTCTAGTGGCTGGCCACAGTCGCCGATCCTCGCTGCTAGTGGCGTCCATTACAAAATCATTGGCGCTACAAAATCGCCTGTTTAAGCCACTTTGTGGATCCGCTCAGTAGCGCTGCAGATTGGCTTGTCTGTTTCTGTTCTTAAACATATTTTCCAGTTGCAAGTTGTTTTAATAAAACTGAAAGGGAATCATTTTCATGTTATAAATGATGAATTAATGAACTAATATAGGCAACTCTTATCACATGGTTGGATATTTAAATCGGCAGAATACTGAAATTACGCAAATATGCGGTTCCCGCAGTCAAAGGGTTAATGAGAGTTACTTGCTTATTTGTGTGACATGAACACTTTTTTAGGAGGTTTTTGCCATCTTCATCTTTACACCCGCAAAGGTCTTATTTCTGGTTGTTGCACCGAATTGAATAGCCACTCATTTTGTAAAATTTTGGAATAGTTTTGCTTACTTATATAGCTCGGCATACGTCAGTAGCTTTCTTGAGTGTTATTTATGATTTTCTAAGTAATTTCTCTACCGTAGTGTTGGTGTAGATGTCTACTTTTTCTTATAAACAATGTGTTTTGGGAAAGACCATATCGAAGAAGACGGTCGAGAAAAAGATAGAAAGCAATAGAAGATAGAAAGATAGCAGGCCTAGAGGATCTGGGGGAATGGAAATGGGAGTGAGACAGTGGGAAATAGTGACACTAGCAATAAAATAGTAAACGCAACGAATACTTACGAAGAGTTGTGACAACCTTGATGATAATAACACTTTTTTAAAGAGATTTTTATAATTCTGTAAGAAATCTGTAATCAAATGCACTGAATAATACTATTAAACTTTTCTTGGCAGAGCGCGGTACTTCAAATTTCTTCTTTAAACATTAAACCTGCACCAAACGAAAAGATCTTATCCAGATATCTTATCCTAAGATAAGTTCCAAAACTTCTTTGTTTACTAGGTTTAAAAGAATTGCTAGTTTTGTGCTTTTTGGTTTTGAGGTCAACTCAGTAGAAGTTAAGGAATCAAACACTTGGGTAAATTTAGCCAATTGTGAGAGATGTTTGTTTCCATTCGATGCTAGATGTTTAGGGGGCTTAACCATGAGCTCGATGATGCCGGCACTTTTTTAAGCTGGAACTAGATACAGTAGGTACTAATATATAGGTATCCAAAAACAAGAATTGATTGCATTCTGTAAACAATGTTTACACCTTACTCCATGTGTTGGATTGCGTGGTTCAATAAAACACTTCTTTTACATGAGGTAACGGAGGGCTCTACCCTTGTACCCACATGACATGAACCAGCGTATAGTTCCTGATCAGTAGCATCTATTTAGTCATATGATAACAGTTGCCTATAAATATTAAGGGTTCATTTTATACGATTAGGACTTCCTATCTAAACTACTGCTGAAGACTTTAATTTGAAGACTGAAGAAAACACCTTAAATCCAGTTTCAAATTAGCTTGGTCTGTGCGCATCACACTATGGCGCAGTTTGGATGAGTCTTGAAATGTTTAGTATATTTCACATGTCTTTTATTTCTGGTTTAAAAGAGTTTATCTAGAGGTTGCAATGGTGCAAGTTTGGAACAAATCAGGAAGAGTTAATGATCAGTCGTAATACATTGAATTGAAAGACTTGTAATCCCTGTACTAAATACAGGTGTTTCTCAACAAAACAGTGCATGGTAGTAATGCAAAATATGGTTCGATTGTTTTAGATGTTACAGGGTATGTAGCTTAAGAGTCTATGAAAAAGTCTGTGTGCAGGCGTCCCTTGATTTTCATGTGGCTAGTAATGAAGCATGTTATGATTAGAAGCTAATTCCTGCCTTTTTTTCAGTAGTACCTACTTACTTCCGCCTTATTAGTACATTGTTAGGTTAGTTCGTCCAGTATTCAATTCATATACTATTACACTGGTATTTCTAGTTACATACAGTGTATACGTCTTTATTTATAAATTTCAAATTTTTTTAAAAGATAATGGAGAAACATATCTTTTTTCTAAAATTCATTTCTCAGTTGCTATTGAATATGAAAAGCTGATAATTTAACATACTGTTCTACTAATCTTGCTTAACCAACAGAAAATCAGATACTTATTTCAAAAATATTTAATAATTTAATCAATTTATTGAAAAAGTCTTACAACTTCAATTTCTACACCACAACGGTTTAGAATTTTATATGTGTGACATGAAAAATTCATATGGACATGCAAAAAATATAGTCACGCACGAATTTGTAGAACCTCTAACTACTGTGAGAAAAAAGAAATGAGTTATTAAACATTTTGCAAATTGATTTTTTGCTTTATAGCGACGCCACCCTTGCGCAGCTTTAGAACAATAATTAATAGCTTTGTAAAAATTATGTAGGCCCCAGATAATAATGGGTGCGTTCGGATGACCATAGCGGCTGGCGGTCAGCAGAAATCGGCTGAGTGGTTGTATCCAGCCGTGATAGGGAAAGCTTAGTAAATCTCTCAGCGGCTGGCTTCCAGCGGTGACGTCTGACAGCTACTGCTGGCTCAGCTGTCCAGCCGCTGTGGTCGTCCGAACGCACCCAATCACTTAGAGCTAGTAGCTAGTCTTATGTTGTCAGCATGTGTATCTCTATAGTTTTCGATATAAATGAGAAAATCTTGGGAAACCGTGGTTTTCACTCTTTAAAAAAAATGAGATGAAATGAAATTGTTTCTTACCTCCTTACTAATGTCCAAATCATAGATGATATCCAACACTTATGATTTTATTAAAGCTTCAGGTTTTTAGTTAAATTGCCATCTCTTCGTTTAATAACATGAGTGGGGTGTAGGAGATTCTAATAGGTTCTCTACTATTATTAAACTTTATTAATATCGAGATACTATGTCCAAAAACTTATCTAATTAAAATGAAATCGACGTGTAGATATTCATCTGGCTTTTATACTCAAAATGAGATGATTTTTAGCAGATCCAGACGTTCAACAGTATTTATTTTTCTGTACAATTACTGTAGTGTTTGTACAGAATGGGTGTACGGAGTAATATATGCACTGGGGCTATGAACAAAATAATAAAGGGTAAAGAAATATTGCGTCATACAAAAATAAGAGAATAAAAAACGATAAGTAGACCTACAATTCTATAGTGAGCACGTAAAGGTTGGAATAAATTCATTTTCTCAAGAACGGACGATTTTGGAAAAAAATCCCGAAACAGGTCAATTTTTATTTTTAAATTACGTCTTTTTGGCATATATATCATACTAGTGACGTCACCCGTCTGGGCGTGATGACGTCATCGATGATTTTTTTAAAAGAGAATAGGGGTCGTATGGTAGCTCATTTGAAAGGTAATTCAATTCTTTATTCAGTAATATAAACAATAACATAATTATTTATACAGGGTGCCTAAAAAAATTTTTTTTGAATTAAATTTATTGACATAAAAAGAAGAATGTGTGTAATTTATTTAATTCAAAATACATTTTACTGCTATCAGAAAACAGAAAAAAATGTTTTTTGGCAAGTAAATGTTGTTTTTTGCTTAAATTCAATATTAAAGCAGCCACCCACCAGCCTCGTGACAATTTGAACATTTAATTTAAGCCAATATCAATGATTATTTTTCAAATATTCATTTTTTTATGTTTTCTGAGAGCAGTAAAATGTATTTTGAATTAAGTAAATTACATATATTCTTCTTTTTATGTCAATAAATTTAATCCAAAAAAAATTTCTTTGGACAACCTGTATAAATAATTATGTTAATGTTTATATTATTGAATAGAGAATTGAATTACCTTTCAAATGAGCTATCACACGACCACTATTCTCATTTAAAAAAATCATCGATGACGTCATCACGCCCAGATGGGTGACGTCACTAGTATGATATATATGCCAAAAAGTCGTAATTTAAAAATGAAAATTGACGTGTTTCGGGATTTTTTTCCCAAATCGTCCATTCTCGAGAAAATGAATTTATTCCAACCTTTACGTGCTCACTGTATATGGGACCGAGACATGGACTATGAATAAAACCATACAGAAGCCTGGGAAAGAAAGCCAATTCGCAGAATATTTGGTGGAAAAGTAGTAGAGGTAGAATGGAGAATAGTGAGAAAACGCAGAGTAGAATGGCTCGATCATCTAGGAAAAATGCAGGAAGGTAGACAAGTAGAGAATATGGGTTGGAAAGCACTTTAGCGCGAAAAAAAAAAGAGGAAGACCAAGAAGGAAATGGAGAGATGCAGTAATAGAAGATGTAGGTGAGTTGGTAATAAGATATTTGAAGCTGAAAGCTAAGAAGAGAAAACAATGAAAATTATCCATCCACCAATGGTCCTAAAAGACCTGTTAACGCTGTACATACATACATACATATACTGTAGGTTCCAGATAATTTGCTGGGAAATTTCAACCGATGTTCTACACACTGTTGTTGTTGTTTTATGTTCTATTTAGGATATAGGGTAGGATTCTTTATTAGATTAGGGTCAGGACAGGTTTTGTTATCTCTGTTTAGGATTTTGGTGGTCCTTCTCCAGGATTTGTGGTTGATTTTTAGTGTATCCTACAAATAAATGCCAACTGGGTGGTACTTTTTGGGCATTTGGTGATGGGGATGGCCGTTGAGATGTCGAGTCAGACCAGAAAGAAGCTGGTTGGACGTTGTTGTTCTTTCCAGTTGTGTAGTGAAAGTTTATATATACAGTGATGAGCGCGCTAATATCCGGAAAAATAACGCAAAAGATGGAAAACATAGAGAGATCATAATGGAAACTATCGATATAAACGTATAAATTAACATTACATTACCTACATAGTTTCTCATCTTTAGACGTCTGTGACAAGAGCATTTTATAAAATTCTCCTGTCACAGTGACAGTTGTCATACTCCTCCGATACGTCTAAAGGTGGGAAACTATGTAATGTTAATTTATACGTTTATATCGATAATTTCCACTTCTACAAGTTTCATCTTTTTGCTTCACAATGTATTATGTTTTCCATCTTTTGCGTTATTTTGCCGGTTAGCGCACTCATCACTGTATATAATTTATTATATCATAATTTATATTATATGTCGGTACAAAAATTTGGTCTACATAGATTGTCAAATTTTATGTAAAGTGTAAATTCCTTTTACGGTTATGTCAAACTTAAAATGAAAGGCTTGAATTATTAATCGTTAATGTTTTGCAAATTTTATATTTATTTTTGTTAAAATAATTACCAATTTGATGCATTGACAAGTACAACTAGAATTAGGTTAAATTTTTATATTATATAGTAGTTTCTACACATTCACATCTATACTTACCACATTGATTTCAATATCACGATAAATGTATTGTAAATGCACAATTAAAAGGAATAAATAACAAATTACAATATATTGCGGTAAACTTTATTGTAATTTTATATGTCAGAATAACGCCTTGTTTATAAATAAACCAATAAAATAATACAATAATGTTTTACTGTCGATACGCCACTTGGAAAAATTTTTTCCGGGCCATTTTTTTAAATATAAAACTTTAATATCATCATTTTATTGATTATTTAACATTTTTATGTTGACAAATTATATTTTTGTTGAGATTAGGCAAGCGACAATTGGTTGTAATGATAACTACATTTTTCTTAGTTTTTGACGTTTCGACGGAAATCGTTCTCAAAAAGGAATTTTTGATGTAGTACTAGTATTACAAAGAGCACTGAACGCTAGCATGCTGGGAAAAAGACCGCTTGGAAAGCCAAGAAAGCGCTGGGAAGACACAGTAAACAGCGACGCACAAGCACTTTTAGGAGTATGTGTATGGAGAAGAGCAGCCACAGACAAACAAGGGTGGAGGCAAAAAATAAAGGAGGCCAAGGCTCAATTTGGGCTGTAGTGCCGTAGAAGAAAAAAAATTAGTATTACATTCTAGAAATTGTCGACTTTTTTTGCGTCCCACCAATTCAATTTGATGTGAATTCTTAAAAAAATAACGTATTCAAAATTTAATTTTACCAAAACGTTGAAAATTCGGATGGCCTGGATGCCTTGTCCGGGACATGACTTCGTAATTCGGGCCATGTCCCGGATTTTTCGGGCTAGTTGGTCACACTAGGGCCCGTATTCATAGTCGAGACTCAAGTCAGTGTCGATGCTCAAGGCCGACCTTAAACAAATTCTTATACAAATTTGTATACAAATTTTTTCAAGGTCGGCCTTAAGCATCGACGCTGACTTGAGTCTCGACTATGAATACGGGCCTAAGTATGATCCAAGCGTTGTCCCTCCCAAGAAACATTCAGTTTTATATGCGCCAGATGGTTGTTGACATGGAATGCACATACTTGGGTTTTAGTAGGGTTTGGCTTTAATGAGTTTTGTTTGTAGTAAGTTGACATAATTTTTAAAACCTCTTTCAAATGCATTATTAAAAGAAATAAATAATAAATTACAATATGGTGCGGTAAACTTTATTGTAATTTTATATGTCAGAATAACGCCTTATTTATATAAACCAATAAAAAATACAATAATGTTTTACTGTCGATACGTCACTTATCAAATCGATTGAATATACTGCACAGATGATGCAAACATCATTTACTTTATTTACTTTTTCGTGTCTGGATCCGACTACAGTTTTGCTGCCCAGTTTTGGGCTACGTCTACACCATTTGTATTTGCGAGCCATAAATCATCGAGGGTGCACTGTGATGGGCAAAGTCTGCATACTCTCAGGTGCTCCACGTTCTGTATTTCCCCGCATTCACAAACTGCGTCGTTATCTGTCTTGATGCCCCATTTTAATGAGGTTCTGTTTTCCAGGGGCAACACCTGTGTGTATGCGGTTGAGTGTCCGACGTATTCTCATTCCATTAGGCCGTTTTGGATGTAGAAGGAACAGTTCGGGTGGTTCGACGCTGACATTCCTCATAAACATTTTCCTTGATTTAAGTCAGCTGGTTCCTGGCCGTTCGTCAAACCCGTATGATTGGTGCCTTTCATCGAAAGTTTGCCTGAACTTCCCCACATATTGTGAAGCGCATCTACGGTCGTCTGGTGATCCGAATGCAGCTACCCAGTACAGTAGGGCAGAGGGGTAGGTTTCATACAACGGGTAGTTAGTCTAAATGTTTCATTTAACGCCGTGGTGACTTGTTGGGCGTGTCTAGATCTACCCCAGACGAGGCAAGCATATTCCCCTGTTGAGAGACATAAGGCTTCAGCTGTTGACTTTAAGACCTGGGGTTTGCACCCCACTTGCTCCCTACAAGTTTCCGGAGAAGGTTGTTTCTCGTATAAACTTTTTGTCTTGTGCTCTTACAGTGGAATTTATATGTTAGTGACCGGTCTAGTATCACTCCAATATATTTGGGCCTATCAGTATGATCCAAGCGTTGTCCCTCCCAAGAAACATTCAGTTTTATCAAAAATGAAAAACCATTTTCAATTTCGTTGCAACACGAAACTAGAGCCGCATCATTATTCCAGTTCAATCAGAGAGTGCAGCAAGCACCTCTACCAGTTTCGAAACTTATTAGTCTCTCATCATGAGGCACATGTGCTGCTCTCTCTGACCCAACTAGTACAAACCCAGACGTGCAGTCACGGATTGCAACGAACGAAATGGCAGGGATGCCCTAGCAGCAACTGCTAGCAAAAGACTAAGTTTTCAATCTAATAGCACATAAAACAACATCAAAAAATGTTACTCTACATCCTAGCAGATTGAAAACAATGGGAAACTTCTCTGGTAACACCTCCGAGGCTTCTAAAATTTGCAAGCCATAACGGATGCTGAGACTAAGGAAGATGAGGGTATTTTACAATTTATAATTCACGTCCCATCTGCTCAGCGCGGTAAAGTTCCAACGAGAATGGTTCCCTTCGTACTCCAATCAGAGTAAACATGTAAATCAAAAATGAATAACCATTTTCAATTTCGTTGCAACACGAAACTACAGCCGCATCATTATTACAGTTCAATCAGAGAGTGCAGCAAGCACCTCTACCGGTTTCGAAACTTATTAGTCTCTCATCAGGAGATGCGGCTGTAGTTTCGTATTGCAACGAAATTGAAAATGGTTATTCATTTTTGAGTTACATGTTTACTCTGATTGGAGTACGAAGGGAACCATTCTCGTTGGAACTTTACCGCGCTGAGCAGATGGCACGTGAATTATAAATTGTAAAATTCCCTCATCTTCCTTAGTCTCAGCATCCGTTATGGCTTGCAAATTTTAGAAGCTTCGGAGGTGTAACCAGAAAAGGTTCCCATTGTTTTTATTCTGGTGGGATGTAGAATAGCATTATGTTCTTTTATATGCCATTAGAGTGAAAACTTAGCCTTTTTGCTAGCAGTTGCCGTTAGGGCATCTATGCCATTTCGTTCGTTGCAATCCGGGACTGCACGCTGTGGTTTGTTTTGGTTGGATCAGGGAGAGTAACATATGTGCCTCCTGATGAGAGACTAATAAATTTCGAAACCGGTAGAGGTGCAAATTCTAGAAGCCTCGGAGGTGTAACCAGAGAAGTTTCCCATTGTTTTCA
This sequence comes from Diabrotica virgifera virgifera, assembly GCF_917563875.1. Taxonomy (NCBI): domain Eukaryota; kingdom Metazoa; phylum Arthropoda; class Insecta; order Coleoptera; family Chrysomelidae; genus Diabrotica; species Diabrotica virgifera. The sequence goes on from NC_065452.1 coordinate 43,101,643, forward strand.
ATTTGGTAGGATGTAGAGTAAGATTTTTTGATGTTGTTTTATGTGCTGTTAAATTGAAAACTTAGTCTTTTTTTATTCAGTTTTATATGTGCCAGATGGTTGTTGAGATGGAATGCACATACTTGGGTTTTAGTAGGGTTTGGCTTTAATGAGATTTATTTGTAGTAAGTTGACATAATTTTTAAAACTTCTTCCAAATGCACTATTGAAAGGAATAAATAATAAATTACAATATGATGAGCCAAACTTTATTGTAATTTTATGTCAGAATAACGCCTTGTTTATAAATAAACCAATAAAATAATACAATAATGTTTTACTGTCACTACGCCACTTGTCAAATCGATTGAATATATTGGACAGGTGACGCAAACATCACAAAATGTGTGTACACAACATTTAACACTTAAGGGTACAGGTGGACCGAAATAGTTATAGACAACTTCTAGTTGATCTTTCGCTTCGCTCATTCTGCAATTCACATGAGTGCCTTAAAAATGTACTTTTTAACACGTGTACTTTGTACGCACGTAAGAAGTTATACTTCTATTATATGATTTCAACGAAATAAATATACTTTCAACAGATTATTTGTATATAAAGATTAAACTAATTTTTACTTACTACTTTCCAAAAAATTTTATTAAAACAATACTAAAAATAAAAAAAAGGTTAGATAACACACGGACTAGAACCGGGGACCTCTCGATCTCCGGTCGAACGCGCTACCACCGAGCTAAACTCCCTTTGCTTTGACATTTTAACAGACCATTTAATAGACCAACTGAGATATAAAAATACTTTAAAATTTATTTAATATAAATATTAATATCTCTTGGCAACACTGTTCATAAGAGTCTGTACTGAAAGGTGACAGTGGAACGCAGTATAGGAGAATATCAAGCCGGTTTTAGGGCAAACAGATCAACAATAAATCAACTATTCACGCTGAGACAGCTTCTAGAAAAGGGATGGGAGTGTAAGAGACACATACACAATCTCTTCATAGATATTCGACAGGCATATGATAGCGTAGAAAGAATCCAAGTATGCAATACCATGGCGGAGTTCTCAATACCAAAGAAACTCATTCGGATGACCAAAGTACGTGTAAATAATAAACTGTCTGGCAGCTTCGATATCAACAGTGGACTAAAACAGGGTGATGCGTTATCTCCACTACTTTTTAACCTTGTATTAGAAAAAGCCATGAGGTCGGTCGAAATAAAAACAGAATTGCTATCGGGTCAAGGTTCCAAGCTATTACTAGCATACGCAGATGACATTGATCTAGTTGGAGACTCCATCCTATCCATAAAAGTCATTTTCAATAAGGTAGAAGGAGCAACAAGTGAAGTAGGGCTGAAAATTAATTAAGAGAAGACGAAATATATGTGTATAAATAAAACGACACGAAGAGACAGGATAGGACAAAATGTGACGGTCAACACCTTCAATTTCGAAAGAGTAAAACGTTTTAAGTATCTTGGGGCCGTAATCACAGCTGACAACGATGTTACTGAAGAAATAAAAGACAGAATCCAATCGGAAAATCGCTGTCTATTCGCACTGGATAAGCTTATAAAATCATAAAATCTGACAAGAAGTTCAAAGATCAAAATCTACAAATCCATCCTCAGACCTGTACTAACATATGGATGCGAAACGTGGACCATGACCAACGCAAATAAAGAAAAGCTCAGACGTTTTGAACGAAAAATACTTTCGTACTTCACCACATCACCACAAACCAGTAAAGGATCAGAACCAATATCGAATTAAAAGCACTCTACAACCACACCGATATTGTCCAAGAAATTAAATCACAGCGACTAAGTTGGGCAGGCCACGTGCACAGACTTCATAATGAGAGACTAGTAAGACTGGTATAGGAGGAGATTCCTACAGGCAAAAGACCACACTCGGACGTCCCAGAATGCGATGGAGAGATAACATCCAAGCAGATCTCCGGAAAATGAACATTCCATTTGACCCTAGGTTGATGGAAGACCGAACAGATTGGAAAAAAGTTGTACAGTAAAAAAGGGCCCACCCAGGGTTGTAGCGCTATGTGATGATGATGATTTTCAGGAGATTCTGTATGTACCATATGTAGCATCTGTGTGAAGATATATTTAGATTATTTGTAAGAACTGTGGCAACTCTGTAATTTAAGCCCCAAATGAATTATTAAGCCCTTCTCCAGTTTGAGCGCATTTCACGTCTATTACTATACCGGTCGGAGTGTTGCAGCTGAATAAAAAAACTGCACAAGAACTTACAAGGATAAAAAGTGATGTACTTTTTAACACAGCCATAATTTATTTTGGAATGTATACATGACAACTTACATATTAACCTATAATTAAATACAAACATACTATAAATTGGTATAATTATAAAAGAATACAAAAAGTTACCAACCAATGCTACTAAATGGTTTTATACATAGCACATAGCAACGCATGAAGAAACTAAAAATACAAAATACTGTAAAAAAGGACAAAAATTTTTGTTTTGCTATTAAAAAAATATTTAAAATTATTAATACAAGCAATGTCAATTTTAGAAAATCTATAGAGGAGTATTTTTCGGTTATGTTTCATATTTCAAAATTACGTAGATTCAATTATTTAATTTTGAAACACCCAACTTTAAAATAGGAACATGGTGCAACCTTTAAAGATACTCAGAAGAAAACTATTCCTTTTAAATTGTAAATCCTCTACAGAGATCTTCCGGTGGCATTGCTGGTTCTAATTACTATAATTATCTATCTGTGGCTTTGTAAACAAAGAACCCCATTCTTATACAAACTAAATATGTACTTATCATTACAAAAGAAAATTCAATATTAAAAAATGTATTTAAATGTAGGTACCTACTAGGCATTGAACACTTCTGTTCGATAAACAGAAACAAAGAACTGAAAAGTGAGAATAAAATTTAAGAGGCAATCTCTATTTAAAATATAAATAATAAATATATTAATATAATTAAATTATAATGATATAATTTCAAGTTTTTATTAAAATATAATCCAAAAAGCTTATATTTACGTCAAATTTCAATAAAAATAGTAAAAAATAATCATATAATAAATAATAACACTAGGTTTTTTAAAATTTGTTATCAAAAGACTATAAAATAATGCTGACAAAAACTTTTTCCAAGCTAAAAACTTAGCTTTATGATGCTTTGACTGGAAGCTGGATTATATGTTATACAGTGAGCACGTAAAGGTTGGAATAAATTCATTTTCTCGAGAATGGACGATTTTGGAAAAAAATCCCGAATCAGATCAATTTTTATTTTTAAATTGTAACTTTTTGGCATATATATCATACTAGTGACGTCACCCATCTGGGCGTGATGACGTCATCTCTGATTTTTTTAAATGAGAATAGGGGTCGTCTGATATCTCATTTCAAAGGTAATTCAATTCTCTATTCAGTAATTTAAACATTAATATAATTATTTTTACAGGGTGTCCAAAAAATTTTTTTAATTAAATTTATTGACATAAAAAGAAGAATGTGTGTAATTTATTTAACTCAAAATACATTTTACTGCTATCAGAAAACAGGAAATAATGTTTATTTGACATATTGCTTAAATTCAATATTAAAGCAGCCATCAACCTTACTCTTGATAGTTTGAACATTGCAAATAAACATTTTTTTCTGTTTTCTGAGAGCAGTAAAATGTATTTTGAATTAAATAAATTAGATGCATTCTTCATTTTATGTCAATAAATTTAATTCAATTTTATTTTGGACACCCTGTATAAATAAATATGTTATTGTTTATATTACCGAATAGAGAATTGAATTACCTTTCAAGTGAGATATCACACGACCCCTGTTCCCATTTAAAAAAATCATCGATGACGTCATCACGCCCAGATGGGTGACGTCACTAGTATGATATATATGCCAAAAAGTCGTAATTTAAAAATAACAATTGACCTGTTTCGGCATTTTTTTCCAAAATCGTTCATTCTCGAGAAAATTAATTTATTCCAACCAAGATTATATACCGGGTGTCCACTTATATTTTCCCTCATTTTAACTGCCTATAACTTCTAAACGGCTAAAGATAGAAATATGCGGTTTTAGCTGAAATGTTTTATTTTAGTAAAAGTTTTGTCTAAATGGATTGAATTTTTCATATCGCTTTCAAATACGAAAAAAAATGGCGGATTTTTGAAAAAAACGTTGTTGACTTTTTTTAATGGAACACCCAATATATTTTTTTGTAAATTAAAAGAAAGGTCATTCACCTATCCAGCGATATAAAGTTTTTCAAAATCGGTTGTCAAATCACTGAGTAATTAATTTTTAAAGTGAGGGGTGCAACGTGGATATCACATACCTAAATAACATAACTGAGCAAAATGATATTATGTTATGTGATTTCCACATTACATCTCTCAGTTTAAAAATTAATTGCTCAGTCATTTGGCAACCGATTTTAAAAATTTTTATATCGCTGGATAGGTAAATGACCGTTTTTTAAAGATACAAAAAATATACTGGGTGTTTTAATAAAAAAAGTCAACGTTTTTTTCCTAAATCCGCCATTTTTTATTTAAAAGCGATATAAAAAATGGTCACTTACCAAAAACTTGAAAAAACGGTCATTTATCTATCCAGCGATATAAAAATTTTTAAAATCGGTTGTCAAATGACTGAGCAATTAATTTTTAAAATGAGAGATGCAATGTGGAAATCACATAACTTGGTTAGTTATGTTATTTAGGTATGTGATATCCACGTTGCACCTCTCATTTTAAAAATTAATTACTCAGTGATTTGACAACCGATTTTGAAAAACTTTATATTGCTAGATAGGTGAATGACCTTTCTTTCAATTTACAAAAGAATATACTGGGTGTTCCATTAAAAAAAAGTCAACAACGTTTTTTTCAAAAATCCGCCATATTTTATTTCGTATTTGAAAGCGATATAAAAAATTCAATCCATTTAGACAAAACTTTTACTAAAATAAAACATTTCAGTGAAAACCGCATATTTTTATCTTGAGCCGTTTAGAAGTTATGGGCAGTTAAAATGGGGGAAAATATAAGTGGACACCCGGTATTATGTTGATATCTAACAGTTAAACAAAGTTTAAAAAAAATAAAAGATGAAGCAAATGTAAATAAAATGGATAGCGATTTGTCAGAAAGCAGTATAACAAGCTACATCTTGAGGACGAACCATTTGGAAAAGAAGAACAGCAAGGACATCACAAAATCAACATACATTTCTGGAACTGATGCAGTATTTGAGAAGCGGGATCAATGATATTAAAGATGATAAATATCAAAGAACTCGTAAAGAAATAAAAAAAAAATAGAAGAAAAATTAGGAAACGGTCTCAAGGAAAAATCAACAAATTCGACAAGAATAGGTTCAAAAGACTGGCTAGGTGAACATAAAAGAGAGAAACCAAAGTTGTAACTGCATGCCTAGCAGTGGACAGAACGTAACATATAAAGAGATTGACTATATGATTATATGTATATTCAATCAGTGGACATAGGAATTTTTGGTGTAGTGTTTTCTGTGTATATACCGGAATTTTTCAAATACATCATTGAGAAGGATGGCTTCTACCCTAACTCAGTGTATTGTTCTGTTAAACACTATGCTAGACGATTTATTCTGCAAACTGAATTGAAGTTCAACTATTTATGTCTGTATAAATGTCAGTATGTACTTTCAAATTAGGATAATAATTTACCCGGTTTCTTAAACGACGTTGCCAGATTTTTAGAAACTCCGGAAATCTAGTATTCATAAATAGTAATCTCGAAAAATTGCACCATCTTTTGTAAAATCTGTAAATGAAAACAAATACTATAAAATAGCACAGATAAAAACTAAACTTTTGACAGGTTGCCTGTAAGCTGGTTTTTTCATAGTTGCTATCGTCAATAGAGAATGGACAACAGTTAGAAGTTAATAAAAATAAACGAAAAAGCAAAGCCAACTTGCGACTTTTAAATTAGAGCATTAATCTAGCCGGTTCCTCGAAAGACGTTGTCAGATTTTTAAAAAGTCCGAAAATCGAATGCTAATAAAATCTAAAACTGAAAAATTGATTAATAAATAACAACACAGACAATATGAATGTAAGAAGACAATGTAAATAATAACAAAAGCCTTTTGACTGTAAGCTGGTTTTTCCGTCTTGCTATAGTAAGTGGAGAAGGGATAACAGTTAGAAGAACGTTCTAAAAGAAGTTCTAACCAAACAATCTATCAAGAAATAGCATCTAACCGAGATACAGGCCCCACCGATTCTAATCTCAGAAATGCAAAAGGTCATCGACCAAACCAAATGAATGAAGGCTTCTCAAATGAATGACGAAATACCTACAGAATTCTTACAACTATTAGATAATGACGATGTTGCGATTATCACCGCATTCCCAAGAAAAGGAATGCCACACAGTGTAGCGACTATCGACATATCAGTTTAATGAGACACGCTTAAAATTTTTATGAATAATATGCATTGTCGTTTATACAGTGTGTCTGCGTAACTTGGAGCCATATGGAAAACTTTTTTAATATCATTTTACGAAAAAAAGTTATTCTTTATAAAATGCTCTGCATAATCTGAAACCTAAGACGCAGTCATCACATATCACATTTTATCAACGGTATACGAGGTATGTCAAAAAATATGAATTTCGCTCAAGAGTAAAGTGCCTTTATATTTCACAATATCGAAAATTGTCATTGAATAAAGTTGTTTGTGATTAAAAATTATGTTATAATCTGCATTTACACTCTTCTAATTGAAAAAAAAAATTTGAAAATTTTAGGTTGATCAAGAGGTTTCGGCTACAGTTTCTATTAAGCGTGGTGTAGACAATGTTGAAGCCGGAATTCGAATTAATGGAGAATATAGCAATAACATTAGAGACGCAGACGATACAGTGAAGTAATCACAATAAAAACAGTGAAAGATATGGACTGCTGCAACTAATCTTGCAAGGAAAATTGGAAGGAAAGCAAGGACCAGGAAGGCGAAGGATTTCCTGGCTTAAAAATCTACGTACGTGGTTTAACACAACAACCACAAATCTTTTAGAGCAGCAGTATGAAAAGTACAGATTGCCATGATGGTCGCCAACATCCGAAACGGATAGGCACTACAAGAAGAAGAAGACTGACCGAGCCACAAATGAGGAGGTCCCCAGAAGAATGAAGAAGAACCGATAAGTACTGACCACCATCAATTCAAGAAAGTTACAAGCCATCCTGCAGGGAAAAAATTTGGAAAACGAGGTCCAAGAAGAAGAACAGCCTGGTTGAAGAACCTCAGAACCTGGTTCAACACTACATCTGTGCAGCATTTCCCCGTTGCTGCAGATAAGATAAAGATTGCCATGATGATCACCAACTGTCGTTAAAGATAGGCATATCAAGAACAAGTGATGTCAAACAGGGATGCGTTATGTCACCGATGTTGTTTAATGCCTATACTGAACCAGTTTTTGAGATAGCGTTAAATAATCGTCGCGAAGTTGTTAAAATCAGTGGAGAAATTATTAATACCATCAGATACGTAGATGACACCCCATAATGGCAGAGAGTCTAGAAGACCTTCAAACCTTGTTGAACGCTGTAACGTGATGAGGAAATTTCGATCAGAATACAACTTGCACGAAAAAGCTTTAATAATTGATGTCCTGTATTGTACCGGGTGTCCCAATAAGAATGGCTCTCGGCCATATCTCAGGAACCGTTTATAGAACAGCTTTGAGAAAAAAATATTTATAACAAAAGTTGCCTCGGGGAAAGCCTGGAAATTATTTCCATAATTGTAGGTCCACCGCTAGAGGGCGGTATCAAAAATTAAAAAATCTAAATTTTACAAAATTTACCTAATGAAAGGGCACTGGAAATCCAATCATCGTATTCTTCGTAAAATTCTGCGCAATTTGATTTCACAAGTTTAAGTCTACCTTTGCAAATAAGAGGTGGGGGTGAGTGGGAACCTTCTTATGAAAAACTGGCTATAAGTCCGGTTCTGCTAAATCGAATTTTGCATACTTGGTCTTGTTGAAAACAGCTCTTTTTCGTCAATGTAAGAGTCTTATTTTCGAAATCACCTAATAAGTAATAAGCCAGCTAGTAGGCGTTATTTAATTATTTTCGGAAATCTAGTTTTCTTTGGAGAATATTAAATACAAGTATGCATTTTTAATCCTGTATTAGCAACATAATACCGAAAACTGCATGTCGATACCTTTTTTCTATCTCGAGATATCTTAAGAAACGTGTAAATTTTAAACAACTGTTAATGTCACCGGTAAACGAAGTTAAGGAAAAGTAGTGTGCTATGGAAAAAACAAAGAAACATTTTCCAGATGTAAACGAATATAATTAATTAAAACAACAATAAGAGAAATAGCACTATAAAATATAACAAAGAAATAGAAGCAACTACTTACTTAGTGACGACTTAAATGTTCAAATTGTTATCCATCATTTTCGATGCAAGCATCTACTCTTTCAAGAGTGGATTGAACAGCAGTCTCAATTTCTGCTTTCGCAATGCTTTGAATGGCGTTTCGTATTGTCTAGATTCTAGATCGTGTTTTCTCGAGTAGTGGGCCTAGCGGCAAAAACAAGGTCTTTACTCCGTCCCCATAAATAAAAGTCTAAAACAGTTAAATCCGTTGCTATTCAATCTATTCTTGAAAGAGTAAATGCTTCCATCGAAAATGATGGGCAACAATTTGAACATTTAGGCAGTCACTAAGACTCAGTAAGTAGTTGCTTTTATTTCTTTGTTATATTTTATAGTGTTGTTTGTCTTATTGTTGTTTTAATTAATTATATACGTTTACATTTGGAAAATGTTTATTTGTTTTTTCCATAGCACCCCACTTTTCCTTAACCTCGTATACCGGTGACAGTAAGAGTTATGTTTAAAATTTACACATTTCTTAAGATATCTTGAGATAGAAAAAAGGTATCAACATGCGGTTTTCGGTATTATGTTGCTAATTTGGTCTAATCTTGTAACACAGGATTAAAAATGCATACTTGTATTTAATATTTTCCAAAGAAACTAGATTTCTGAAAATAATTAAATAACGCATCCTAGCTTGCATATTACTTATTAGGCTACTTCGAAAATAAGACGCTTGCATTGACAAAAAAGAGCTGTTTTCAACAAGATCAAGTATGCAAAATTCGATTTAGCAAAACCGGACTTACAGCCATTTTTTCATAAGAAGGTTCCCACTCACCCCCACCTCTTATTTGCAAAGTTAGACTTAAACTTGTGAAATCAAATATGTGCAGAATTTTATGAAGAATATGATGATTGAATTTCCAATGTCCTTTCATTAGGCAAATTTTGTAAAATTTTTATTTTTTAATTTTTGATATTCAATTACGCCCCCTCTAGCGCGGGACCTACAATTATGAACATAATTTCCAGGCTTTCCCGAGGCAACTTTTGTTATAAATATTTTTTTTCTCAAAGCTGTACTATAAAGGGTTCCTGAGATATGGCCGAGAGCCATTCTTATTGGGACACCCGGTACAGTAGAAGTCTATTATTGACCACACGTCTTAAGGTACGTATCCATATGTGGGTGATTCGTGCTCTATGTAGCAGCTCCACATAGTGAATAGGTTTGTGCTCGTCGCTCACCCTCTTCGATAACTGGTTACCGGTTTATATGTAGGGGAGCGCATAGCGCATGCCGTACCATTTGAGCAGCTACACCGAGCACGGAGCGCTCACGTTTGGATACGTACCTTAAGCGTACTGAAGTGCTTCATCTGGTCTGCTTTGTTTTATGGATGTGAAATCTGAACAACAAAAATAAAAAATCTCACTAAATTAGAAGCGTTTGAGTTGTGGTGTTAGATTCGTGTATTCAGAATCCCGTGGACAGCACACATATCTAACGAACGTGTCCAATGGTCATATAATGAGAGGACCTAAATATAGCTTACTCCGGTTAATCATTCAGGGCAAAATCAAAATAGGAACGAATCAACTGTCCTAGCTGCGTAATATTAGACAATGCGTCCTATTAGAGGTAAAACTCACTAAGTGCACTTTTTTGAGATTATGACATTTTCATCAATTTGAACTCAATACGCTACTGCTCAGCTCTGGAGAAGTCACCTGGGGTTCTAACCCTTCTAATTGCTAACATAATTTATGGTACAATTCACTAAGTGCGTTATTGTGAATTTTGGTTTCAGGACAAAACTCATTAAAACGTATTATTGCACTTAGTGAATTTTTCCTTCCAATATGGAATGTAACATGTATTGTAAATTTCTGTTTCAGGGTAAAACGCATTAAAAATTAATATTGCACTTAGTGAATTTTTCCTTACAATCTGGAATGCCGAATCGGTACTTAGTGATCTTTCAAACAATATATTAGATAACATAACCTATTTTGCGATTAAGCAGGCGACTTGTGTGTTACATTGTATTGTTGAAACTGTACAAACTGTACATTATATTCGTGTGCATTATTTGTTCGGCGATTGAGTACAGAATTATGAGATTAAATTATTTATAACCGTGTTAGCTTACATAAAGGTTAACATAACATATTTTGCAATTAAGCAGGCGACCTTTGCGGCTGTCATAAATGTCAAAAGAATTGCATGTATTTTCTAAGAACAAAACTTTTTGTTAATTTTTTAAATAATAGACTGTTATTTTTGATAGTTCGTTTGTTGTAAGTCAGCGAAATTTTATAGAGACAAATTCATTAACTTCTCAATATCCAATAGGTAATTGTGTTCAAGGAAAAACTCATCAAGTACAAAGTATCAATATCCAATAATTGTGTTCATGGAAAAACTCATTAAGTACAAAAATTGATCTAATATTGATTGTATCTTAGTTTCTGTGACGAAATATGGCTTAAAATATTTGTTTTTATTTATTAATTAAAGTTGCATTAAAAAATTCCAATATAGAAGTCAGGTGAATTTAAAAAACAATTTGTACCTTTAAACCGATTTTTCTCCACTTTCTGAAAAGTGTAGTTAGTGAGTTTTACATCTAATAGGACGAAAGGACAGGTCAAACGGTCGAGGAATTGTTTAATTTAGCTGCCGACCGAGAAACACTTCATCAGCTTGTTATTACAACGATAGCCAACGCTTAAAAACAAGCAAGGTACACAAAGAAGAAGAACAAACAATTAAAACAAATATTATAAATTGCCCAGACGATCCAAAAAATATTCTTACAATGTCGAGAGATTATATTCCCCGATATTGAATTGATTATATTTTTCTTAATTACATATTTACACATTGTATTTTTTGAAAAATTATACAAAATTGCCAAGAATTACCTACAATTAAATTTTCTACAAATTACCTACAAAAAAAAAATAAAGTGCCTTATTATAAATGATATTAATGCATTTTTCAAAATGAGTAGAAAAATATGTGCTTAAAGAATTATTTCTTGTAGAAATTTGTTTTTTGATACTTATGGGCTATTCCTGAGTACTGTTTTGTAAACGTAAATAATTTAAAAAATGCATAAATAATTGTATATTATATAGAAAATGGCTTAAATTCTTTAAATATAGTCATATAAAAACTGCCTTCGACACTAATATAACATTTTACCGTTTTAATACAAAAATTGTTTTATAACAATTTTTGGCACGAAAATATTTTGGCATTTCTTGTAAAACGTTGTATCGCCCTTATTCATATAAATTAATAACAAAGTAGGTATAGTAAATAAAATACTATTTAAAAAAATATATTTAATGTGTTTGCGGGAAAGTTAGGAATTTTTTATTCAATCATACAGGAACAACATCCTGTCGTTCTATAAATAAAATTAAAGCCAGCAAACATAAAACACAAGGGGTGTGCTGGGGAACACCTACAACAATTATTTATACTATTATGGAACATAGAAGGTTTCGTTAGTTGACACTATTTTTTTTTAAATCTGCAATGCATATTTTTTAATCTTTCTCTAATTCCAACAGTGTGACAAGACATTTTTTCTTTCCATTTATTGGTGGTACCACCATCAATGTAATTGGGGTACATGTCTAGTTATCGATTCCATTATCGTCTACTTTCATGGACTCAAATTTCTCCCTATTTACTGGTAATAATGAGTGGTAAGGTACGTATCCTACAAAGAAGATGATTGAGAAAGAGTAGCTCACAATGTTTCAACTCATGTAGTCTTTATACACAGTATGTCCCTGTAAGTTGTATCCATATGGAAAACTTTTTTATTATTAATTTTACGAAAAAAAGTTGTTCTTTATAAAAAGTTCTGCATGGTCCAAAACCCAAGATTCAACCATCAGATATTAAATTTTATGAAAGTTGTACGAGTTATGTCAAAAAGTTTGAATTTCACTCAAGAGTAAAGTAGCTTTATTTTTCACAATATTGAAAATTGCTATTATGAAAAGTTGTTTGGAATTAAAAACTATATTCTAATATGCAATTAAATTAAATTCTATCTTACAAACGCATTCGATAATGTACAACTTTTAATACTTTGGGTAGCGAAGAAAAACAAGGAATAAACAAAAGAATATAAAAGGAGTACAATAGCTTTACAAAAATATGACGGTAAACATTAAAACGGGAAACAAAATAACTAGAAAAATTCTTATTAATAAGGGTCTATAGCAAGGTTGCTGCATAGCACCTACACTCAAAAAATATATCTAAATGAGGTGTTCTCAGTGTGGAGAAGAAAGTGCTGCAATATGGGCATCCCAATCGCAGATACACGATACACTTCGCTGACGACCAAGCTATTCTAGCTAAATATGATTATATGCTTAGAAATTTGAAAGAGGAGAGAAGAAAATATAACAAGCATTTATAAAACAATAGAAAGATATTGTATAGCGCCAAAATCTGGGAAATAAATTAAAGAAACAAATAAAAAATTAAGGCAATGCAAATTATTAGAGACGCTGTTGACGGCTCACTACGAGTGAAGGAATGAAGATATTCGGAGGGAACTGAAGTAAAAAGATTAAACGGGTATGGTCATCTGCAGAGAATTCCTGAAAATAGATGGCCAAAAAAGTTAGAAAAATGGACTCTGCCCACTAGAAGAAATCGAGGTAAACTAAGGCGCCCTTAAAAAATGTCGAATATGCAATGACCACCAGATTTAAAAACGAATATTGAATGACAGGAGACGCTTGAAATTGCGATGCGAGAAATAGCACCTGTTATAGAAAACTCGACTGTTAGATGTAGGTACGTTCGCAGAGACCTTCCGTATACTTACAAGGGCGGATCCAGTGAGTGGGCCATGGGGGCCATGGCCCACTCCGAGAATTTAAAAAAATATAAATTTAAATATTTGGTTCAAATGCTTTTAGTTTCAAACACATGTATATGTACAAAACAGGAGATAAATATATTATTGTCTGGACTAGAATTGAAAGAAAGCCGTAACGAAAGCTTCAAGAATGACACAGGATGTTTTGCAAATTAAAATGTTGATAATTTTACAAAGTGCCAATTTTTAGAACGACCTTGGCAGCCATCAAAATCGTATCAATTTTCATATTCTGTACACACAAAGAATAGAAAAGAAATAAAGAATTATTTGGGTCACTAGCACTTAAAACAAAGGAGTTGGTTGGTACTTTCGCACAGTCAAAAAGGATTGTTTATCAAGTATTGCGTTTTATTTTTCTAACGAAAAATATGGTCACAATAAAGGGATGATAGCCCAAAGTCTTGTCATGAAACCTTCAACATCTTTCACCAAACTCATGGTCAAAGACGGAGCCATACAAACCACGAAAAAACACCATACCACAAGGAGTGCGTTCAGGTTGGGCTAGATTTTCTACAAAGTTATCGCAACCCGCAAATGTCAATCGTTAACCAGATATACTCTCTGAGGTCTAAATAGGTACAAGAAAATAAAGAAAGACTACTATTATAGTAGAATCTATAGTGTTCTTAAGTCGACAAAATATTCCTCAAAGAGGCCATCGTGATCATAGCCTTCTGCTTCTGGACGAAGATGCTGGACCTAATAATGAGGGGAATTGTTAAGGTTTAAAATCGCATCAGGAGATAAGACTCTTAAACAACACCTATCCACAGCATCTTCTCAGTCAACATACATTAGTAGCACCAGTCAAATTCAATTAATAACATGTTGTATATATATATTTTAGCTCTCCAGGCCTAGAAGGCCCATGGCTTGGTTTACTATTCCTTTCCAATCTCTCCTATTTGCTGCTTTATTTTTCCAATTTGTGATTTTCAGTTCTTCTATGTCTTTTTCAACATCTTTCTTCCATCTGGTTTTCGGTCTACCTTTCTTCTTCTTTCCTCCTATTCCTCCCGTTAGTATTTTTTTGGGAAGTCTCGTGTTTGGCATCCTTTGGATATGTCCCAACCATCTCAGTCTTTGTGATTTTACGATCCCTACTATGTTTGGTTCACCATACATCCTCTCCAATTCCACATTTGGTCTTCTTATCCACATTCCATTCCATATCTTTCCGCCAAATATTTTTCTTAGGACTTTTCTTTCCCATACTTTAAGCATGACTTGCTCGGATTTGTTCATCGTCCATGTTTCACTGGCATACAAGACTATAGGTCTTATCACTGTCTTATATATTCTTATCTTAGCCCCTCTAGATATGTTCTTATTTCTCAATAAGTTGTTTAGAGCAAAGATACAACGATTGCCAGCCATAATTCTCGCTTGGATTTCTTCTTTTATATTTGGTCTCCTAGTGAATGTCGCTCCTAGATATTGGAATCTCTCTACTTCCTCGAATTTATATATTTTTGCCTCTGTGTTTATTGTCAGGTATTGTCCTTGTGTGTATTCTCGTTCTGTCCATTCCATATATTTAGTCTTTTCTTCGTTTATGTATATCCCTTTCTTTCTTCCTATCGCCTCTAGTCTTTTTAGTATTTCTTTTAATTCTTGTTTGCTTCTGGCTATCATTACTATGTCATCAGCGAATGCCAAGCATTGGTGTTTTCGTTGGTATACAAGTCCTGTCCTGTTAATTTCGGCTTCTCTGATGACTATTTCAAGAAGGATACTAAACAACAGTGATGACAGTGGGTCTCCTTGTCGTACCCCTTCACCGACCCTAAACTTATCTGTTTCCTTTCCATTTATTTTAACCCTGTTCTCTGTTTCTCTGAGTGTAACTTTTACCATCTTTATTAATTTTTTACTAATTCCAATTTCACATAGTGCTTTGTATATTTCTTTTCGTTTAACTCTGTCAAAAGCTTGTTTAAAGTCAATGAATAGGGCCATTGTAGATTTTCCGTATTCGTAGCTTTCCGCTTGTATCTCACGCAGCAGGAAAATTTGATCCACCGTGCTGCGTCCTCTTCTGAATCCACATTGATATTCTCCTATGTCATTATCTATCTTTTGTGTTATCTTGTCTTTTATATGTACTGCAAGTATTTTATATGCAACGTTTAGTAGGGCTACTCCCCTGTAATTATGGCATAAACTTTTGTCGCCTTTTTTGTGAATTGGACACAGTGTGGCTTCAGTCCATTCTTTTGGTATGTGTTCTTGTTCCCAAATTTCTTTTATCAGCTTTTCCAAATGCTTAATTAGTACTGGTCCTCCATATTTAAACATTTCAGCTGTTATTTCATCCTTACCTGGGCTCTTGTTTTTCTTTAGTTTTTCTATTATTTCTTTTATTTCTTTTTCATTAGGCGGTCTTTCCTGTATTTCTTCTTGATCAATATTTTCATTCGGTCCTTCTTCTTCTTCTTCTGCATATTCTGTTGTGGGAATTTCATTTAGAAGCTCTTCGAAGTATTCTCTCCATCTGCTCAGTATTTCTTCGTCGCTTACTAAATTCCTTCCATTTTTGCTTTTGTAGTGTACAGGTTTTCTTTGGAACCCCTTTTTCTCATTTTTTACTCCTTGATATAAGTTCCTGACTTCTCCATTTTTATAGTTTTCTTCTATGCATTTCAATTTATCTTCGTTGTACTTTCTTTTCTTTGCTCTTATGATTCTTTTAGTTCGTTTTCTTTGTTCGTTGTATTGTATCTCCATCTCTGGTGTTTTCACTTGCATCATTTTGAGTCTTAACTTATTTCTTTCATCCAGTTCTATTTTACATTCTTCATCAAACCATTCTTTGAATCCATCTTTTATATTTCTATTACTGACTTGCGCTGCTTTGGTCATACATACTTTTATTTGCGTCCATTTTTGTTCGATGTTTTCATTTTTTGCAATATTTTCCAGTTCTCTAGTGACTAGTCTTTCATATTTACTTTGTTCTTCTTCTGACAGTAGTCTAATAGGTTTAGTTACTTTGTACCTTTTTTTCTGTTGATTTCTAAGAACTGGTATAACCTGTTTAAGTTGTATTCCGACTATAAAGTGATCTGTGTCTGCATCCGGTCCTCTATATGTTCTTATGTTCTTTATACATTTTTCCATGTCTTTTTCGATGAGCACATGATCTATTTGATTTATGGTTTTTCCATCTGGTGATCGCCATGTTCCTTGATATATTCTTTTGTGTTGAAAGTACGTGCTCATAACGATCATGTTTTTTTCTTTTGCAAAATCTATTAAGAGGTGACCATTTTCATTCGTTGTTTCATGCAGACTATATTTTCCTATGGTGGGTGTGTATATTTCTTCTTTTCCTATTTTGGCATTAGCATCACCTAGTACTATTTTTATATCGTATTTGGGAATATTTTCGAATACTGTATCTATTTGACTGTAGAAGTCTTCCTTTATCTCTATGTTTTTCTCTTCAGTCGGTGCATGTATGTTTATAAATGTTATTTTTTGGTATTTTCCTCTTATTCTTAGTATGCATATTCTCTCTGAGATTGGTTTAAAGTCAACGATTAGATCTTTCAGCTTTTTGTTTACTACAAATCCTGTGCCTAACATTCTATTTTCGCCTCCGCTATTGAAAAATAAATAGTCATTTATTTCCATTGAGTTTTGGCCTAGTTGTTTCGTTTCTTGTAGTGCTACTATTTCGAATTTATATTTTTTACATTCATCTACTAGGTGTTTCAGTTTTCCTTCTTCGTATGTTCCTCTTACATTCCATGTTCCTACTAATATATGTTCTTTTATGGGCTGCTTTTCATTAATAATCTGTACATTTTGTCTATTTCGTGTACCTGTACTTTGCCATGTCGTCTCCGTTATTTCAGTCTGCTTTCGTTGTATTGCTAGTTTTTTGGTTGTATATTTTTCTCTTTTATGAGTTGTTGTTGGCTGTTATTCCATGTCCATATTTCACCATTAATGATTAGCTTCTGGTATCCTATTTTTACATTTTTCCCATTATGCCTCTCTACCATAGCCTTGCTTCTAATTTCTTTCTGAATAATTCTTTCTTCTTTTGACATATCATCATTAATATAGATTCTTTCGTCCTTTTTGGTTTTTAATTTACTTTTATTTTTCATTACTTCTATTTTGTTTTTCACGCTGTTGAGTTCCACTATGACAGTATTTTCTCCTATTTTCCTTGCTCCATTTACATCTACTGAAACTTGTAGCTCTTTTTCCATAAAATTCTCCATAGCCCCTCGTAAAACTTTCTGATCATTTGTATCAATTTTTATTCCTTGTATTATTACATTTTTTCTCTTTCTTTCTCTTTCCAATTTCTCTATTTTTTCATTTGCTATACTAATTTCTTTTTCTAATTGACCTATTTGATTTATAGCTTTTTCGTTTGTTTCTCGCAGCTTTTTTATTTCATCTTTGTAGCCGCTTTGTTGATCTTTCAGTTCTTTAATTTCATTCTTTAGTTGTGTGATTTCGTCTCCAGATCTATATTGTTCTTTTTTTATGTCTTTTATATCCATTGCTAATTCCCTCATCATTTTCATCATTTGTTCCATTCCACTTATGTTATCTTCATCTGTTTTTTGTGATGTTCTAGCTGTTATTTTTGATAACATGTTGTGGTGAAGAAATAATTGAACAAATAATGAATCAGGTTCAAAGTGCAAATTTTTACTCTGTCATATTTGACGAAATGACCGACGCGGACGTACCCCACATGGAGCAGCTTTCTCTAAATTTGAGATACATATACAATAATAACATTCGTGAAGACTTTGTCAAGTTCATTGACGCTTATAACAAAAATAATTAGTGAAAATCAGAAAGAGGGGAAGAACAAGGCCTGACAGGAGAAGCGTTCGGAAAAATAGTATTAAACTTGTTGAAAGAACTGCACTTGGATCCGAAGAAATGTGTCGGAATCTTTAGTGACTTTAATAATGCTTTAATAACGATAAATTTTGAATGTCTTTATGGCATTTAAAAGTGTGTGAAAAGTGCCTTAAAACTTACAATTGTCACTCAAATTTTTAAAAATTATCTCCAGACCCTCCGGTACTCCTTTCGAAAAGAAGTTCATGGCCCCTCCCGAAAATCGGTCCTGGATCCGCCCTTATATACTTATCGCCTTGCTGTGGCCGGAAGTCCAGTTTTCTCTCTATTTACCGTTCCCGAGTCCTATATACAGGGTGTTAGTAAATAAGTATGAAAAACTTTAAGGTCTAGTTCTACATGAAAAAATAATTACGGTTTGCTCTATAAACATATGTCCGCAAATGCTTCGTTTCCGAGATACGGGGTGTTGAAATTTTTATTTCAAGCTGCCAATTTATTTATTGCTCTAAGACCAGTTGAGGTATGAAAATGAAATTTGGTGAGTTTTAGGAAGTAGTTATTGCGCATTTTTTACATACAATTAAGAATTTTTTATTCATCATTGGCGCGCATACGAGTAAGTCTGAATTTTTTTAAAGAAAAAAAAATGGTACGCCACTGTGATATGTCAAACTAAAAATCATTTTTAAATTCCTCGTTCAATTTACGACAAAAAATCTTTCTTACCTTTTTTTCATATGGTGCACCGTTTTTATGCAGAAAAATAAAACATCTTGACGCGTATTTTTCATCTCTTAATACATTATCAAGAACTATCCAATATAATAATACTAAACTAGAACAATAATAGAAAATATTACTAATAAGATTTTAACTAGGTGCAAATCTACAAGAAATGATCTCCTTTACAGGTAACGGAAGAATTTTATATTCATCATTGGCGCGCGTGCGGGTTACGATCTGAAGTTTTTTTTTAAGAAAAAAATAGTACGCTACTGTGATATGTCAAACTAAAAATCATTTTTGAATTCCTCATTCAATTTACGACAAAAAATATGTCTTAACGCTTACAAAGTATTCGAGGTAGTTTCCATATGCATAGAAACTTAGTTCAAATACTTTGTAAACGTTAAGATGTTTTATTTTTTTCCATAAAAACGGCGCCGCATATGAAAAAAAGGCAAGAAACATTTTTTGTCGTAAATTGAACCACCAGTTCAAAAATGATTTTTAATTTGACATATCTCAGTGGCGTACTATTTTTTTCTTAAAAAAAAATTCAGACCGTTACCCGTACGCGCGCCAATGATGAATTTAAATTTTTTTCTGTCGCCTTTAAAGGAGGCCACTTTTAATATTTGTTGTAGTTCTGCACCTAGATAAAATCTTCCCAGCAAACAGACTTGAGCCCAATTACGTGATAATTACGTTAAATTTACGGCAAATTTCAACGAATACGTAACTCGGTGATTTATGACGGGGAAAAAACGTATTTCAGTGCCAAATCATTCACCTATATATTAGTGCTTTCTTTATACATGTTTGACATTAGAATAATATAAAATCATAATGACGAATATAGTACATGTTTTTTATAATATTTGTGAATTTTGGTTACATCGCAAAGGTACGTTTATTTCACGTAATAATCACGAAACAGAAATAACTTCCTTTGGTTAAATTTTGAGAAATATTTTGGAAACAAAATTTTACAACGGTGTTGGTTAAATACGTATCGCTTGAATTTTACTCATTGTATTTTATGAACGTCGAAAAATTAGATGTATTTCACGTAAAAGTAATGTAAATAATACCAATATTTAAACAAAAAGTTTATGATTTCGCTTTTAAGATCATTTAGCATAACTATTTCAATTCAACCTTGATTTGAAGCTATTTTTTTCTTTAAAAATATCACAGGAGCTAAAATGATGTTGAGTCTTATTTTCAAATCGCGCGCGGTGATGAAGTACTACCAAGCCTTTCTTCTCCTTTAAATACCATCACATGACTAACATAGTTGGTTCGAAAACTAAATTAATCCATTTTTCGAATAACAGATACGTTTCGATAGGATTATTTTTTTATATTATTCTGGTATTGAAATAGATTTTTAGTAAGAGCAATTAGGTAGTTAATAGTAGAAGAAATTTAAAAACAAAAAGAAAATTCGTAATATTAATTTAAAGTAAGTAGAATAGTTTAACTGTAATTTAAAAATAATCGATTTTTGTAATCGATGATTATTACCTCTAATATCAGCTTCTCTGGCTTCTCACATTTCTCACAACGAAAAGTGAAACGTGAAGAGCTTTATTCCCTCGTTTTATTTTAGGTGGGTTTATTTATAATAATGTCTTTCGTATTAACGTTTACTTCACTGCTCGAGGGTTGAAGTGCCATGATGCAATTAGAAAAAACAAGAAAGTGTCCTCCTCGAAATAAAAAGTGACCTGTGCTGTGTTTTGTGTTGGCAAATTTTTTAATGTATCTTTAGGTCGGTACCATTTTTGGTTCATTATCTTGTATAATAATTATACAGGACAAATGTTTTAAAGTCTCTAAATTCTACTAAATAAATACATTGTTAATACTTTATATGCTTGTTTTATTTATATCATATTATGAGGATAATAATTACGTGATTCATAAGTTAATTAAGGTCGAATTATTTACGTGAACCGAGGACCGAGGACGTATCTTTCACGTGAATACTAATATATACATTCCCTAAAAGATACGTTAATCAACACGTATTTGCAACGTGAATTTCCCGAAAGATTTTATTGCTATTTAAGGTAAATAACACGTCTATTGAAGACGAGTTATTCACGTAATTTAAAGACGTATTTTCAATGTGACATTCCAACCAAATTTTCACGTGAAATTCACGTAAGCAATTTACGTATATTGGTGACAAATGTACCCAAACTTCACGTAATTAACACGTCGGTCTGTTTGCTGGGTTATTAGTAATATTTTCTATTATTGTTCTAGTTTAGTATTATTATACTGGA
The DNA here is from genome assembly GCF_917563875.1 of Diabrotica virgifera virgifera. Taxonomy (NCBI): domain Eukaryota; kingdom Metazoa; phylum Arthropoda; class Insecta; order Coleoptera; family Chrysomelidae; genus Diabrotica; species Diabrotica virgifera. The sequence goes on from NC_065452.1 coordinate 43,122,863, forward strand.
TAGTTCTTGATAATGTATTAAAAAATGAAAAATACGCGTCAAGAGGTTTAATTTTTTTTGCATAAAAACGGTGCACCATATGAAAAAAAGGCAAAGAGAGTTTTTTTATCATAAATTAGACGTGGAATTTAAAAATAATTTTTAATTCGAAATGCCTCAGTGGCGTACTATTTTTTTTTTTTTAAATTCAGACCATTACCCGTAGGCGCGCCAATGATGAATACAAAATTCTTAATTGTATGTCAAAAAATGCATAATAACTACCTCTTAAAACACACCAAATTTCATTTTCAGAGCTCAACCGGTCTTAGAGCAATAAATAAATTGGCAGTTTGAAATAAAAATTTCAACACCCTGTATCTCGGAAACGAACCATTTGCGGACATACGTTTATAAAGCAAACTATCATTATTTTTTCATGTAGAATTGGCCCTTAAAGTTTTTGTAGGGTTGTAAATAGAGAAAAGACACCTCAACGAGAGTGACTGCGCAAGATTAAATACAGTACTTATAGCAGAGACAGCATGGTTCTAATCAATTCATTTAAGTAAGTTTGGTCAAAATTTTCCTAAACCGTTACCAATAATTACAGTTATTAAAGCTTATGTGCCATTAAACATATTGCTCTTCTCTTTCTGTAAATATTGTTCCAGATATGCATTGGTATTAAATCCGGGCTACATGCGGGCCAGTCTACAACTTGAATTTTTAAATATTGAAAAAGATTTATAACTATAGATCTAGATATAGATCTAGATCTATAGCGATGTTGGAAGAAGCATTTTTATGCATCACAACGAAAAAAAAAAGGGAATATGGAACATCATGTAGTTCTAATATTATTGTATGTTCGTATGAGCTGTTCACGAATTTATAGGCGCAATAAACATTTCCGGTCAATTTTTTTCTGAAAATAAAACTATTCTCCTTATTTATTTTTTCACAAACTTTTGTCTCTTTGTTTAGTTTATAGTACAATAATGATGTTATAAATACATTAGACATATTGTTGACAGTTTTATAGGTAATGCTATACTCTTTTGTCGCAGTGTAGGATCCATTAACAATGATATCACCTCATTTTTAGTAGAAATTATCCTTCAAATTTATATTCTAGACATTCTGGTTTTATTCTACAAGTTTTAAAACAGAATATGTTTTCTTTCTATGTACCATTTCAAAGTCCATACCAGTTCAGAAATCGTTCTCAAAATTAAAATAATTACATTATCTTCTATCATTTTTTTTATTGTTGCCACAGGAATTCTTCGAATGGAAATCGTCAATAGAAAAAATAGCTTTAAAAGCATGTTTGTCTTTCCAATTTTTGGTTTTTGTTATATCTACTTGATTCTTCCTTGACTGGATCAAACACTAATGTTGAAATTTGAATCATCATAAATTTCTTTCATGATTTGTACAAGTTCACCAGGAACTGTATTATTACTGAAATTACTAGATAATATGCAATGCAGATATTATTGGTCTAAAAAGAATATTCAACTACATAACTAGCTGCCGGACACCTATAAAGCGCTTGGTACAACTGTACAGAACTATCTGAAACCAAGAAGGTCACTCATGTAGCAAATCAAGGAGAGGGGACTACAGTTGAACTCTTTAGTGCAAACAGTAAACATCCATTTAAAATACATTGTGCACGAAATTAGTGGTTTTGCGACGCTGCCAGATAAAATCGTCGTTGTTTATTTAGAATACCTACGTTTAATATTTTTTAATAAACATGAATATTACAAGGGCCCGGAAAAATAGTACACTAAGTGCATAATCCCGTAAAATTATACACAATGTTTTAACGTTTACGCAAGTAGAACCAGAAGAAAATTTTACTGTGAAGCAGGTAACAATTAAAAAACCGAAAAACCTTTGAAACTCGATTGATCTGACAACGTCGCATAACCAAAGTTTTCTAGAGGTCTGACCTTGGCGGTTTCAGATATTTGTTGACTTGTAATTTATACAGGGCGATTCATTATGAATGTCAAATCTTTGAGTTGTAGATTCTAGACCTCAAAATATTAAGATTTAACCCAAAATCACTTAAATAAAACGTGGCTCGTTACTGAGTTACAGGGTGTATTATTTAAAAAATTAATAACTATTTTTACCCAGTGCTTTAAAACTATTTCACATATCCTTGTCATACTTGACAGAAAACGTGAGTACTGTACATCATACTAAATTATGATAAAAAAACGTTTCTGGCTACTACCAGAGGCGTACGACAGGAAACCGTGAATGGTTTACCCTTCCCAAATTCTACCCCACTGGCGGAATTGCTATTTTAGCGCAATATTTCGATTCTGCAATAATTTCTATGTAAATAATATACTCTTTATTCGTAACGTTAAAGCCATTAGTTTTCGAGATATTTGAATTTGAAAATGAAACGGCACAGCTATTTTGATTAATGTATTGTGCCCCCTCCATTTTTAACTTCAAGTATCTCGAAAACTAATGATTTTAACGGTACGAATGAAGATTATATTATTTACATAGAAAATATAGGAGAATCTAAAAATTGCACTAATTTAGTACTTCCGCCAGTGGCGCAGAATGTGGTAAGGATCAACCATTCACTTCCCCTGTCGTACGGATCTGGTAGTAGCCAGACAGATTTATTTAACATATTTTAGTAAGGTGTGCAGTACCTACACTTTCTGTCAGGTATTTAAAGTGTCAGGAAAAAGTGTAGGTACCCTACTAATTTATGGCAAATAAACGTTTCTGGCTACTACCAAAGGCGTGCAGGGAAAAGTAAATGGTTGATCCTTTCCAAATTCTACGCCACTGACGGAATTTCTATTTTAGGATAATTTTTGGATTCTCCAATACTTTATATGTAAATAATATACTAATTTGAAGTTAAAAATGAAAGAGCGCAATACATTAATCAAAATAGCTGTGCCATTTCATTTTCAACTACAAATATTTCGAAAACTAATGACTTTATGTTACGGTGTTTTATGCAACCTTCACAAGACAGTTCAATACTTCAAAACCCCTCCTGGTTACGCCTATGATAGTTCCTATAAAATAGTTGGTTCGTTCGCAAAATGAGTCTGTTGAGTTGTTTTAGGAATGTCTGAGAACATAGAAATGTGTGTACCGCTATCTTTTTCCGACTCAGTCTTTGTATAGGTTCTTGTCACGTGACTAAGTCAACCGTGGTTCCGTACTTCGATGTTCGCTTTGGAATCGAATGACATAAGGGAAGACGGATGACATCCGGTCTGTCAATGAATTGCTTTTGTCTTGACGACAGTGCTCGGCATTGCAAAATTAAGTTGTATTTTGCTAATCCAGATTCATCCGCCATAAAATAGTTTGGTTTTACGAAAAACCATCGTCAAAGACGGATTTAAAACTATATATTTTGTAAGCGGATGAATAATTTTGAGTTAGTTACTGTGACATAACCCCAACTTGAAACACGGGAATATCTTAGAAGATTATACTAAAATCAATAGTTTTGGTTGTTGTTGTACGCACATTTCTATGTTCTCAGACATTCCTAAAACAACTTAACAGACCCATTTTGCGAACGAACCAACTATTTTATAGGAACTAGCATGGGCGTAACCAGGGGGGTTTTGAAGTATTTAAATGTCTTGTGAAGGTTGCATAAAAAACCGTAGCAACCGTTACAAATAAAAATATAGTATATTATTTACCTAGAAAGTATTGGAGAATATAAATATTGTGCTAAAATAGCAATTCCTTCAGTGGCGTAGAATTTGGGAAGGGCAAACCATTCACTGTCCCCTATCGTACGCCTCTGGTAGTAGCCAGAAACGTTTGTTTATCATAACTTAGTAAGGTGTACAGTAAGTACACTTTCTGAAAAGTATGACAAGGATATTTCAAACAGTAAAGTACTATGTAAAAATAGTTATTAAATTTTTAAATAAAACACCCTGTAACTCAACACCGAGGCACATTTTATTTAAGTGATTTGGTTTAAATCTTAATATTTTGAGGTCTAAAATCTACAAATCAGAGATTGGACATTCTTAATGAATCACCTTGTATAGACTTCAATAGAAAACTTAAAAGTACTACACTGCGAGCTGCCATGGGGTATGTAGTCAGGGCCGCCGCTACCATGTGTGCAAAGTGTGCATCGCACACGGGCGGCCGATTATAGGGGCGGCCAAAAGCAGGCCACTGATGAGTTTTTTAAAACGAAAATAAATTCAAAAAATTAAATAGTAATGATTCAGATATTTCTATGAACTCGAATATTCCAAACAGTCTAAACAAAAATGCCAGAAAATGTTGTTTATTATATGAACTGCCCTTTTCCAGCTGTAGTCATAAAGTAGTTCCGAGTTTCCGAGGTTCGAGAATGCTTTTTAATTCAAACTGGTTGGCGGCTTTCGGATTTTAAGATATTTTTATCTACGTGGTCCATATAGTATGGTATAACTAGATCCAAACCCAGACATCCAAAGTGAAAGTTATCCTCCAACACCAAATTGTTTTTCGTCAATATTTCTAAAACTATGTGGTTTAGCATGAACAACCTTTTCTACAAAAATTTTCTACATTAAATTTGAAACAAAAAAGGGCCTATGCATAATCCTTCTAAAATGAACGGTTTTAAAGTTACGGAGGTAGTATAGTATACTTGCTCCAAAAAAGACCTAACCTAGACATTAAAAGTAAAAGTTTTCCTCCAACACCAAATTGTTCTATATGGTCCAGATATTGTTCAGTAAAAAGTTACACCATTTTGAGCGTCTGCTTTGGGGGGGAGATGGGGGAGAAATCGGTAAATTAGTAGTTTTTTTTTATGTTTTTCGTCAATATTTCTAAAAATATGATTTAGCGTAAACAATAGTCTATACAAAAATGTTCTACATCAAATTTAAAACAAAAAAGGTCCATACATAATTGTTATAAAATCAACGATTCCAGAGTTACGGAGGGTGAAAAGTGGAGGTTTTCGATACTTTTTATATTTTTGGGGCAATTTATAATATTTTTACTGATTGAAAGAAATTTTCTTTAACAGGATTTGCTATTTCAGTGGCCGATGGTATGTTAGTGATAAGCCCTTGAAGAAACGTCAACCTCACCACCCAAAATCATCATCAATTGCCCAAAAAATATAAAAAGTATCGAAAACCTCCACATTTCACCCTCCGTAACTCTGGAACCGTTGATTTTATAACAATTATGGATAGGACCATTTTTGTTTTAAATTTTATGTAGAACGTTTTTGTATAGAACATTGTTTACGCTTAAACACAGTTTTAGAAATATTGACGAAAAATGTAAAGAAACCCATCTCCCCCCAAACCGGACGCTCAAAATGGTGTAACTTTTTACTGGACAATATGTGGACCATATAGAACAATTTAGTGTTGGAGGAAAACTTTTACTTTGGATGTCTGGGTTAGGCCTGTTTTTGGACCAATTATACTATACTACCTGCGTAACTTTGGAACCGTTCATTTTAGAAGGATTATGCATAGAACCTTTTTTATTTCAAATTTAATGTAGAACATTTTTGTACAGAAGACTGTTCATGCTTAACCTCATAATTTTAGAAATATTGTCGAAAAACGTAAAAAACTACGAATTTACCGACTTCTCCCCCCTCTCCCCCCTCTCCCCCCAAACCCGACGCTCAAAAAGGTGTGACTTTTTTCTGAACATTAAATGGACCATATAGAACAATTTGGCGTTGGAGGATAACTTTCACTTTGGATGTCTGGGTTATGTCATTTTTTGAATTCTATTTTATTCTTTATTTATACGTCCATGTATCATACTAATATGCGATTTTTTCAAATTCTGAACATTTATGATTTGTTAAGAGAGTACGATACGACAATAGGATACTTTCCGAGAATTTAGATAAGTGCTTGTTAAGTTGTTCTCATTAAGTAATAAAAAGTCTTTTTTATTACTCGATGGTTCCTCTGTTATAATATTGTTCCCATGCTCCTAGTTTTTTATTATGCTTATGTATGGTTATAGATGCGCTTTTAGACACGCTTTTGATAAAAGATTTTGTTTGTAACATATTTTTTTGTTTGTAATATATATTTGTGTGCCCGTTTCTTTTGCACGTGACACGACTGTATTTCAAATCGACCTGGATCCCGCGTACCAAAAAAAAGTTGATTAATAGCATGCTGAAAATTTGTTAATAGCTTAACGGTGTCTAGTCCAGAGACATGTTAACAATAGACCAGGCTGGTTATATGCTACTCAATGCATCGTAGTGTAACGCCAATATCAAGTACGGTGGTCTAGCTATCTTAGTCTATCGTGCGAGTGTGAGCCGTGAGCGTATCTACCAAGAGGTGGAATTAATGGAACGAAACAAACACAGAGGCGGCGGCCATCATATGCTAGAGAGAGAAAGCTAAGCGCCGGTAGAGAGAGATAGATAGACCACCGACCCGAATTGCTCCGCGTTACGCTATTTTTCGGAACTGGCCTAATCTACTTTGATATTATATCTATGGTCTAGTCGGGCAAACTTTGATATATACGGGAACACTGGAACAGGGAAAATTTTAATTGTGGAACAGTTTAAAAAATTGGAACGTCAGATTACGAAAACTTCCCATGTATTTTATCGGACAGAACATCCAATTGATTTGTTACGCTTTCATTAAACTCATTGCAAAAATCAGACTGCTATTACTAACCAACATGATTCCTGTCATTTGACATGTTCTTCGTGTTCCACTCATTAAAATGCCCAGTTGGTGATTAACATCAGTGTGATTTTTGCATGCGAGTTTAATCAAATGGTAACAAATCAATTGGTAGTCATGTCCGACAAAATACCTACATGGAACCTATTCGTAGTCTGACGTTCCAAATTTTTAACCTGTTGCACAATTAAAACTTCCCCTGTTCCAGTGTTTCCATACATCAAAGTTTGTCCGACTAGACACCGTTAAGCTTTTAATAAATTTTCAGCTTGCTATTAATCAACTTTTTTTTGGTACGCGGGATCCAGGTCTGAAAGTAACGCCGAGATGTAGTTGCAAAATATCGCACCAACGTCGAAAACAAACTTGACAACTGGCAATACTAAATAGAGTACTGTTAGTGCTAAAAATACTAATTGCATTTTTGCTTCCTTGTAAAGTGTTTTAGTTAAAACCTCCCTGGTATAATCGTTATCACATATAAAACTGATTGTTATCGATTTACTTAAACCTGGGATGCTTTTACGTCCAAAATTTGAGCGGTAACAATATTAAAATCAATTCTGAAAGAAGAGATTTCAGTATTTTTTGCAAAATCAGTCGTGACACATAATATGTCGTGAAAACACTAAAATCTCATTTCCAATATTTCATATCTTGCGAAATATTCGTTACAATATCAGATCACAAATACAGCTACAATTAATAGAGCAGAAATGACGAAATCGTTGAGTCCTGTTATGTCAGCGCTGCACTCGAGATCATCCCTTGGGTATGATGTAGATGGGGGAGATTCGTCACCAGCCTTGCAGCGTTCACCTCTTGAGCTAAATTCTTTCTGTAATTTTAAAAAGGTTTGATAAGAAACACAGACAATATTTGAATTAAAGTGAAAAAGACAGTTTATGTTTCCTTTCGATTCAGAGGCTATGCACAATCTCCGGACAGCTGTTTCTGTCTTACGACGTCCTCAGTGGAGCGGCGTGCACACCTCTGAAGCAAAACGAAACCAAACTGTCTATTTTGTGGAATTTCAAAAATAGTTTAAAATCCACTTTTAGGACGCTGTAGCGACATCTCTTAAAGAAAAGAGAAAAGTCTCAGATACGAAATGTATTAAAATAAGAATAAATAATTATTTAAATCTGAAAACTTTTCTTGTTGGAACTTCTTTCTGGTAATACGTAATTAATCTCTGACTTTTACAATTTTTTTTTTATTTAGAATTTCCGCATCAACCACTAAAGGTTATTAGCGGGTTTTACAGATTTTACAGTAGTTGTTATTAAATATACTAATTACAAATTGCGTATTAAATTACAAATAATAAATTACAAATTGCAAAATGATATATAGAATATAACTTAAATTTTGTGTAGTAAACGTATGTCATTCAGGAATTTGATTGTATTTGCTACATTACAGTTTAAAATATCTTTAAGTTTCTTTGCTTCTTCTGGTACGTTGTTGATGGCTCTTTCGTAGGAATAAAGAGGGCATTCAGTCAATATATGCTGAACAGTTATTGGACATTCACAATACGAACATTCAGGTGGTAGTTCTTTTGTTATGAGATGCTGGTGAGTTAACGCTGTATGTCCAATTCTTAGTCGGTTTATAATCACCTGTTGCCTTCTGTTTTCTGAAAATTGTAGTTTAGTGTCAATCCTAGTTTTAACGCTTTTAAGGTTAGCCTTATTAGAATTCCACATTTGTTGCCAATTATTTACACAGTGGTGTTTAATCTTGAGCTGGATATCACTGAATGGAATTGTAGTCATTATGTCAATTTGCTCGTCAGTAGCAGCTTTCTTGGCCAATTCATCTACTTTTTCATTTCCTGCGATACTTGTGTGTGATGGTACTCAAAGAAATTTAACGTTTACTTGTCTGTTTTGTAGGTGATAAAGTGCTAATTGTATTTGTTGCAAAATAGCATGTACTGGATATATTTGCCTTAACTGAAGAACAGATAAAGAGTCAGTAATGACAAGACAGTTTGAGCTTGCATGACTCTTACAACTTCTTGGCTTAAAAACCTACGCCAATGGTTTGGGAAAACTAGCACTGAACTATTTCGTGCGGCTGTAAATAAGACAATGATTGTTAATATGCTGCGCAACATGAGAGCCAACGATCGACAAACGGTCTCGGCACCTTAAGAAGAAGAAGACTCTTACATATGTCTAATGCCTTTAAAATGGCGATTGCTTCTCCCGTGAAAATGCTGCAGAATTGAGGGACGCGAACTGCATATTCAGACTTTCCTAGAATAAAGGCCGCTGCATGTCCGTTTTCAGTTCTTGATGCATCAGTAAAAATCTTGTTATAGCCAGTGTATTCTGATATGGTGACAGGAGGTGACAGTTGAGTGACTATGGCGCCGAATTTGCTCTGCGGAAAATGTGATAAAACGATATCAAAAAGTATTTTTAAAATACAGTGTGGAACTTGCAGCAAGTATTTTCACCTACCCTGTGTAGAAATGGAAGAAATCGACGCCAAAGTGTTGCACCGGCAAAAGAAAAGCTGGTTTTGTGATGTGTGTGATCCTGATAAGGTTATGTTTGCAGGGTCTGGGTCAGCAGCGTTGCCAGGTGACAAGGACAAACCCAAAAACGAGGCTAATGGAAAAACAAACACGGAAAAGGCCAAACTGCCAGTACCAAAAAAAAGAAGACGCTGAACAACCTAACCTTATAATCGAATTAAAAACATTGGTGATGGATCTCCGAAAAGACGTATCTGAAATGAAAAATTCATTAAACTATCTTAACGAACTACTTGAGACAGAAAGAGTACGAGGCCAGGTACTATCTGAAACTGTTAAGGAATTAAAAAACGAAAACTGTTTCTTGAAAAAAGAACTAGGCTATGCATCATCTTTTATTAACACTATGGAATACCAAAAGATAAAAGACAACCTAGTTATATCAGGAGTCTCAAATCTCATTACAGAGAACCCAAACCAGGCAAAAGAGGTAGCTTTCTCTGTATTAAAAAATGTTGATCTGAGCCTTAAGCAACAAAATATTAGGGCTGTTAGAAATCACAAAACTAAAAATGGGAAAAACTTACTAATAGCCACCGTGGATACTGAAAATAAGGTAAAAATTTTAAAGAATAAGGTTTCCGCTGGTCCACTAACCGGTCAGAGATGTAACTTACTTTGTGATACTAGGATCTATGTGAATGAAGAACTCACCGTTCACACCCTTAACCTGCTAAGGGAGGCAAATAAACTCAAGGAGAATGGATATCGCTTTGTATGGAGTAAGAATGGTAATGTATATGCACGAGTAAAAGAGGGGGATCCCTCTATAAAAATACATAGCTCCTACCATGTGCAGGCAATCATGCAAACTGAAGGAAAATAAGTATCCACTCCCCATTTACGTAACCCGTACCTGAAGTAAGTACTGATATCTTTAAAACCTTTTATGGAACCAAACACTATCTGTGATGAAGTACAAATATATGAGACGGAAACTCTGGATAATTTAAATAATATAAATTACTTTGATTACTGTGATCGAGATTTAAACATAATTCACCTTAACATAAGAAGCTTGCCTAAAAACTTTGACAACCTGATCTCATACCTTCAGTATCTTAATAAAAGTTTCGACGTTATTGCATTGTCAGAGACAAATAAAGTTGTAAACAAAATACAAAATCTTAACATACCAGGATATCAGCTGTGTTACAATGAAAGTGTAATAAACAAATGTGACGGCTTTATTTTTTATGTCAAATGTGAACTCTTAAAATCATTGGAAGTGATTGAAATTGAAAATTGTAAATTTCTTAGAATAGTTTTAAGTAAAAATGGGTATTCAGTGGGTATTACTGGTTATTATAGATGTCATAATGTAGATCAATTTAATCTAATTAGTGGCCTTGAACTAATCCACACTCGTTATAGTAAAAAATGCCAGATTGAGGTCTTCTGTGGTGACACAAATGTAGATATTTCCCCAACAAAAAATGTTAATAATCCCAGGTCTAAAGAGCTTATTTGTAGGTATCTAAATGTATTTTCTGTGGAAGGGTATAAGAGTAAAATTAATTGTTCTACAAGAATTGATGGTAACTCGAGATCCTGTTTAGATCACTTTTTTGTGCGGTCAGTAAATAAGTGCAATGCTGTAGTCTTAAGAGGTGGTCACTCGGACCACTATCCCATACTCTTGAATATAACTCTAAATAATGAATTTAATAATAATAACAAAAAAGGAAGATATGGTAAAGTGTTAGATAAAAATAGATTGCTAACATTATTTCAAACTGAGAGTTGGGATGATGTTATGAGGGAGCAGGATCCGAATCTTGCCACCAATAGTTTAATAAGGATAATTACACAGTTTATTAATATAGCAACACAGGTAAAATATATTAAATGCAAAAATAGAGTGAAACAACCCTGGGTTACGCAGGGGCTGTTGAACTCTATTCGGCAACGAGACAATCTAAATAAACTTTGTGCTAAAAACCCATTTAATGAAAATTTCAAAAAAGAATATATAGTATATAGAAATATTTTAAGCAAAACTTTAGGTAGGGCAAAAGAAAACTATTTTAAAAATCTATTTGATAAAAACTGTAAGAATGCTAAGGAAATCTGGAAAACTATAAAATATGCCACAAATGAAAACTGCAATAGAGCTAGTATTTCTAATATAGTAAGTAAGGATGGGAGTTTGATTGAGGATGACAGGAAAATAGCAGAAAAATTCAATAGCTACTTTAGTTATGTGGGAGAGACGTTAGCCTCAAAAATAAAAAAACCACCAGATCACATTGTAAATTCTTTAATAGAGCAAGGAAATATAAATAATAGCCTGTTTTTAAAACCTTTTTCGAGTGGTGAAATGGAAAAAATTATAAACACATTAAAAAACAGTGATTCAAACGTAGGTAATGGTATCTCAAATAATATAATTAAGTACTACAGTAAATTTCTCATTAAACCTTTATTATACTTAGTAAATCTTATCTTTGAGCAAGGCATCTTTCCGGACGCACTGAAAGAAACAATAATTGTCCCTATTCACAAAAGTGGTCCAAAAGATATAGTTAGCAATTATCGTCCAATTGCCCTCACAAACAACATAAGTAAAATCATAGAAAAATGCATTAAGTTAAGATTATGTAATTACCTGGAGAAGCATAGTTTATTATCATCAAACCAATATGGCTTTAAAGAAAACTATGGCACAGAAGATGCCTTAATTAAACTTTCAGATCAAATTATTAATAGTTTCAACAATAAAAAGAAATGTATGGTCATTTTTATTGATCTGGCCAAGGCCTTCGACACTGTGTCACACCGTATATTGCTGGAGCGACTTAAGAAAAAGGGAATAAGAGGTCTTCCTTATAATTTGTTCAAATCTTATTTGGAAAATCGCTCCCAGAAGGTCAAAATAAATGAAACTTTAAGTGAATCAGCTCCAGTAACGTACGGTGTGCCACAGGGGACGGTTTTGGGTCCAGTGCTTTTTGTGTTATACATGGACTTTTTATTTTCAGTTCTCAAAGAGGCTAATATTATATGCTATGCAGATGACACAGCCATTGTTGTTTGTGAGAGCACTTGGGAAAAAACTCTTACCATAGCAGAGGAAATCATGGCAAAAATTAAAAGTTGGTTTGATGTCAGTCTGCTTTCAATGAATATCGAGAAGTCCCACTTTATGTGCTTCACAATGAATGAAGCCACGTCACCAGAAATTTTAGCTCTTAAAGTACATAAATACACATGTAAGGATCACAAAAAATGTGATTGTCAAACTATTAAAGTTGTTGATAAAATTAAATACTTAGGAGTATTTTTTGACAAACACATGAAGTGGGAACCTCACATTGAATATATTTGTGGTAAATTAAGAAAAATTATGTACAAATTTTACATTTTAAGAAAATGTTTAACAAAGGATACTATCATAAATATATATAAAGCCCTAGTCGAATCTATCCTAACATATGGAATATGTACCTGGGGTGCAGGTTATTCTAACGTTCTATCCCCCTTAATAATAACACAAAAAACAATTTTAAAAATCATTTTATTTAAAAAGAAATGTTTTTCTTCAGAAGATTTGTTTATAGAAGCAAATGTAATGCAGATTTTTCAACTTTATATTAAAACCATTGTCAGACTCTATTGTAATAATAAGTTACCAAAACCCAGCTCAAACCATCAATTTCTAACTAGATTTACTACTAATAATATGTTAACGACTACTACACCAATATATTACACGGCTGTTCAAAAAAGCTTACTCTTCACAGCTCCAAAAATATTTAACTCTTTACCTCAAGAATTTAAAAATAAAAAATTTATTAAGATAAAGAAATCACTTTCTAGCTGGATAAAAAATATAAAAATAAATAACATATTCTAGTAATAATGTAAAACTTTATAGAACATAGACATAGTCTTTTGTAAATCTTTATTAGGTTAAGTGAATTTTCTCTTGTTTTCTTAATAATCAGTTACCTCCATTAGATTAATTTTATTGATTATAATAAATAGAATAAGTACACACACAAACAATATGTTCATCGTGTACTTAGCATCTAAGTTTTTGCATGTAAACTGATTTTTTCTTGAAATAAAATTATTTTTATTTTATTTATTTTATTATATCCGTTCTTGATATAGTTTGTTAATGATTATGGGATTTGTGGTACTCTTTGTATAGGCCGTGAGAAATATATCAATATTGGGAAAATTAATAGTCCAGGGAGGTATAGTTCGTTGTGTAGGATAAGAATGTTTCAGCTGCTCCATGTCAAAACCATATCTCGTTAAACGTTCTTTAAGGGGTGGATATTTAAATTGTTGATGGCAATGAGTAGGTGGATATGTTTTGTGAAGAAGTGGATAGTCTGTGTTATCAGGGTTGGAAGACAATCTCACGGCATAATTTAAAGAAATGTGTTGTCTTCGTATTGATAGGGGGGATTCGTCTAGGATAACCTGAAAACTTGAAACAGGACTAGTTCAGTAAACACCCAGAATAAGTCTTAAACATGTGTTTTGTATAATGTCTAGTTTTTTAAGAATATAATTACTCGCAGTTGAATAGCATACTGCACCATAATCCAGTTTACTTCGGATTAATGATTGGTATATATGCAGCAGTTTTATGGTGTCCGCTCCCCAAGATCGGTTTGATAGCATTTTAAGGAGATTTATTTTATATTGGGAGGATACGACTAGCTTTTTAATATGTTCTGCCCATGTTAACTGACTGTCCAGTCTCAGGCCAAGAAAGTCAATGCTCTCTACTTGTTTTAGGTTGATACCATTTAGAGTAAGTGTTGTTTTGCAATCAGTTTTTCTTTTACTGAATACGATGAAACGAGATTTATCACCTGAGAACGTAAAACCAGTTTTTTGGGACCAGTCGTCTAGTTTATGTAGGAATGATTGTAGAATTCTTGAGCCTAGAGTAATATTGCAGCTACGAGTATATACAACTAAGTCATCTGCATACAGACCTGCTTTCAAAGGTAGCTTTATCTCTTGAGCGATATTATTAATTGCTATTAAAAATAGAGTGGGGCTTAAGGTTGAGCCCTGTGGAATACCGTTTTGAAGACATTCTGTTTCTGAAGTAATTCCATTCACACGTACTTGGAATACTCTATTATTCATGAAATGTTTTACAAAAGCTAGAAAATTTCCCTAGACACCCCAGTTAGACATGGTTTGTAAAATGTTGTATCTCCATGCAGTATCAAATGCTTTATTTATATCAAAAAATATGGCAATTACTTTCTGCGTTATTTCTAAAGGACTCGCATATAATATTGTCAATAGCTACTAAGGCATCATGAGTTGATCTGCCTTTTCTGAAACCGCTTTGGATATGGCTTAATAATCGGTTTTTTTCAAGAAACCATATTAATCTGTTATTTAAAATTTTTTCTAGTAGTTTGCATGTATTATTTGCAAGAGAAATTGGTCTGTAGGAAAGAGGGTCAGTTTTTGATTTGAAAGGTTTTAAAATGGGAATAGTTGTTGATTCAGACCAGATTGAAGGGAATTTTTTATTAAGGTAAATGTGATTGGAAATGTCTAAGAGAATTAATTTTCTTGTGTAGGGCAGGTTTTTGATAAATATGATTGGTATATTATCAGGACCCGATGAAGTGTTTTTTGATTTATCTAGAGCCTCTTCAAATTCTTGATATGTGATGGGAAAATTTAGTGGATTATCACTATCTATTACAGATATTTCTGTCATTTCACGTTGATTTTTGAAATCTAAAAATGTGGGATTGAAGTTTGCATTGCTTGAATTTGTCTTACATACATCTGACATAATATTACTAATTTCTTGTTGTGAAGATATTAATTAGTTTTTATAAGAAAGAATGTTAATGTGAATTGACTTTTGTTCACCTTTTAGTGTACGTACCTTATTCCAGATTGTAGTCATAGGTGTTAATGAATTTATGGTAGAGACATAATTTGACATACCCATACATGATCATCTTATTAAAGTGCATTCAAAAATGTAAAATGGTTATGAAAAAACGGTGGCGACAGTACAAGAATTTTGTAAAATAACGCAAAAATATGTATATGTATAATTGTACGTATTTATGTATTATTATTTACTTACGGCACATATTTCTTTGCATGGAGGGCAGACAATGGCTCCCTTATGAAGCCATCCATTGCTAATGATCCTAATAGAAATTTCCTGGTTAGCATGGTAACATTCATAAGAATAATTTCCCACCTGAAAATTATATCACAATAAAATTTAAGGTTGTAGTTCGTACGATATACGTCTTAAGCCCGCCGTTTAAAATTTTTTTATTAACTCCTTCATCAGACTTTTCTTATTCAGCTATTCGGGGGCGTTTTGTAAATATAGCAGGCCCGTGCGCAGGGGGGGGGGGTTTTGGGGGTTCTAACCCCCCATCGAGAATTTTTCCACATAATTTTCCACTAGCAATAGTCCTTATTCTACGAAAGTCAAACCGACTTGATAATAAATATTTTGTTGTCAATTTTTGTTTCGACATTCTCAACTTTCTCGATCTTGTGCACGTTTTTTTTTGAATTTTCCCGCCTTTTTTACCTCCTATTATCAGTGTCATTGTGAATGCAACCATCGATAGTATCGATTATGGAAACAAGTCCTGCTTGAAAGAAGAGAAAACGCCGAAAAGGACTTCAGAGGAATTTTCAAAACCGTGAGCGAAATCAGCGCAAAATACGACATCGAACTGCGGAAACCAAGGCTCGCGTCAAAACAGACTCAACGCTCCAACGTACAAACTGATTCAGTTCAAGATTATTTTCGCATAACGATTTACATCCCATACATTGATTTGTTTCTGACCCATATACAAGATCGATTTTTGAATCACCGCAAAATTTTATCAAACTTTGCTTGCCTCTTCCCCAACAAAATGAAGAATTTCAA
This sequence comes from Diabrotica virgifera virgifera, assembly GCF_917563875.1. Lineage (NCBI taxonomy): Eukaryota > Metazoa > Arthropoda > Insecta > Coleoptera > Chrysomelidae > Diabrotica > Diabrotica virgifera. Next base: position 43,139,013 of record NC_065452.1, read on the forward strand.
TGAAGAATCCTGCGCTCAACTGTTTGAACCATACTCTTCAATTTTTCGGGATGATTCCCGTGACATCTGGGTAGACGAAGTCAAACTTTGGCGTCAACGCATCGCCGGAAAGAACGTTAAAAATTCGCTTGAAGCACTCGATGTGTGCAATGGAGATGCGTTTCCAAATGTACATCAAATGCTTCGCATTTTGGCAGTTCTGCCTATAACGACAGCAACGAATGAACGCTCCTTTTCAACATTGCGTCGCCTCAAGACTTAGCTCAGGTCAACAATGTCTGAAGATCGGCTGAACGGATTAGCTTCGCTCAATATACATCGCGATGTCGAGGTCGATCCGCAAAGAGTTTTGGAGAAGTTTTTTTCTACACCTCGCAGAGTTAATTTATTATATAATAACTGAATATCAAGTCAAGACCAAGACACAATAAAATGTCTTCATTTATAAGAAAAGTTTCTTATTATTTTTTATTAACTTCATAACCTAACATGATACACATATGTCAAAACCCCCCCCCCCCCCCCCCCCCGCCATAAACGAATTCTGCGCACGGGCCTGAAATATAGAGGTTTCTTTAGTAGACAAGGAGAAAACGGCGGGTTCGTTTGGAAAAATATTCCCATGAGATTTTTTTGCATAATCACATTCGTGAGACATCCCAGAGTAAGGTTCAAGAAGTCGCCCACGTGAATAGTGGTGCAATTTTTTTTAACAATTTTTTTTAATCAAATTGCAAAAATCAATATTTTTTGCCCGGACAAATTTTTTTTAGGTTTTTTGGACCATTCTGGACAAAAAGGTCTCTTATAATTTTTCTCTAAAGTTGATCTTTTTCGAGTTATAAGCAATTTAAAATTTAAAAAACGCGAAAATTGCCATTTTTAAGACTTAATAACTCAGTTAAAAATTATTATTATGAAAGCCAGAAAGTGACTAAAACAAAGTTTAAAGCCCCCACTACATGATCCTGAAGAAATCTGTGTCATTAATTTATTACTAAGCTATTATTTTTAATTAATAACAATGAACGGTTAGATCGTATTGACGCGGCTGTAAATGTGAGTGCGAGTAAGATGCACAATTGACTGCCGGAATGGCATCTCCCTCGCACTCAGCATTTTCGGCCGCCTAACACGTGCATGGCGCTCATTATTATTACTTAAAAATAACAGCGTAGTAATAAAATAATGACAAAAATTTCTTCAGGATCCTGTAGGGAGGGTTTTAAACTTTGATTTAGTAATTTTTTAACTTTCAGAATAATAACCTTTAACCTAGTTGTTAAGCCTTAAAAATCGCCATTTTTCGTTTTTTTCAATTTTAAATTGCTTATAACTCGAAAACGATCAACTTTAGAGAAAAATTATAGGAGACCTTTTTTATCCAGAATGGTCCAAAAAACTTAAAAAAAATTTGTCCGGGCCAAAAATATTGATTTTTACAATTTGGTTAAAAAAATCGTTAAAAAAAATTTGGACCACTTTTCATGTGGGCGACTTCTTTAACCTTATTCTGGGATGTCTCACGAATGTGATTATGGAAAAAAATCTCATGGGAATATTTTTTCCAACGAACCCGCCGTTTTCGCCTTGTCTATAGAGAGATATAGAAGACTTTGGTCCGTTCAACAAGTGGAGTGCCCTTAAAAATTTGTCGGACAATATTACCAAATATTTTTATCAAACAATCCTGCAAAAATCAGCTGTGAGGCTATAGTGCCCCCCCCCCCTATGGGGTATTATGGAGTCATAAATCATGATTTTTTTGCAGCATTGTTTAATAAAAATATTTACAATTTACTGGTAATATTGCCCCACAAATTTTTAAGGGTACTCCAGTTGTCGGGCGCACCAACCTCTATATTTGCGAAACGCCCCCCCCCCCCCCGAAAACTTTCCGAAATAGGAAAGTTGTCTGACTCGATATGAATAACTGAATAAAAAAAATATCATCGAGCCAGTTAATTGTTTTAATGGTGGGCCCAAGGAGTAATAGATTTTGTTCAATTTTATCGGAATACTCATTAGACACATTCAATACATTCCATAAACAAGAATACTCCCAATAAATTTCTATAGATTACGTCCAAAAATGTCTATTTTTGTCCAATATTATTTTACTTATAGATTCTAGAAATTAGAGATGCAACTAGTACGGAAGAAAGATTACCTATTAGGTTATTTGGCTACTGGAAATTCATAATATGACAACATTCGAATACATAATATTTATTTTTATACAATACAACAGTCAAATAAACATACATAGTTTCAAAAATCATGCATCACCTAAAATTATTCACATTTTCATAGTTGATTTTTTCATGAACAAATAAACGGATTCTGCTAATTTCTTTTCGTATATTATTTACACATTATTTTCATACTTTTTTAAAGTAGAAGTAACATTAAATCAGATTATGTGTTTAAAATACACAATCTTGTTGAATCCTTTACCTTTAAACGCAAATAACTTGGAAAACTACTCACTCTATCGCATTGAGACAAGAGGATGATACACACATCAAAATAATCTAAGGGACACCTATATTAACAGTTTTAAATCAATGTTAGCTGCAAATACAAAAATAAATTTATGATTTTAATACATTTTGTTGTTTTTTCGATTATTGTACCAACTTGTACGGTAATGCCGACAAGAATAGCTATAAAAAATAAAACAAAACTTCAGTATGCGTTTTTGTCTGTAAGATAAGAAGTAATATTTCTTTATTGATACCTGATTTTCGATGTCTATGTCGATTTTTATTTAGTTTTGCAATTGCTAATAATGAAGGGACACCATTTAAATCGCGAAATGCAGTGGCGTGCTATTGGGATGCTTAGAACTGGCAGAAGTCAAAGAGGAGACGTTGCTGAGACCCTCCACACGAACAGTATTGTCATTAATTGTTTGCTGTTAAGGTTTCATGAAACTGGTGACGTTGCTAAACGTCATACAGGTCGTACAAGGATAGCCAACCGGACTGAAGACCGTTTTCTTAGGTTGCAGGCTTTGCGAGATCTCACTATACATAATTGCATCACAATTGTATCTCATCACATCTCGTAGACCTGTGAGAGTGCCTGTGTTATCCAGGGGAAATCGCGCTCATCGACTTCAGTGGGCACAAGAACACGCAAATTGGGTTAGACGTGAGTGGGCTTCTACTTAGTAGATTTGCACCAGAAACGAGACGGGCAAGAATTTGGAGACGATCTGGTAATGCTGAATGATTGGTCGTCGTGCAGGAGGGTTCATAGTCAGCAAGGCACCAGTATAAAGATATAGGGTATCATCACTCTTGGGGGAATAACCAATCTCGTTTGTCTGGAACAGTTTATAAATGCAACAGACTACCGCGATATTATTCTCGAACGTATTGTTGTACCTTTGCATAACAAGCTGGTTCCCAATTTCAACAAATGCACGACAATGCGCGTCCACATAATGCTACGGTCTTGCAAACATTTTTCGAAGATAATGAAATTGAGGTTTTATCATGGCCTGCATAATCGCCAGATTTAAACCCAATTAAGCATGTATAGGACATATTGGGCAGAAGAGTTTACAACAAAATATTGCGTTCAATACAAGACAGCGACTGTTTGAGGGCCTTTCAATGGATTGGTGCAGAATACCGCAAAAAGACACTGATCATCTGATCATAAGTTAGACTAACTGATGTAGGGTAGTAATCAACAACCGTGGAGGTCATACATTATACTAACTTAACCTAAAGACTACTTTATTAGGAGTTGTGGGGCAACAAATTAGTTTTTTATTTTTTTTATGTTGGCATTTGTTGACTTATGGAATTCTCTCTTAATTTTTTTTAGGAGCTATTGCGATAATTCTAAAAAAATGTTTATTTTATATTCGGGACACTTGTTTATAACTTCTTTTTTAAATATTTGAAATAAATTATTTGAAATTCTTCTGTAACCTCACATATTTTGTTTTTGTCCCTTGGATTATTTTGATGTGTGTATTTACGTAAAAAGTAACAAAGAATCAAAAAAACATGCTGAAATGATTATTACGACAGTGGCGTAGATTGTGAGACGGAAAAAGGGGGAGAAGTAAGTATATATCACTACAGCACGCCTCTGGTAACAGCAGAAAACTATCTTTTAACACTAGTTAAAGTATTCTAACATGTTTAAACCGTTTGTCAAGTTTGAACAAAAAATATTAGAATGTGTTAAAACAATGGGCTAAAATCATTTTAGGATATTTGTAATAAAACACTCTGTAGCTCGGTAAGGAGGAATATTTTATTTAAGTGTTTTAGGTTAAATCTTCATATTTTGTGCTAAGGTTTCTCCCATTACTATCTGGGCAATTATTAGTGAAACACCCTATATACATTGACTACTTAACGCATAAATCAATAAATTAATGCATAAATGCATACACAATGTTAATATTTTGTGTGCAATAGTTATTCAGGTTATTTTTTATAGCTCTCCATATTGTTTGCTTATAAGTTGGGTACTTATCATACACAATATTATATACTACTATTACTATATACATATGTATTATTGTGTTTCAATTTATCAATCAAAGATAGAATAAAATTTTTATTTTTTTTTTAATATAACGCGGGCACATAAATTTGATACACCCTGTATATTGAGTTGTAAATATTTATTAGAAGTTAGCTTTCACGCAAGGTGGTTTCTCCTTAATGAATTTTTCCATGAAGAGTATTAAAAACATTTGTAAATAAAAGTGAAGTGAAAGTTATTTAGGATTATAATTTTAAACCGATTGTTTACGGGAAAAGGTAAAACCACAGGTAGATGTAATGACTAGTTTTAAGAAAAATAGAGGTAAAGAGAATTGGAATTTTAAATATGTTTGTTTAATGATAGGAATATTTAGATAATTTCCGAAAAGTCATAAGTTTTGAGTAGAAGTATTGTTTGATAGAATGACTGGATTTTTCGAATGAAACAGAGAAAGGTGAAGAGAGAAATGTTTCTGATTGGCTTGGAAATTCGGAATGGGGAAAGTTTTGTTTGAATGTTGAGACAGTTTGGAAAAGAAAAGATCATTGTGTTACCGGCATTCGAGAAGAGCAGTCAAAAGTTTTCGTGAGTAGTTCAGAAGCAAGTACTAGTGGTTGTTTTTGATAGTGAGAGTAGCTGAAAGTGGAACGAGAGACAAATCAAATCGAGAAGAAATACCTCTTTGATTCTGTAAAGTCCAAGAGAGTAAGTTACAAGAATTATCGTTATTAAAATTATTTGTGACACCAAGTAAAAAAGATACTTGGGTCTCAGGAGATTATTGTTGAGAGAAAGAGAGGACAGAGCTTTGGAGTTTATTGAACGAGTACTGGCAAAAAGAGGCCTGGCTTGTGTTTTGGAGAAATAGTTGCTGGTATCCTGCTGGATTGTTTGCTGAGAACGGAGAGGGCTTTGATTGGTAGCCTAACATAATCAACAAGGAGGAGCTGTTTGGGTCAAGAGGAGACATCATTGTGTGTGAATCAAAAAGGTCAGTCCATAACCTATGTGATAGATTTTCTTTATAATCAGAAGTTAATTTTTTTTACGTAAAAGCATATGCATTTAAGATTCCAACATTTCAAAAATTTAATAGGAAGTATAAGTAATTTTGCGAATACCAAATTTGTTTGTTTAGCTTGTTTTATTAATGGTATCAAGAACAAAGCGATAAATATTTTTTTGAATTAGAGTAATTTATATGGTAAAGGTTTTCATTTGGACAATTATGCCCACAGAATTTAATTGATAAATTTACAGAGCATTGCTTTTGATAATAAAGGTATTTGTATGTGCTTATTTATGTTATTTATCTTTATTTCCAGTTCCTATTTTTATCCCGATAAGGATCAACTAAGAGATACTGAAACCACGAGAAAGGATAAGTATAATCTAATTTAATTATTTTTTATGACAAAAAGGCACCCTGAGAATTTTTTTTAATTTATATGTATGATTTGCGACAATTAAATAATTAATCAAATAAATAATAATTACTATAAAAGTATTAGAAAGCAGATCATAACAACATGGCGAACCAACGTAAGGCATTAAAGTATCTCTGGTTGTGAATTTGAAAGGATAGGAAACGGAAAAACAGGTGAAGGAAAATTTATTTGCCCGTCGGAAAAAGTTGATATATTTACAATTTATGAAATATTTTGTTTTAGTTATTTTTTTTATCTAGGTACAATTTTACATATTTGTTTTATTTTTGATTGATTTGAATTTTGATAAATTTTAAAATTTGTGTGATAAATTTGATTATATTTGGGGAGAGAAAAATTTTCGTCTCTACAGCATACAAGGTATTGTCGAATTTCGTATCAGGCGGGGATAAAATTTTAACTACATGCCGACCACCAGAAGCAAAAGCAAAGAAAACAAAAAACAAGAGGAACATTTAGAACAAGAAGAACAAGAAGAACATATAGAACAAGAAGACATTTTCGAAACAACAATCATGGCAACAGAAAAACAGGAATTATCAGGAATAGATAAATTATAACAACTGATGCAGTTCCAGTCACAAAAAATGGATGAAAATCAGCGTGAAACGAAACAAGCAATGGAAGAAAATCAAAGGGAAACACAACGAAAAATGGATGAAACACATCAAAAAATGGAAGAATCACAACAAAAAATGGATAAAAATCAGGAAGAAACAAAACGAGTAATGAAAGAAAATCAGGAGGAAACAAAACAAGCAATAGAAGAGAACAATAAGAAAATAGAGGAACGCATAGAAAAGTATGAAAAGGAAATAAAAGGATATTTGACAACAATGAAAAACGAGATAGAACAACAAGAAATGAAAATTAACGATCACATGAAAGAACAAGAAATGAAAATTCAAAATAAAATGGAGGAGTTAACAAATTGCCAGAAAAAGGAACCAGAAAATTTGGAAAATAAGTTGGAAAACGCATTACAAGAGGACAGGCGAGAAATAGAAAGAAAAATGGAGGAAATCAGGAATCAACAAAATTCCGGAGAAAGAAGGGAAACGATTATCCATAGTAAAGAGGATGTGAAAATAAGATTTGGCGGGGATATAAAAAAATTACACCCAGTAATTTTCATAAATAATTTAAAAAAGAAAGTACAATACATCGGTAACTTCGAAACAGCCAAAGAAACGATAAGGAACCATCTTAAAGATGAGGCGAGTTTATGGTTTGATAGCAAAGAAGAAGAATTGGTCAATTGGCATAAATTCGAACAAAAGTTCCCGAGTTATTTCTGGGGAAAAATACAACAGCTAGAAATAAACAAGGAGTTGCAAAATGGGAGGTATCATGATAGAATGGGTATTTCAGAACAAACATACGCGCTACAATTATACAACAATGCAAAACACCTACACTACAATTATTCGTCCGAACAGATAGTAGAACTGATAGCCAGACATTTTGAAGATACCTTAGAAGATCACATAACGTTACAAAACTACAAAGATATCGACAGTTTATGCCAATTCTTACAAATACGAGAAGCAAAAATGAGAGAAAGAGAAATAAGAAGATCGCAAGAAAATTATAGACAACGCGAAAATCAAGACTATAGAGATAGAAGACAAAACTTTAGGAGAGATTATACAAGAAGAGAATTTATTCCAAGGAGTGAAAACGAAAATAGAGACAATGGAAGAGGAAACTATGAACAAAGAAATCAGAAATGGAACGAAGACAGATATCGAGAAAATCAAAATAGAAATAACACCCGCACATATCAAGAAGACAGAAATGATAATAGAAGGAATGAACAGGAAAATCGTGGAAACCGATACGGGTCCAACAGACCAATAGAAAATAGAAGAGCGGTAAACAATACGCAAATAGGCGAATATGAGGATGAGAGACAAAGCGACGAAAGAAGAAGCGAAGAAGAACAGCAAGCGTTTTTTCACGAAGGCGCTCACTAAACACAAAAGAACAAACAGGAATTTTTTGTCACACGAAGGAATTTATTAAATTAGCAGGAAATAATGATAAAAGAAGTGGAGTAAATTTAAAATTTGTAGATGGTTTTATCAATGAGAAACCGATTAAAATTATGATTGATACTGGTTCGGAAATTACATTGATTAACAGGAAATTAATAGAAGAGGTTGATTTAACGAATTTAATTTACAAAATTCCCAGGGTAAATTTAGTGGGCGCAAATAAACGGACTTTGGCAACTATAAATGAAGGAATACGAATAAGGATACGATTGGGCAAGAAATTTTATGCACTACAATGTGTTATAATGCCGAACATGATACATGATAATATGATCGTAGGAGTGGATGAATTGTCAGAAAAACATGTGGTGATAGATTTCAAAAATAATACGATGAAAATCACAGCGGAAGAAAAAAGAAGAACAGGACATTCTGGAAATGGACAAGGAACATGAGAAACGGAAAAAGGATAATGTAGACAAAAAACAACGGTGGAAATGAATTTGGCAATGAAGCAAGGACAGAAAAGAAAGAGGAGAAAGCTGCAGAAGATAAATAAAGACAATGAAGTCTGGGATTCCTCGAAAAAAGAGATGAGCCCAGAAGAAGAAAAAGAAGAAAAAAGAGTGACAAAAGAAAATGAAGCTTGGGATTCCTCAAAAGAAGAGATGAGCCCAGAAGAAGAAAAAGAAAAAGAAGAAGAAGAAGAAAAAGAAGAAGAAGAAGAAAAAAGATTGACAAAAGAAAATGAAGCTTGGGATTCCTCAAAAGAAGAGATGAGCCCAGAAGAAGAAAAAGAAGAAAAAATATTGACACAAGAAAATGCAGCTTGGGATTCCTCAAAAGAAGAAATGAGCCCAGAAGAAGAAGAAGAGATCAGAATAGAAAAAGAAGGCGAAAGAGATACCATTGAAACTGTGGTATTTGAAGAAGAAGTAAGCAAAATGGAGGAGGCAGAATACACAATAAACATGTGTAAAGAATCGGAAGAAAACGAAAGAAAATTGATATGTGGAGAAGAAAAGGAGAAGAAACTGCGCGTAATATTGAGGGAGTATGAAAATTTAATAAATGAAGAAAACAGAGTAGCCAAAAAGTATGAACATTCATGTGAGGTTAAAGACTTAGGAAATTTTCGATCGAAATCTTACCCTATCCCACCTAAGTACAGACACTGGGAAAAAGGAAGCAATTGTTTTTCAGGTGGGACTCAATATTTTGACACAATAGAAAAGTGTTGTTGTCGAGAGAAAATAATTTTTTTTGTTGCACTTATTAATAACGATTTTATCTCAAAACAAGGCGGGGTGTTATTGTGTTTCAATTTATCAATCAAAGATAGAATAACATTTTTATTTTTTTTAATATAACGCGGGCACATAAATATGATACACCCTGTATATTGAGTTGTAAATATTTATTAGAAGTTAGCTTTCACGCAAGGTGGTTTCTCCTTAATGAATTTTTCCATGAAGAGTATTAAAAACATTTGTAAATAAAAGTGAAGTGAAAGTTATTTAGGATTATAATTTTAAACCGATTGTTTACGGGAAAAGGTAAAACCACAGGTAGATGTAATGATTAGTTTTTAGAAAAATAGAGGTAAAGAGAATTGGAATTTTAAATATGTTTGTTTAATGATAGGAATATTTAGATCATTTCCGAAAAGTCATAAGTTTTGAGTAGAAGTATTGTTTGATAGAATGACTGGATTTTTCGAATGAAACAGAGGAAGGTGGAGAGAGAAATGTTTCTGATTGGCTTGGAAATTTGGAATGGGGAAAGTTTTGTTTGAATGTTGAGACAGTTTGGAAAAGAAAAGATCATTGTGTTACCGGCATTCGAGAAGAGCAGTCAAAAGTTTTCGTGAGTAGTTCAGAAGCAAGTACTAGTGGTTGTTTTTGATAGTGAGAGTAGCTGAAAGTGGAACGAGAGACAAATCAAATCGAGAAGAAATACCTCTTTGATTCTGTAAAGTCCAAGAGAGTAAGTTTCAAGAATTATCGTTATTAAAATTATTTGTGACACCAAGTAAAAAAGATACTTGGGTCTCAGGAGATTATTGTTGAGAGAAAGAGAGGACAGAGCTTTGGAGTTTATTGAACGAGTACTGGCAAAAAGAGGCCTGGCTTGTGTTTTGGAGAAATAGTTGCTGGTATCCTGCTGGATTGTTTGCTGAGAACGGAGAGGGCTTTGATTGGTAGCCTAACATAATCAACAAGGAGGAACTGTTTGGGTCAAGAGGAGACATCATTGTGTGTAAATCAAAAAGGTTAGTCCATAACCTATGTGATAGATTTTCTTTATAATCAGAAGTTAATTTTTTTTACGTAAAAGCATATGCATTTAAGATTCCGACATTCCAAAAATTTAATAGGAAGTATAAGTAATTTTGCGAATACCAAATTTGTTTGTTTAGCTTGTTTTATTAATGGTATCAAGAACAAAGCGATAAATATTTTTTTGAATTAAGAGTAATTTATATGGTAAAGGATTTCATTTGGACAATTATGCCCACAGAATTTAATTGATAAATTTACAGAGCATTGCTTTTGATAATAAAGGTATTTGTATGTGCCTATTTATATTATTTCTCTTTATTTCCTGTTCCTATTTTTATCTCGATAAGGATCAACTAAGAGATACTGAAACCACGAGAAATGATAAGTATAATCTAATCTAATTATTTTTTTATGACAAAAAGGCACCCTGAGAATTTTTATTAATTTTTATGTATGATTTGCGACAATTAAATAATTAATCAAATAAATAATAATTAATATAAAAGTAATAGAAAGCAGATCATAACAGTATATTACCTACTGATACAAACAAATCCCAAAATGTCATTAATTTGATGTTGTGGTATAATCCTTCATACAATTTTGTATGGAGATATTGCTACAATTAAATTCTGTTCAAAATTGGATTGGGTATAAACATATTATACATAATATTATGAAGATTGACATCGTATTTTGCATTTTGCCAATATTATATTTGTATTATTCCAAAAACCACTCTTACATTTAGTTATACGATATTTGAAATTGCTAATAAACTGTGCGTCAGAGAAAATGGACATTCCACAAAACTTAGGAAATTTAGGACATTTTCCTTTAATTTGTTTATGTTAATTAAATTAAATGAATTATCACGTGTCTTGGGAAGTTAGACTGAGTCTATAAAGCGAATAAACAAATTCGCAAAACCTACGAAACCATAGAATTCCCAGAGCTCATTATTTACGAATCAATGAATTGATTGTTTTGATAACTCTGTGAACTATTGTAGTGCTCTAATAGTCCAGGGTAATACGGTTTTTTCCATGAAACCTCCACAGCCAGCGTACTGAAGCGTTTTTTCGACAGGTAATACCTAGAAGAACAAATTGTAACTATTTCCTGCATAGGATCCGGCGGCCATTTTTATTTATAAACAATTGAATGTCAAAAAATGGCATTTTTTCCTTTTTTTTCAAATAAATGGAAAACAATGAAACATGTTTTTTTAGTGCACACATCTTCGAGAGCATGGAAAAAGCTTTAAAATGGCATATTACAAAGTTTGATATATTCATTTATTGGTAATATAATTGCGAAAAAAGGTCGAAATTGCAAAAAAAATAATTTCGCAATAACTATTGTAAAAATTAGTGTACAACTTTGAATTGTTTGTCAAATGGAGGTTCTTTGGTGCTTAATATGTGACAAAAATTTCAAAGCGATTCATTCAATTGTTTAAATTTTATTCAAATTGTTTATTCTAGAGAGCATTTTTTTGCAATAACGTAAGTCAGAAAAAAATGATGCTAGAACCATTCTACAGGTGTCAAATGAAAGAGCATGAGCTAAATTTTCAAAAGATAGTCAATTTTTCCTTATAAACTGTTTAATTTTTTTATATAATAAATTATGCATATTTATTACAATTTTTATCTATTATTATATACATAATACTACTTAGTAGTTGTGCACCTAAAACACGGTAAAAAAGTAGATTATTTTGAAAAAAAATATTTAAAAATTTATAAGGAAAAATTGACGATACTTTTATATAATTGTTTATTACTAATAAATGCAATTTTTATTCACTTTTTTTAAACCAATTTGAAAATTTAGCTCATGTTCTTTCATTTGACATCTGTAGAATGGTTCTAACCAGGGGCGGCTGTGGCAGGGAGGCGCTTGGGGCACTGCCCTCCCACTAGCTCATTTAATGTAGTAGATATCTCATACAATTTATATTGAATGAATTTTTCTTTATTTAAAAATCTAATAAAAATATTCAGTCGATGCGACGCGACGCTCCAAAAAGTTTAGAAATATAAATTAACAGCGTTCACCCGCACCATTGATTAAAAACTTCTACACAGTGTAGTTTTTAATTATGCCCGCACCCGAGGAAGGGCTCTTTTCCGAGCGCCCGGACTCACTGTTGTCAAGTTAGAAAAATATCGGGCGCTAGATGATGACTTGCCGTGTGCGAAATAAGAAATATCCTCAGATGCAGGTAGCAACTGGCAACGTTACGGGATTTGGCTTGGCAGTCGGTATCGCACCAATATACTTCACCTAGGACACAGCCCGAGCGTAGTTTTCGGTCTGTGTTAAAGTGTTAAGTGTACAATTCTCAATACTGACTTCATTATTGTCGATGTCGATATCCAATAATTCGATATGGCAACAAATATTAATAGTGTATGCTTTATTAAGACAAAAATACTTTAGAGTTCGAAAATTTTTTAAATACAAAACAATAGGACCTCCTAGACCAAAATTGGACATAATTCAGGCAGGAAAAAGTGGTAATAGAACTTTTAATCGTAAATTCAATGAGAAACATTATTTGTTAGCAGACTGGTTATTCGATTGTGAGGAGACAAATCGCTTCTATTGTTTTAAGTGTTTATTGTTTTAACCACAAGTGGACGAGTCTTACACAATCCGTGGTGTAAATGATATTAAACATCTCTCAGAGAAACTTAAAAAACATAATGTTAGCTCCAAACTCCAAACACATCCAGTATTGTGTTGAATAACGTAAAAGCACCGTATACCGTCCGGTCTCCCAATTCCGTCCGACAAAGAAATTGCGCTCTATACCTCAGAGTTTCGTCGCAATCAGACGGCCGAGTAGAATTTTTGATAGGTTATATCCCCACTCATTCTACTTTTAGCACGCAGACATTTTACGTTTACTGTTGTCAGTGCGATTCAGTTCATTGCAAGTGCATGTCTTGTTTTAAGCTATACTGATTCCAAAAAAACATAAAGGTAAGGAATACTTATTTTCCATATTTTATAGATACTACGTTTAACAGTTATGTTTTTACTTATTTATTAGAATCTTTCATATTTATTTATTGTAAATATACATATATTTTTGTAATTTTTTTCGAACAATAGATTTTATTACCGAAATTAAAGTGGACGGAATAGGGTAATGCAGAATATCAAGGGGTTCTTGATACCGTCCTAGCGGACGGTATTAGGGATTAACTCCTTCAGTTTCAAACGCTTTGTAAATATAAGTCTTAGTTAAATAATATAATCCGACATATTTTAACCATAATATATATTTTGCTCCGTTTAAAAACCTAAATACGACCTATTATAGGTACAACTCATTTTAAGAAAATTAGTGTCAACTATTAAGTGAATTCGAAAATTCAATTTAAAATTTAACCCAAGAATGATGCATTTATTACCTATTCTAGATTTAATGTGTAAGTTTGGTTTAGTTTTTATTTGTAAAAAATGTTTATGGTAGTTCTTCCTCTCAGTTTGTATTATCAAGTATGATAAAAATGACTATCTAATTAGTAAAACTCATTTAAAGGAATTGGACGGACACAGGAACCTTCTGTCCTATATCCGTCCATGGTGGACGGACAGAGCTACCTCAAACTCCTGTTACCGACCCCATAAAATAAAAACTAATAAAATATTTTTTTTTCAGTTTTTTATTATCTGCAACTATGGTATACAAAAAGCGGATGAAGTATCCCCGAGAGAATATCCAAAAAGCTATAGAAGATATTAATTTGAAACGTTTAAGTATTCGACAAGCCTCCAAAATATACAATGTGCCTAAAAGTACTTTGTTAGATACTATGAAAGAAAAGTACAAAACTCCGGGCAATATTGGAGGGCCAACAGTTTTGTCCAGTTCCGAAGAAGACTTGATTATAAAATGGATAATCGAAATGGGTAACGTGGGATTCCCGGTAACAAGATCTCAACTTGTTGATTCTGTTTCAAAACTAATTCAAAATTTGAAACGAAAAACCCCATTTAAAAATTACATACCTGGTAAAAAATGGTACAATGGTTTTCTCGCTCGTCATCCAGAAATTTCAAAACGTGTTCCACAATCACTATCTTCTTGTAGAGCCGCAGTTACGGAACAAAATATAAGAAATTGGTTTACCCAAGTTCGGGATTATATGACAAAAATGAATTTTTTACACATTCTTGAAAACCCCAAGAGAATATTCAATTGTGATGAAAGTGGTTTCTATTTATCCCCTCAAGAAAAACAAGTGTTGGTTAGAAAAGGTGCAAAAAAGGTATACAGTCGCATAGCTAATGACGAAAAAGAATGTCTTACAGTTTTGCTAACTGTTGGAGCTGATGGTTCTGTACCTCCGCCATTAGTTTTGTATCCCTACAAACGGTATGTGTCAGCTGCAATAATAACGAACATGCCAAACCAGTGGGGAGTTGGGCACTCTGAATCTGGTTGGATGACAAGTGAGACATTTTATGAATACGTTACAAATGTATTTTTTCCCTGGTTGGAAAAGAACAGTGTTCCACTCCCAGTGATATTGTTTCTGGATGGACACTCTTCCCACATCAATCTGCCTATTACTGAATTCTGCAAAGAAAAAGGTATTATTTTAACAGCATTTTACCCCAACGCAACTCACCGATTACAGCCGTTAGATGTTGGTGTTTTTTATCCCATTAAAAATAACTGGCGAAAAGATGTTCGATCTTGGCGTATGGAGAATAACGGAAGAAAACTTCAACGGGCTGAGTTTGCAAAACTCTTAGACAAAACTTTGAAGGCTACAGTCTGTACATCGATAATAAAAAGTGCATTTGAATCATGTGGACTCTTTCCGTTTAACGAAAATCGCATTGATTATTCAAAATTAATAAAACCAATAGAACAAAAAGATTCTGATGATAAAATAACTGAATCAACATCCACTACAACTGTTAATGTTTATGATTCTAAACTACTTCGAGAGGTAGAGATACGTTTAAAGCCAGAGGTTGTTAACCGTTTTAGGATTGCTGAATCAGCGGCCCAACTAGAAGAAAAATATGTAGCATTGTATGATTTCTGGAAGAGTCTTCATCCACAAAATGTCGATCATGATAAAACTTTGGAAAACAATTTGCCAATTAATGCTGCTAACGAGACCATTGTTGACATACACTTCGATGAAAACTTTTGGTTTTGCAATAATGATACAATTGAAGCTACAGTCAAAGCAGATGGAGCATTGGTCTTAATTCCTTCACAGAATAGCAATTCTAGTTCGCCAAAACCTGGTCCATCAGCATCCAAGAACAATGATTGTGAGAATATAGACTATTATTTAGCAGTAAGTTCACCCCAAGAAAAAACACCACCTAAGAACAAAATAGTAAACACAACTCCTTGTAATAGCCCATTAAAAGATGATTCAATAGGTATAGTTTATTCTGATCAAAAAAGACAAGTACAAAATCAAGAAAAAACCCCACTTAAGCAAATTACAACAACATCAGAGAATAATAGTAAATATCCAACACCTTTCAAAAAAGCACTATTTTGGCCGGAAAGTTCTGCAAAGAAAAAAAATAATAGCACAGAAGACACCAAGGAAAGGAAAAAACCAAAGATTTATCCTACAGTAGCTATAAGTGATGAATTTATGGAACATCAACGAAGACTCAAAAAAGAAAAAGAGGAAAAAGAAAATGAGAAATGTGAACGAATCCGAAAGAGGAAAGCAAAAACAGAGATTCAACAAGCAAAAAAGAAAAAGTGTCCTCCAAAACACACACCAGGCATAGATACTGGTAATAATAATACGGAAAACATAAATAAAAAGAATATAGAAATATATTCAAAGGACGATTTTGTGTTGGTTCAGTACGACAGTGAATATTTCCCTGGTGTAGTTCTGGAACGAAGCAATGATACTTTGAGAGTTAAAAGTATGACTATGAATGGAAAGTACTGGAAATGGCCAGATAGAGATGACATTTTAAATTATGACTTTGATGATGTAGTTTGTAAGATTGCGAGACCTTCACTCATAAATAAACGCGGCGCCTATGAAGTTCCAGAAATTGAAAACCTAAAAAAATGAAGTCTTTTTTTTTTTATTATTTAATTCATTTGCAGTCATTAAGTTCGTTTCAAAACTTTGTACTTAAATAAAACTTATTTTTAAATTATTTGTTTTGTTTTTTGGCCATTTTTTTGCAAATTTATTTAAAAATTATTCATAATGGGTTTTTTTTGTCATAACTAAATAAATAGGACGGATAACGGTACTCTTGTGGACGGAATTGGGAAAAAATCATTAATGTGGACGGAAAACGGCTATTTGCGAAATTTTTGCATTTGGTTTCTTAAATAAGCAATTTTGTTGAAATGACTACTGTTATTATTATAAATTTGGCTCTAGTAAGAATTAATAATGCATAATAGCTTATAGACAGAATTACTTTAAATTTCAATGATTCGGAATTGATCTTTCAAACAATTTTATATATACCACTTATAACCGGTCGGAATTCGGTGCTCTTACTATACCAATTATTAGGGTCAATAAATATACAATCACAGTTAGATTCGGCTTTTAGAAGATCAATAAAGGAACATAACGATATAGTGACCAAAAACAGGTATGTTATGATGGATGAGCGATGGTGGGATAACATCCACAACTATGTGATAAAAGTGCTGTCGATAAAAGAGAAGGTAGAGGTAGGAAGAAGGAGTGGTTCACAGCATAGGGGTAAAGGACGTGGTGGTCAGATGAGTGCGAGAGATTGAAGCTGATGCGTGATGGCGAGCGACTGAGAATCGGGCAAAAGAAGGACATCGGGGAGAAGTTATGCTCTAACGAGCGATTCCACCCTGATGCCCTAGTATGAGAGTGGTGGGGTTTTAGCTCAGGAACCCAGCACTGTCGGAAATGTTTACCTCCGACGCGATGTCTGTTTGCAGATTCCCCACCTAGTGGTGAAAAAAAAAGGACTATTCACTAGAATCCTTAAATACATGGGTAAGTTTGTAACTAGCAACATTTTTTCGGTGTTCATAATTTCGTATTTGCCGCTCAAAATAAAAGTGCCCCACCGATATTTTTACTCACGAGCCGCCACTGGTTCTAACATCATTTTTTTCTGACTTATATTATTGCAAAAAAGAGCTTTCTGGTATAAACAATTTGAATAAAATTTAAACAATTGAATGAATCGCTTTGAAATTTTTGTCACATATTAAGCACCAAAGAACCCTCATTTAACAAAAATTTCAAATCTGTATACTAATTTTTGCAATAGTTATTGCGAAATTAATTTTTTTACAATTTCGACCCGTTTTCGCAATTATATTAATAATAAATGATTATATCAAACTTTGTAATACGTAATTTTTAAGCTTTTTCCATTCTCTTGAAGATGTGTGTACTAAAAAACCTAAGTTTTATTGTTTTCTATTTATTTGAAAAAAAAAGGAAAAAAGGCCGTTTTTTGACACTAAATTGTTTCTAAATAAAAATGGTCGCTAGATCCTACGCAGGAAATAATTACAATTTGTTCTTATAGGTATTACCTATCGAAAAACGCTTCAGTACCCTGGCTGTTGAAGTGTTACGAACAGGGTATATTTTTGCCTTATTACCTTGGCCTATAAAGAGTTTCTTAGATATCTTAGTGTTACACTGACTTCCTTACCATGAAGTGTATTTCTTAATGATCATTCCATCGGGATCTATCCACTGCTGAATTTAGGTATCCCTCAGTCTTTTCCATGTATTTCTGTTTTATGCTGTTTGCATCAAATTTTTGTCGATCCGTTTTATGTCATCAGGTCATCTTGTTGGCGGAAGACCTCTACCCCGATATAATTCTTGTCTTGGTCTCCAGTGTATTAATCGCTGTGTCCATCTGTTATCCGACATTCTAGCTATGTGTCCCGCCCAGTTCCTCTTAAGGGTCATGATTCTTTCTATGGAATCTGTCACTCCTGTTCTCCGTCTTATTTCCTAGTTCGTAATCCTATCCCTACGAGAAATGCCTAACATCGAACGTTCCATGGCTCTTTGTGCAACACAAATTTTAAGTATTTCGTATTTTCTTGGTTACTGTTAAAGTTTCTGCACCATATGTAAGTACTGGCAACATGCACTGATTAAAGACTTTTCTTTTGAGACACATAGGCAGTTCTGATTTAAGCTGGGTGAGTCCTATACGGCGGCTTAGTTCGCACGTTTGATTATCTCTTCCTATGCGTATCTCATGCCCCAAGTACTGATAAGAGGTGGTTTCTTCGATATACATGCAGAGCCTATTTTACTTCAAATCAGGCCCGAGGCACTACACAATTTTCGGGCACCTAAATATAATTTAATAATAATAATAATTTTTTAAATGTGTTAATTATTTAATCGAAATATAGTTGCACCGGAAATTAAAATTTTTATTAACAATAAATAAAATTTATATTTAAACAATTAAACATTGTTTAATTATAACCCTTATTGTTATCATTTATCATTTTATGTTCGTAAAATAAAAGTATTTTGAAAATTTATTTTGTCATTGTAATAAAAATGTTTTTTTATCTTTCCGGGCCTCATTAAAATACAGGCCCGAGGCAGGTGCCTCACGGGCCTAGTGGTAAAATAGGCCCTGTATACATGCCATTTAATGAAATCTTTTCGCTTAACACAAGATTTGTCATAATTTGTGTTTTTGCGTGGTTGATTTTTAATCCAACTTGTAGGGAGGCTAAGTATAGTTTCTCCAGTTGCGATACTGCATCATCGATGCTATCAGCAAAAAGAACAATATCGTTAGCGAACCTTAAATGACTAAGTATTTCTCCGTTGACATCAGCAAAAAGAACAATATCGTTAGAGAACCTTAAATGACTAAGTATTTCTCCGTTGACATTAATTCCTTTTTCACTCAGATTTGCGTTCTTAAACATATGCTATAATAATGTTGTAAACAATTTTGGCGCAATTGTGTTACCCTGTCGCACTCCCCGTTTTATTTTAAATGCGTTGATTTTTGTATCTGCCAGTTTCACGTTTGCTGTCGAATTTTGATAGATGTATTTGATCGTGTTTATATAGCGATGATTTATATGGCACTCTGTTAAGGCTTTTAACATTTTTGATTACTTATTGTGTCGTAAGCTTTTTCATAGTCAACAAATATCAAGACTAATTGCTTGTTATATTCAACACTCTTTTCTATCAGTTCTTAACCACTTGTAAATGATCATTCGTGCCATATCCCGATCTAAAACCTGCTTGCTCTCCTCGCTGATAGAAATCCAACACTTGTATTTCTTAATAACCATGTGAAAATATCGAAAGTATGTTCAGATTGTTACATTGTTGGAAAATGGAGCAAACGAAAGGGATGTGGCACGACAATTGAATGTTAGTTGTTCAACTGCGCAGAGAATTTAGCAACGATTTCTTGAGACTTGATTTCTTCAATAGCGACCCACTACGGGTAAAGTTTGTTTAGCAGTAAATGGTTGCTTTCAATTAGTGCTGTCGTAAATATTATTAAATTTATCTGACCTGGCCCATTGTTAAGACTCACCCGGAGCGATAAGCATCCGAGGTAGACAGAGTTGGTCTTTTGACAATTAACACTGACTAGACGGTACTCCTATAATAAAGCAAAGGATATACAAAATTTACAATAATTACGACGACAAAAACAAAAAAAAATGGATGTAAAATATATTACTTTGCCTTAAATACCCGAAATTAATGTTTGCAAATGAGTTTTAAAATAAATTAAATCTAATGATGAAAGGGTTGCCAATGCGAGTCCATTATACAATTGGATATGGTAATTGAGTCAATACTCGCAATCTATAGTTTGTATTTTTTATTAGTTGTTATGTAATCATGGGGCAACCGGTTTCGAGTCTTACAATATATGACTCATCATCAGGCCCAGTACAAAAAGTCTTCTCTATACAAACTACAAGCTAAAAAACACAAAACGAGAGACATGTACACATATATATAAAACATGAAAAACAACTTTGTCTTGGTTTCAATCACATACAATAAAGCCAAGCAACTGTTTAGTATTGAACTCAACAGTCCATATCATGTAAAATGAGACATTATATCATTGGGAGCGACCAATCTGATGAAAAGTGCTTGGTATATAATTTGATATATATGCTACCATCAATCCTTAACTAGTCCTTAACTAGTCAAGACTCCATCGACCCTTGACTAGTTAAGGATTGATGGTAGCATATATATCAAATTATATACCAAGCACTTTTCATCAGATTGGTCGCTCCCAATGATATAATGTCTCATTTTACATGATATGGACTGTTGGGTTCAATACTAAACAGTTGCTTGGCTTTATTGTATGTGATTGAAATCAAGACAAAGTTGTTTTTCATGTTTTATATATATGTGTACATGTCTCTCGTTTTGTGTTTTTTAGCTTGTAGTTTGTATAGAGAAGACTTTTTGTACTGGACCTGATGATGAGTCATATATTGTAAGACTCGAAACCGGTTGCCCCATGATTACATAACAACTAATAAAAAATACAAACTATAGATTGCGAGTATTGACTCAATTACCATATCCAATTGTAAATTAAATCTATTTTAATTGTCAAGATTATAGAAAAACAAACATTTAAACATATTTAAATTTTACCTGAAACCGGGCCTTTTATACTATTGAAGTACCAGTACAAGTATTGACCATTGGAGTCAACCATTTACTGCTAAACAAACTTTACCAGAAGGAAGACAACAGCCAAAGATCGTATTCTCACTCTTGTTGCATTGCGAAACCGGACGCAAACTGCTAGAATGCTCCCAAGACATATTCAGCAAGCCCAAGGACCAGTAATAAGGGTTTCTACTGTTTGACGAAGGTTAAGATAATAGGGTTTGACAGCTTGCAATTCAACAACGGGGCAAAAGACGCAGACTTGCATTTGTCCGTGACCACGTCAATTGGAAAATAGACGATTCAAAACGTGATCAGTTCTCATCATCATCAACCCGTACGCGTCCACTGCTTGACATAGGTCTCCCTCTCCCTCAGCTCTGTCCATCTGTCTCTGTTTTGTGCGACTTGCATCCAGTTACCGATAACATGCTTCAGATTTCAGATCATCGGCCCATCTGGTTGGTGGGCGTCCTCTGCTCCGTAGCGCTTCTTCTCGAAGCCTCCACTCAACAATACGTTTTGGCCATCTGTTGTCTGACATTCTGGCGACGTGTCCTGCCAAATTCCACTTTAGCGATGCGATTTTTTCGACAGCGTCTGTTATTTTTGTTCTACGGCGTATTTCTTCGTTTAGGATTCGATCCCTCAGTGAGACACCCAACATCTGGCGCTCCATAGCCCTCTGAGTTACGCGAATCTTGTTCACTACCTTTTTTGTGAGTGTTAATGTTTCGATTCCATAAGTGAGTAGAGGCACCACACACCGGTCAAAGATTTTCCTTTTGAGGCATATGGGCAAGTCCGATTTAAATACATAGTTCAGTTTACCAAACGCTGCCCATGTTAATCCTACGCGACGTGGAAACTCGCACGTCTGGTTATCTGTTCCCAACCGAATTTCATGTCCCAAGTACTTATAAGCTGTAGTCTGCTCAATATCAATTCCAATTTAGCACCAAATTAGTCATTATTTGCGTCTTGTTGATGTTAATCTTTAGTCCAACCTCTAAGGAAGCGTGATATAATTTGTTCAACATTATTATTGCATTATCTATACGATGGGCTATAAGGCCGATGTCATCTGCGAATCTTAAATGACTGTGCTCTCTTTGACTTCTCTCCATTTATGTTGATACCATATTCGTTTAGATCTGCCTTCTTAAAAGTGTGTGTTCTAAAAGGGTGGTGAATAGCTTTGATGAGATGGTATCTCCCTACCGTACTCCTCACTGTATATATAATGTATTTGTTTGTTGTTCAGACAGTCTTACACTAGCCGTTGCCTTTTGATATATTTGATCATGTTAGTGCAGCGATGGTCTATTCGGCATTATGTCAATGCTTTTAACATTTTCTGCTGGCTTATGGTATCTCATGCTTTCTCAGGTGACAGTTCTATGCCAAATTGAATAATGAGTGTCATACAAAACAGTGGTGGCAACACACATTATTGAAACGGGTGATACTTGCCTTTTCATGACTCATAATGATTCAGTTATTATTGTTATACTTAACTATAAACTGTACATCGAAATTCTGAACAAATTTATTTATTATTTTCTCAACATTTTCCGTATTTTCCATTTGTTACTAATGAAAATGTCGGCTTACATGTTACAAGAGCAACTGAATGAATACACAATAGAAAAAAATCTTTCCTCTTCTTCTTCTTCTTGTAATATTACTGACTATGTCCTGTTTCTACTGTTACAGTCTCTGCTGCGATCCGGAGCCCCAGCTCTCGTACCATCGTTTTTTGGGTCTTCCTATGGGTCGCTTGGTGTGGA
This sequence comes from Diabrotica virgifera virgifera, assembly GCF_917563875.1. Taxonomy (NCBI): domain Eukaryota; kingdom Metazoa; phylum Arthropoda; class Insecta; order Coleoptera; family Chrysomelidae; genus Diabrotica; species Diabrotica virgifera. The sequence goes on from NC_065452.1 coordinate 43,161,739, forward strand.
ACTTCTGTGTCTTCGCCAAATTCGCCATATGTTCAGGGTCCATCCGATCTACGTGGTCTCTCCACATGCGTCGTCGTGATCTTGTCCATCTCACTACGTGTTGAACGCCTAGCTCTCTCAATTTGTCTTCGTTTCGTATTCTACCTCTGAGTGTGATACCTCTTATGGATCTTAGGGTTTTCATCTCTGTTGTTCTCATTATTTGTTTGGTCTTTGTTGTCTCGGCCCTTGTCTCAGCTGCGTATGTCAGTACGGGTCTAACACATGTCTTATAAATGCGGACTTTGCTTTCGGTGCTCAAAAATTTATTCCGCCAGACTATATCCCTCAGGAAACCAGATATTCTCGCTGCTTTCGTTGCCTGCTGTTTAGAGAAGAAAAAAATAAAAAGATATATTTTTTTTAATTGAATGGTTTTCTCTGACACGTAGTTTAAAAAGACTAGCATAGTTTTACTTTTTTTTTGTAAATATTTGAGTTGACACAGTTGGTTTTCGCGTAATTTGAGAATTAAGAAAAACATAATTACCAGTATATGAAGTCTCCCGTTTTCGCATCTATAAGAGTAGCATCCAGATCCCCAATGAACCCACTGTCTCACTTGCTTGCACGATCTCTCATCCCACAGCTGATTGGTGTGTTCGAAGCAACGGGATTTTTCACCGTATTTTTCCAAAGCAAAGTTCATGTCAGGTGCTAAAGAGAAACATTGAAATAAAATTAATATCGGACAATTATCAAATTATTTATTTTAACGAAATATACGAACATAAAATAAATTGCGACGTTGTCGGCTTGTGCAAAAAATCTGAAAAGTTCGCATAAAAAAATGTTCATTAATAGGTGTCAATCCTTCGACAAACTAATTAAAGGTGGACGCCTTCCACATAGGTGAGATTTACCCCTTAAAAGACGGTTAGAAACGGAATATAATGACTAAATATTTTTTTCATTTCCATTGCACCAAACCTTTTGTATTCGATTCTACACCGGGTGTAACAAAAAGGCAGGTCATAAATTAAAACACATATTCTTAGATCAAAAATAGTTCGATTGAACCGAACTTACCTTGGTAAAAATAATGTGTACATAAAAAAGTTACAGCCCTTTGAATTTACAAAATGAAAATCGATTTTTTTTTCAACATATCGAAAACTATTACAGATTTTATATTGAAAATCCCCCCCCCCCCCAATGTTTGTTTATGTTCCAACTAACCTATTCATTGTCTTTACATGATAGCTCATCACTATCGCCCATGGTTTTTACATTTCACTGAATTTTGGTTGATTTACCCCGTTTTCCCTTTCCTTGTTGTTGCCATTTTATTATTTCCTGTCATTTTCGTTATTCATCAATTCTTTGTTTATGTATGTTCGAACCAGCATACTCTCTGGAGGTATGGTGGGGGGTAACTTTAAAATCTTAAATAGGAACCCCCATTTTTTATTACAGATTTGGATTCCTTGCGTAAAAGTAAGCAGCATTTTTTCGAATTGTGGGTAGATGGCGCTGTAATCGGAAAAACGATGTAAGGTGATACCCTAGGTACCTAAATTATTAGAGAAACAACCACCAGGGGGTGGAGTGGGGGTCGTGCTTGGTGTCAATTCGATAGGTTTTTGAAAAATATTAAACACGTGTTTTTAGTGTCTCCAGATATTAGACCGTTTCTATAATTTACGTAGGGTGTCACCATAAATCGTTTTCCCGATTATAGCGCCATCTATCCATCATTCGAAAAAAATGTCTCAAATGAAATTTGCTTATTTTTACGTAGGAAATCCAAATCTGTAATAAAAATGGGGGTTACTATTTAAGATTTTGAAGTCACCCACACCCCATCTCCAGGGGATGGTGTTTAATGTCATTCGATAGATTTTCTTGTTCGACCTTCCGCTACTTTTGGGACACCCTATAGTAAAACCTATAGGTAGCAAATTATTTTACTTACTAGGATTATTTTCTGTATACTGGCAGTGGGATCCACGTACAACTACATTTTTAGATCTCCATGTGAATTCCTGGATGTAAGGGCAATAATCAGCCAGTGACACCGATCCTCCATAAAATCCTTCTCTGCCACTGTCGACGTGCTGGAGGCTATCAAAGTTCTGTAAATAAATTGGCATTGTAGCATCTAGTTTCATCGTAAAAAGACATCTCGTAATTCGACAGTTCGTAACCCCACAAATGGTAACGGTGCAATTCGTGACGGACAATTCGTAACGGCGACAGTTCGCAACTACACATATTCGTAACGGTACAATTCGTAACGTCAAAATTGAATTATTCTGTTTATTTTTGTTAACGTGGAAACTAACTTCTCATCAGGATAGGCATGAGGATAAGCATTTTTGACACATTTCATATTTCGTGGAGAAATAAATTTTTAAAATTATGTCTTAAAATAAATATAATCTAGTAATGTAAATTGTATTATTTATTATAGTAAATATACTAGTATTTCACTGTTTTCATATGTTTTATTATTTTTCACATTTAGCTTTACTAATTTAAGGTCGATTTATACATATTCGTGCCGTGTCCGTTCCGTGTCAGTGCCGAGTCCGGGTATTTTTAATGCTATATTTACATACAACCGTGTTGTGTCAGTGTGCGTACCGGGCCGAATATACTAAAGCAAAACGTTATTACATATTTCTGTGTTAAAAATAGTTGAAAATAATGACGACTTATTAGAATAATCGAATTGGTCTGGGTTTGCGGACCAATTCGATTAATTTTTCATCGTCCATAATAATATAAACTAGAACGTAAATGGCATCCGTAAAGAATGTTACACTAGAACCAAATGTAATAATATGTAATTAGAAATAAGAAATAAAATATGTAAATATATAAATAATACATAACAAAAAAACCATAACATACTAACCGCACAACATCTCCTGATTGTCTATTTACCTGCACTCGCGTTCATAAAACAATAAAATAGTGTTTATACAAGTCCGTGCAGCCCGTGTTATTTCCGTGTATCGACAGTGCCCAACCAAAAATATCGATTGGGATTAATTTCAGGCTGGGCACGGACGGACTTTCTTAACACGGAACGGACACGGCCCTGATATGTATAAATCGGCCTTTAAAGTGATAATTCAAGATAGAAAATTAAAAAAAAATCTTTAGTTGTCATATTAACAAGAAAAATACGTGTAAAATATATTAAAAAAGAAGTGGTCTTAAAAAAAGTACCATTACTTTTAGTATAGAATGTATTCAAAACGCATTTTTGTATATATTCAGTAATAGGCACTAAATTTGTAAAAAAAAATTATATGTTGGCGTTACGAATTTTACCGTTACGAATATGTATAGTTACGAATTGTCGCCATTACGAAGTGACGCTGTTACGAACTGACGCCGTTACGAATTAACGGCGTTACAATTTGTGGAGTTACGAACTGTCGCGTTACGAGATGCCATGGAACCCAGTTTCATATTAATATCAAATTATTGTAGCTGACTTGTATGGGTCCTACTTACCTGGTAGATGACTGGGAGTGGCTCCTTGTGCTCTACAAGGTTGCAAAGAGCCACCGAAGTCCGATCATCTGTGCATTCTGTTTGCAAAGGGTCTCTTTTCACTTTGTTGCAGAAAGGGTGAATAGAAAAGCCTCTGTAACAAATGTAAATAATTATTGTATATATCCTTTTTGTTGTAGCCCGATCAGGGAACACAAAATTTTACGAAAACCTCCAAAAAAGTAAAGGAAGGATGAAAATTTGGGAATAGGTAGTTGAAATTGTCTATTATTATAAGAAAAAGTTTACAATTCTACATCCCCTCCATTTTACAAAAATTTAGAAATACGGGGTGAAAAATATTTTCTCGGGGGTGAAAAAATATACGTTCAAATTTCAAAATATGTAAGTCCGAAATTCTATAAAATGACTAATTCTAAGTAACTTTTGTTCTATATAGTTTCTGCACTAAGTTAATACTTTTCGAGTTATTTGCGAGTGAATATGTTCATTTTTAACAAAAAAAACATGTTTTTGGACGGTTTTTCGCAGATAACTCAAAAAGTAAGTATTTTAGCGAAAAAATATTCTTAGTAAAAATATAGCTTATAAAAAACTTAAAAAACTGGTGTATGCATGAGGTCTGTAGACCCGGTAGAAGCAGAGTTGTAGCTAATGAAAAGTAGGTTCTTCTTCGTTAAATTCGAAATCGAATATTTCAATTTGAAATATCTCAAAAACGGAGCACTTTTCGGGGAAACTTCATTAAAACTTTTTTAAAGTTTTTAAAAAAGGTTTATTTAAAAAAAACTTCTAACATTAAAAGTAAGTGAGTTACGCTCAAAATATTACTAGTCTTTTTTATTTTTTGCTAAAAACATCGCGAAAATCACCCCCTAATTAGCTTCCCAAATAAAATCAATTATTACCGCTTCACAAGTGACTTTACTTATGTATTGTTTATATTATCTATAAGTTTCATTGGTTCAAAGTGCTCATTTTTGAAAAAAATCGGGTTTAAAATAAAATATTTTTTTTTATTTTGAAAAAAATTGAATTTTTTATGGAATTAACTTAATAATTATTAGTACCTAATACCAAAAATCTCAAAGAGTAATAAAATGTTCGTTTTGCTTTTCTGAATATTTTTGATTTTTTGTTTTCTTGTTAGACAAAACTTGGTTATGCTATGGCTGTTCAAAATTTACCTAAACTGGTAATTAGTTACTCGTTCAAGCCATTTTGACTACAGCTTTTTCAGAAATAAGCACTTTGAACCGATGAAACTTACAAATCATATAAATAATGCATAAGCAAAGTAGCTTGTCAAGTGGCAATGATAAAATTTATTTGCGATGCTAATTAGGGGGTGATTTTCGCGATTTTTTTTACCAAAAAATAAAAGTGACCAACAATATTTTGAGCGTAACTCACTTACTTTTAATGTTAGAAGTTTTTGAAAAAACAAAAGTAAACCTTTTTTAAACACTTTAAAAAAGTTGAAAGGAAGTTTCCCCGAAAAGAGCTCCGTTTTTGGGTTATTTCACATTGAAATATTAGATTTGGAATTTGACGAAGAAGAACCTACTTTTCATTAGCTACTACTCTGCTTCTACTGGGTCTACAGACCTCATGCATACACCATTTTTTTTAGTTTTTTATAAGCTATATTTTTGCTAGAATATTTTTTTCAATAAAATACTTACTTTTTGAGTTATCTCCGAAAAACCGTCCAAAAACATGATTTTTTTTTTTTTTGGTAAAAATGAACATATTCACTCGCAAATAACTCGAAAAGTATTGACTTAGCAAAAAACTCTATAGAACAAATGTTGTTTAGAATTAGTCATTTTATCCAATTCCGGTCTTATTTTGAATGTATATTTTTCACCTTGGAGAGGGGATGTAGAATTGTAAACTTTTTCTTATATAATAATAGAAAATTTCAACTACCTATTCCCAAATTTTCATCCTTCCTTTAATTTTTTTTGGGGTCAGATTGTTCTTTGATCGGGCTATGTAAGAATACATAGCAAAGAAACTACAAACGGTGGAAACTGAAAATATAGAAACTGACTGGGTTAACACCAAAACAAGCATAACAGAGGGAACAATAGGACAAATCAAGGGAAAGTGGCAAATTAATGGACAATAAAAAGCTCTGCGAATATGCTTAAAAAAATGTAACAACAATAGAACAACAGTAGAACCTAAAATTCGTAAAGAAAATTGGGGAAAGCATTTTTCTAACTTTTACAAAATCAAACAATGCTGTAATATTGGAGAAGTAGCGGCAAAGGATGAAAGAGACGAAGAATAAAACGCTCCCACAAGGAAATTATTGAAAAGTGAAATCAGTGAAAATGTTGAAATCAGAAAAAGCAGGACCGGATGAAATTAACAATTAATTTATACAAAATGGAGGAGCAGAATTGATTCACCGGATTCATAAACTAGTTAAAAATATATAGAACTCAGAAAATATGCAAATATGCCAAGAATGTATCGCCTGCCACCCGGAATATGCCATGTATTACAAACAAGCCAGGCGGTTTCGACTAACCAAGACGAATCTGGTCGTACTGAACAGAATAAGAACAAACTGTGGCAGGTGCTCCGACTTTCTTCAGATGGGGAAAAATACCACCTCCAAATTGCGATTACGGTGCAGCAACGTTAATAGTGGAGGAATGTCCAATCAGATCCTACAATGGCAATCCGTCCGATGTCTTAGTGGCGACCAAAGAGTCAACTGAATATATTTGTCACTAAATTTTTGTTTGTAAAAATTAATTAATAAATCTGCATTTATGTACTTTATAGATCTGACTTAGTCAATTTGTAAGATTAGAATATGTGCTAAGATTGCTAAAGGAGAAAAATCAGCCCAACAAGATGATAAGGATAATTAAAGACATTAATAGGTTTGTTCGTAGAACGATCAGCAACCGTTGCCAACCATCAGACGCATGCGTGTTCGTAGTCTACGATCTCCAACTGTTAACTGCGCTACGCGAACTGTTAACTGCGCATGCGTCTGATGGTTGGCAACGGTTGCTGATCGTTTGGATCGTACTACGAACAAACCTAATACGAAGAACCAAAACCAGATTAAAAGTCGAAAATGAACTAACATTGGAAGTAGACATCAACCCGGAAATCCGACAAAGGGATCGCTTGAGCCCATTGCTTTTTAATTTAGCAATGGATAAAATCATAGAAGGCATTAAAAGTACAGGAAAAGGATAATAAGATGGCAGAAAAACAAATAAAAATCCTCTGTTATGCTGACGAAGCAATCTTAATCACCGATAACGAGGATAACCTACAGCGAATGGCACAAACTTTCAATACAGTAGCGAATAACTATAACATGAAAATATCAACAAGTAAGACCTAATCTCTGGTAGTGTCAAGGGAACCCATAAGATGTAAAATCTCGAGATTCTAATATCTCGGAATCGAAATATGTACTTATGGAGATGTTAAAGAGAGCGTCCTAAAGCAAGCAAATACATCCAATTACGTGTCAGGATGTCTGAGGGATGTTATCTGGAGAAATAAAGATATGAGGCTGGAAGAGAAAGTACGCATATACAAATCAAGTGTAAGACCGATGTACGCGATAGAAACAAGATGTCATTATCATCATCAATGGCTCTACAACTCTTCGTGAGTCTTTGCGGCGTTTACTATTGCCTTCCATGTTTGTCGGTCCTGTGCCACTAATTCCCATTGTCGCACTCCCATTTTCTCTAGATCTTCTTTGACTGCATCTTTCCACCTTTTTCTAGGCCGCCCTACGGACCTTCTTCCAACTGGCCTTTCCCAGAACACATTGTTTATAAGGCGATTGTCGTTACTGCATATCACATGCCTTGCCCATCTGAGTCTATTTAGCTGAGCCTTTATATATCTGACTAGATTTTCTTTTCCGAATAGAGACTTTAGCTCGTTATTGTATCTGCTCCTCCATTCGTTTGTCACGCTGTCTCTGCAAGGGCCATATATCATTCGAAGGATTTTACGTTCCCACACCAGCAATTTATTTACTTCTCTTTTTGTTAGTGTCCATGTTTTCGCTTCCATACGCGACCGCTGGTCGTATTATGGTCTTATATATCTGGATTTTTGCACCTCGTGAAAGAAGTTTTGACTTCATCAGATGTTTCATGGCAAAGAAAGATCTGTTTCCTGCCATTATTCGCGTTTCAACTTCTCGCTCTAATTTGTTGTCATTTGTGATTGTTGCTCCTAGATATTTAAATTCTTTAACCACTTCGAAGTTATGATCGTTTATAGTAATATTTTGCCTTATTCGCCGTCGTTCTTGTTTTGAGACGACCATGTATTTTGTTTTGTCTTCATTTATGTTTAGACCGATGTTTAATGCAGCTTCTTCAAAGCTCGAGAAAATATCCTTAATTCCCAATGTTGATTGTGCTACTGCGTCTACGTCATCGGCAAAGGCGAGTATGATTTTTGCTCCTCGAGCAGTTATGTCTGCTTTGATTTTTGGATAAATTTTTCGCATGACATATTTTAAGGCCAGGTTAAACAATGGGGACAACGGATCTCCCTGTCTGAGTACAGAATTTACGCAGAAAGCATTTGATATTTTCCCCCCTATTCTAACTTGTGCAAAAGAGTTACTTACACACATTTGTGTTACCGCAGCTAGTTTCTTGGGTACGCCGAGCTCGATCATTGCCTTTCATAATGTTGCACGATTAATTGAATCATAAGCCTGTTTGAAGTCTATAAAGATCTGATGAACGTCCTGATTATATTCCCAATACTTTTCAAGCATTTGTCTTATTGTAAATATTTGATCAATAGATAGTCGATCTGCCAGGCCTGAAACCACACTGGTAGTCACCACCTATTTCTTCGGCGTATGGTACTAATCTTTTTAATAATATCGAAGCCAATATTTTATACGTAGTGTTGATTAGTGAGATTCCTCTGTAATTCATGAAACAAGATGTGACACAGCAGAAAGCAAGAGGATAGTGAGAACAATAAGGGCAATACCTGGGAAAACACTGAGAGACAGAATACCGAACGACAGAATAAGAGATCTCTGTAACACACAAGACATCAGAAGGCAGAGAAGACGAGAGTGGAATCAGCATGTGAGGAGAATGGACAGCGAGAGAATAGCCCGTATAGCCAAAGATTAAAAGCCAACAGGAAAGAGACCAACAGGAAGGCCCTTTAAAAGGTGACGAGATAGCATCACAGCTACGAATACAAGCTCAAAATCGGTTAAGAACAGGTCAAGAGGCCTAATATAAGAAAAAAAATTAATTATTACTATTTACTGTTTGTAATGTATAAATCTATACTTATACACAACTGTGAAAACTCAACTGTGATGTAGCATACGCTAAATGAATAAGATAAAATAATATATGTAAAAACTCCCTCGAAAATAATGCCTTTCATCCTGCATTAATTCAGCTACTCCAGTCGTTGTTACTTGTTCTTTTAAAATAGTCCTTTATTTTATAAGTATCTTCGGGAGTGACGACCTTTAAGATCCCAGTTTCCAAACTTTTACCCACCGTTACACCGAATCAACTTCTAGAGAAAACTCAGGATGTTTAACCCACGCATTCTTGTCAATAGAAATTGACAAAGAAACAAATTGATTTGGAAAGCTGAACATAAACTCAAAGAAGAGAAGTTTTCCGGAACCGAAAAGGAATGCATTCAAACGTCATCTTATATATGTATACTATATGATGAAAAAGTATGGAATATATTTATTATTTCAGAAACAGAAGACGTTTAAAAAAATCTTAAGACACGTCAATTTATTGCTATAATATAGTTATTTATTTAATATATCACATATATATGTCGTACATGTTCTATATCAGGGGTCACCAATTAACGGAACGCGGTCTACACCAGGGAAATAAGGCAAAAATATACCATGTTCGGGACACTTGAGCAGCCAGGTTGCAAATGGGTTTTTTGGGTACTATATACCTAATACATTATAAATACAAAAATGCCCGTCACAGTTTGGACGAGAAATTTAATTATTAACAAATAAGGGTCAAAAATGAGAGTTTTTTCGTTTAAATCGCTACAGGTAAAAATGGAGTAATTAAATGTCTTATTTAAAATTTTTTGCTTTTAGTAGATGGGCCAAGGTTTAAAATAGCGTTTTTTGAATTTTGGTCCGATTATTTGTTGCTTCGGATATTGCAAAATAAAACTAAAATTTCGAAAATAAAAAATTTGCTATAACTTTTGCGAACATTAATTTAGGCCTTTCATATTGCATGAAAAGTTGAGTCAAACAGTCCATATAATGCCCAAAAAATTTTAAGACGATGTGTCAATTAGTTTAAATTTTATTAAATTTGTTTATCCCAAAGAGCTTTTTTTTCGCAATGTTATTGTTCAGAAAATAATAATGATACAGCAATTCTGTGAAAACAGCATGAAAGAAGAATAGTCATATTTTCAACGCATTTAAAAAAATCATTAAAAAGTCATTTTTATCACTCAGAAAATATTTTACTAAATTAGAGTCATTTTTGGCTTATAAACAATTTGAATAACTTTGTTAATATTGACTGTAGGCTAAAACTACAATGGAATTTGAAAAACTGGTATTTTTATACGAATTTTCAAAGAAAAACTTTTCGCCTAGGTTAATTACGGTCGAGGTTAGCCACTTTTTTTATTTAATTGACGGCTACTTTGTTTATAACAATTAAGCAACCTAACTAGAGCCATTTTGAAGTTGAAGATATATAGGTTATGTGTAAAAGTTTGAGTAAACTTTGAACCTTAACAGAGTGGTTAATAAAGCTTTAAAAATGGCGTCCGAACGGAATTAATTCGTGGTCGGTGGAGGGGAATTACTAAAATACGTGCACTCAAAAAATGAGACTGATTCTGCAAACATATGCTGCCATTAATATTGCTGGAACTTGTTAATGGATTTTGATCATAATTTTTTAAATTTGTATGTACTCGTAGTCTTACACACAACCCCACCTAACATTAAAAATGTTAGGGGGAACTCCCCTTATCATTCAGGGATATGAAAAATAAATTACGACCGATTCTAAGACCTACCGAATATACATATATAATTTCATAAAAATCGGTCAGGCGGTCTCGGAGGAGTATGGAAACTAACACTGTGACAGGAGAATTTTATAGATGTAAATATAATTGAGATGTAAATAATGTAAATAAGGTAGATAATTTTGTGCAAAAAAATAAAAAAAAAATGTCAGGGGGCCAACCCCCCTTATAACTTATGGGTATAAAAAATAGATTAAAACCTCTTTAACGTCCTACAGGATAAACGTGTAAAATTTTATAAAAATCGGCCAAGCTGTTTCGGAGTAGTATGGTAACTAACACTGTTACAGGAGAATTTGATGTATATAGAAGTAACTGCGAATTAAATAATAAAAGTGGCTTACTCAAGTGGCTTGAACCTAATTAACCTAGGCAAACATTTTTTTCTGAAAATTCGTATAAAAATACCAGCTTTTGAAATCCCAAAGTAGATTTACTCTATAGTCAATATTACCAAAGTTATTCAAACTGTTTAGAAGCCAAAAATGACTCTATTTTACTAAACTTTTTTCGGAGTGATAAAAACGACTTTTTAATGATTTTTTTCAATACTTTAAAAATATAACTATTATTCTTGCATGTGGTTTCCATAGAATTGCTATGTCATTATTATTTTCTGAACAATAACATTGCGAAAAAAAGCTCTTTGCGATAAACAAATTGAATAAAATTTAAACTAATTGACGAATCGTCTCAAAATTTTTTGTGCATTATATGGAATGTTTGACTCAACTTTTCGTGCAATATGAAAGTCTTAAGGCCATTTTCGCAAAAGTTATAGCACATTTTTTATTTTTGAAATTTTAGTTTTATTTTGCACTTTCCGAAACAAAAAAGAATCGGACGAAAATTCAAAAAGTGCCATTTTAAACCTTGGCTCATCTAAAAAAAGAAGAATATTATAAACAAGATATTTAATTACCCTATTTTTACCTGTAGCGATTTAATAAAACGAAAGCGAAAAAACTGCCATTTTTGACCCTTATTTGTTAATAACTAAGTTTCTCGTCCGAACTGTGACGGGCATTTTTGTATTTATAATGTATTAAGTATATAGTACCCAAAAAATCCATTTGCAACCTGGCTGCTCAAGTGTCCCGACAAAAACCTTATTTCCCGGCACCCTTCTGATTGGTTTATATAGGGGATATTTTTTAACAATACCTAATCCGCAAAGAAACCGAATCAGAACAACTAGACACAGGTAGCATTAAATCCGGACCCCGAAAGTGTCATAATTCTTCGAAACGGACCCTCAGGGAACATAATTGGTGACCCCTGTTCTATATTATTAGTGTTATGGCGTAATACCGTAATAACTCATTTGACAGGTCTCCTAATCAGCTCTGCAACGACGCAATTATTTGCATCGTTGAGAATGTTATTCTTCCAATTATTGTTGTTATCTATCTATTTTCATTTTTTTAAATAAATTTCTCAAACAAATTCAATTTTCCATGAAGACAATACTTTTTTATGCTACCTTCATGAAACGCCACTGAGAGTGAAGAAAGGGTTCTGATAATTTGTGCTGACCAAATTTTAATTTTCTAAAACACAACGTGAATACGTCTGTTGTTACAGGTGTAAACGACCGCATATTACTTCTTATTAAAATGTACGGAGATCTCTTAAAATGTTATGAACCGATATTATTGAAGTTATACTTCTTTAGGCGCGTTGGGAGTAAATGTATATGTGCGCGAATTCATCAAAAGTCTTGGCCCTGGGCGCAGCTGAAACGTTATACGTGCTCTGATTGGATATTAAAATGACCAAAACAAATGTGAATATTAGTTTTTATTGTTGTGAGGACAGAGACAAAAGCAAGTTTATAATTGTAGTGACTTTTAAAATAGTTTCAGTATTGTAATAAAAAATTACATACCTATTTGGAAAACGTAAAATGTAGATCTCTCTCTCTCTCCTGTCGTTTCCCCATTACTGAGGATCGTGATTTCTTCCAAAATTCCTAACAATGTTTCTCCATTGGTCTCTATCTTCAGCTGCTCTAAGAGCTTCGCAGAATGAGTTTCCAGCTGAATGCTTTATTTGGTCAGACCATCTAGTTGGTGATCGTCCTCTTGATCTTCTCCCCGGAACGTTTCCAGAAACAATTAATCTCTCCAAACTGTCGTCACCTCTGCGAACCACGTGACCAAAGAATTGCAGAATTTGTTGCAGACATAATGTGGACAGCCTTTTTTTAATATTGAGTTGGTTTAGAATGGAAATAGTTGTCCTATGAGCTGTCCAAGGTATGCGCAGCATTCTTCTCCAGCACCACATCTCAAAGACATCAATTTTTTGGCGCTCGTATGCGCGAAGAGTCCAAGTCTCTGCACCGTATAGAAATATTGAGAATACAAGGGCATTCACCAGTCTCATCTTGATATTTTGAGAGATAGATCTGTCTTTCCAAACTTTAGTTAGGCGACTCATCGCATTTTTTGCCATACCAATACGTCTCCGAATTTCTGTTTCACAGTTACCATCGTTAGTTATACTAGACCCGAGATAGACAAAGGTGTTTACTATCTGGTATTCCTGTAATATGTTAGTCAGTTGAATAGTGTCAAATCTGTCGACCACCATTATTTTTGTCTTAGCTTTATTGACTTTCAGACCAACTTTATTGCTTTCGTACTCAACTCTTCGCAGAAGATCAAACATTTCTTGCTCATTTGCTGCTATACGTGTAGTGTCATCAGCAAATCTTAAATTGGAGATTTTCCTACCAGCTACTGTTACTCCACCGGCCCATCCTTCTAAAACCATCCTCATGACATGTTCACCATAAATGTTAAATAAGTCAGGTGACAACACGCATCCTTGTCTAACACCTCTCTCGGTCTTGAATTGGTTTGAGAACTTCTGATCTAGTCGTACTGTCGCTATATTAGACTGGTACAGATTTTTAATAAGTGTCACCAGGTGCATTGGTGCGCATATTTCTATTAAAATTGACCACAGATTTATCCAGCTTACACAATCAAATGCCTTTTGGTAGTCAACGAAACAAATAATCATAGGTACTTGAAATTCTCTAGACTTTTCAATGAGTTGTCTCAGGTTCAGGATTTGTTCCCTTGTACCTTTACCCTTTACAAACCCCGCTTGTTCCTGAGGTATTTGGTAATGTAGATAGGTTTTTAATATGTTTTTGATGAAATGCAACAAGATTTTACTAGCATGTGTTATTAGTGACAGTGTGCGGTAGTTTTCACATCTGGTTCTACAGTAGTTTTTCCCACTACACATAATAGTTCCTTTTGTGTGTAGTGGGATATAAATTGAGGTACACCAATCAGATGGCCATTTTCCTGAATTCCAAACAGCGACACAGATAGAATGGATGATATGTAATCCTTTGTCACCTAGTAACTGTAGTATTTCACATGGTATTGAATCAATGCCTGGGGATTTATTTCTCTTTAGTGATTTAATTGCATCTTTGACTTCAGCGAGTAAGACAGTAGGTTCTCTAGGGTAGTCAGAAGGCCACTGATTTTCTGCTGATACCTCGTTATTTTTATATAGCTCGCCACAGTAGTTTCGCCATGTTTCCAATATTTCATCAGTATCGGTCTTTAAATTACCTTCCTTATCTATTACAGACCACGTTTGAGGTTTAAATTCTCTAAATGTAGATACCTACCTATAAATGCTTTGATTTACATAATTTGATTACCAACAAAATGTTTACCAATCTTCATCTAATATATTGTTTTCTTACTCTATGTTTTGTTGTATTTTAATATTTGAATTCCACAAAAATCACACTAATATAAAAATCAAACAGTTTAAAACCTTCAGTTCGTATATTTTCCCACGTCCCTCACGTGTATAAGTGGCTAAATTGTAAATTGCGTAGATTTCAAAAATAAACAACCTTAATATACGCAGGTTCGATCACTAATGCAAATTTTTATTTTTTTATTTTTTTTATAAATTTTATGATTGTGAGTATATTTATTATATAATTTTTTTTTTTTTCATAAAATACGTATTTAGTTAAAATTTTTGGAAAGTCGTAAGTATTAAAATTAGTTTAATATTTAAATAAAATATAAATAAACTATTTACATTATATTGATTTCGCTGAAATCATATAATAGAAGTTTTTATTTTCTTATTAGTACAGTAGGACGTATTTGATTTTCATCTCGTACAGTTAGCAGATTCTGTTACATGTATGCGTCACTCTCTTCATCACTTTCGATATAACTTTCGAGATTTGATGGTGGTCTTTTTTTAGGTTTTGGCTCTTGAAGGCTCCCATCCGGTTGAAAGTGGATCTACCTTTTACGATGCCCGCTCTTATCTCTTGGTTGTTGGTCCATTCTTCATTTATTATGGTACCGACGTAATTGTAGTGGGTCACTCTTTTTACAGGGTTTTGGTTGACGTAGAGTCGACCTCTTGTTATTTTTAAGAAAGATATAAGTATGTGGTATTCGCGCTGTATAACCCGAACGTATTCAGAGTAAGTTCGGGATTAGTTTCCAAGGCGCAGGCGTTAACGTAAACTTGTCCTGGACATGTTCAGGATTTTTCGCTCTACGAACAATTTTCGGATTCGTAATGTAATGACGGGTTGCATACATTAAGGTTAGAGAAGGAAGCCTTTCCTTGTCCCTTTCTTATTTCGAAATCAATGTCAACAAAAAATGCAAAAATGCAACAAATTTGTATGTCAACAAAGAGAAAGAGAATAACAGCAACAGGCAAAGGATTAACTTTCTATTCAATGCCTTTCTTAGAAGTTAGATAGATATTTGATTAGCGTCTTTATTATTTCGACAATATAATTTGGTATTTCCACACCGAAATCTGGCTTAAATTTTTGTAGAGAGTAAAAGATTGAGTTACTTGGAAAGTGCAGCTTGTTATTTAGATATAAAACTTCCTGGGGGTTGAACATTATCTGCAGGAAGGAATAATTTAGTAAAGCAATAATTTCCGATTTGGATATACACTCACCGGCACAAAAAACCGCCACCCCAAAAAATGGGTCATTTTTATTGTCTTGTATTTCTTAAACCTGATGTCCGATTTAAGTAATTTTTTTAATATGTTATAGCCTTATTCTTTAACAATATGGCTGTAATAGTATTGTTGCTAGACAGGTACATTGTCATTGTATACAGGGTGTACGAATCAATCTGTGTTTTTTTTGTCAAACTTTGGAACACCCTGTGTAATGTTCTAGCTTTTATAAAATACTGAAGTTAAAACCCAACTATAGCTTTAGGTTTTCTTAACATTCTGTTTTTTGATTCATTAGCTTAAGTTGGATAATAAAAAAGTTAGGCACTTTAACAACTACCCCTGTTTTTCGTCAATATAGAGTGTTTTTAAATAAGTATGGCAAATTTTAAGGGATAATTCTGCATGATAAAATAATGACAATTTGCTTTATAAACGTATGCCCGCAAATGCTTCGTTTTCGAGATAGGGGGTGTTGAAATTGTTCTTACAAACTGACGATTTATTTATTGCTCTAAAACGGTTTGTGATATGCAAATCAAATTTGGTAGATTTTAACGGGATATATCTAAAATGTTTATACGCATATGCACGCCAAGGGTGAATATAAAATTCTTAATTGTATGCCAAAAAATGCGCAATAACTACCTCTTAAAATCTACCAAATTTCATTTGCATATCACAAACCGTTTTAGAGCAATAAATAAATCATCAGTTTGTAAGAACAATTTTTACACCCCCTATCTCGGAAACGAAGCATTTACGGGCATACGTTTATAAAGCAAACTGTCATTATTTTATCATGCAGAATTACCCCTTAAAGTTTGCTGTACTTATTTAAAAACACCCTGTATTGACGAAAAACAGGGGTAGTTGTTAAAGTGCCTAACTTTTCTATTATCCAACATAAGCGAATGAAACAAAAAACATAATGTTAAGAAAACCCGAGGCTATAGTTGGGTTATAATTTTAGTATTTTATAAAAGCTAGAACATTCCACAGGGTGTTCCAAAGTTTGAGAAAAAACACAGTTTGATTCGTACACCCTGTATACAATGACAATGTACCTATCTAGCAACAATATTATTACAGCCATATTGTTAAAGAATAAGGCTATAACATATTAACAGAATTACTTAAATCGGACATCAGGTTTAGGAAATACAAGACATTAAAAATGACCCATTTTTTGGGGTGACGGATTTTTGTGCCGGTGAGTGTATATGTATTGAATTTGATAGGTTGTGGCATTGTGTTGTGGTTTATTACACCACAAAAATAATGAAATATAACAAGACACAAGAAATAGTTTCAGAATGAGTTTGATGTGTTGTTTATGTTTCATTATATTCAATAAGAGACTAATTTAACTCATAAATTAAACTGAAAAATAAACCACAAGAATATGTAGGTACTCATAAGCTCATCTAGATAGAAGAAATTAAGTAAAAACAGAGTACAATTTATTGTAATACTACCGTAATAGATAATTATCGAATGTCGAATGAAAACTAATAAGATAATAATACTAGAAAAGGTATCTACTTATTTATAAACATACTAAATGGAAAACATTGACAAAAACAACTAAAAAAGCTTTAATATAAAAAATATTAAAATTTGTTTGAAGAATATTTAAATGATACAACACTTTACATAATTTCAAAACTTTAATAAAAAACCAGAATCTACATCTACAAGTTGTTTAAAAAAACAATATTTTAGGTTAAGAATTGGAGAGGGAGTAAGAACATAATGTCAAGAAATTCTTCTCAAATATTTTGTGCGCCTGTGCGAAATTAAAATCCGAAACAAAATCCTCGAGCGTCGAGAGGGTATCCCGTACACGTTCAGGATCTTTTTTGTATTGCGCGAACACCGAATTAAAAATCCGGAGGGTATTCAGAGGGAAAGATTCGACCTCTGTGAACGCTCAATTTTGTAATGCGCAGGCGTTCTCCCTCTAGGTACATTCAGGATGTCCAGCGCGAACAGAGCTATAACATCGTAGTAATCTGATTTTTATGGGTATCGATAAATCATGAAATTTGAATAGCGTAGCCATTTCTTGAAATGCAGATCTTGCTGTCTCTATCGTACATTTGATTTCTAGGGAATGGTCCCAAGGGAATCGTTGACGTTCGTACCAATACTTTTTTTATGAATTGACCGTTCACACTAATTCGTAAAAATTGCTATTCCTTCTTAGAGATTATCATACAGTTTGTTTTCTTAGTGTGTAATGAAAGTCCATATCTCTGACTTACTTCTATGATCCTACTCATTAGTTCCTGGAGGGCGTCATAACTGTCAGCGAATACCATCGTATCGTCCGCGTATCTGATCTTATCGATACCACAGTATATAGAGGTTCCCTCTTTATACTGTGTCGATACCTTCCCCTTTAATTCGAATTCCAGCTTCATCATCCTCTACTGCTTCTTCAAAGATCTCCTCAGAGAATATGTTAAACAACAGTGATGATAGTATACATCCCTGCCGAACCCACGTTTGATTTTGATATCATCGGATTCTCCTGTCTCTGTACGGATAGACGATGTTTGATTCCAGTAAAGATTGCTAATAATTGTTAGATCGCAGGTTTATTTGGGTAATAAATATTTATATGTTAATTTGGGTAATAAATAAATATGTTAAAAAGATAAAAAAGATCAATGCAGGTTTTGTTTATATTTGATTCAGAGTTGGACCACCATCTCCATATAGCTATTTCAGCATCCTTATGCCTCATCGGTGAAGCTCAGAAGTCTCAACTCTGAAGGAAATACAAACAATTCTGCCAATTTAAGGCAAACTATCCCAATGCAATGAACCCACCTCTGAGACGCAATTCAGCGACATCTCTCGTATTACGAGGAAAACAACGAAAAGCCCCAGATGCAAAGTTTACTACCTTTTAAACAATTAGAATAATTGAAATAAAAATATAATAAACAATATTTTAAATCCAGGACTTTTCGTTAATAAACTGCTTTCTGGCTGCATCCTATATCTCCGGATTTTACAATATATAATCACAAGAGACGACGAAAGTAGGAGAAAGCAAATAGAGGACGCTTGGGCCACGCATTTACCTTCCCTTCGTCAAGGAAAAGGACCGAAAGACAGTTTCTAAATACTCAAACTGAGTAAAAATGAAAAAGATAAAAAAGATCAAGGCAGGTTTTGTTTATATTTGATTCAGAGTTGGACCACCATCTTCATATAGCTATTTCAGCATCCTTATGCCTCATCGGTGAAGCTCAGAAGTCTCAACTCGGAAGGAAATACAAACAATTCTGCCAATTTAAGGCAAACCATCGCAATGCAATGAACCCACCTCTGAGACGCAATTCAGCGACATCTCTCGTATTACGAGGAAAACAACGAAAAGCCCCAGATGCAAAGTTTACTACCTTTTAAACAATTAGAATAATTGAAATAAAAATATAATAAACAATATTTTAAATCCAAGACTTTTCGTTAATAAACTGCTTTCTGGCTGCATCCCATATCTCCGGATTTTACAATATATAATCACAAGAGACGACGAAAGTAGGAGAAAGCAAATAGAGGACGCTTAGGCCACGCATTTACCTTCCCTTCGTCAAGGAAAAGGACCGAAAGACAGTTTCTAAATACTCAAACTGAGTAAAAATGAAAAAGATAAAAAAGATCAAGGCAGGTTTTGTTTATATTTGATTCAGAGTTGGACCACCATCTCCATATAGCTATTTCAGCATCCTTATGCCTCATCGGTGAAGCTCAGAAGTCTCAACTGTGAAGGAAATACAAACAATTCTGCCAATTTAAGGCAAACCATCGCAATGCAATGAACCCACCTCTGAGACGCAATTCAGCGACATCTCTCGTATTACGAGGAAAACAACGAAAAGCCCCAGAAATAAATATGTTTTTATTAGCCAAATAAATATGTTAACACTGCCTGGGGTAATTGCGGGGTGGATCGAGTAGCTCTGCGGTTACCACAGCCGGTCCTAAGCCCGGATAAAATGTGGAGGGTTGATTGGCAAGGTTAGCAACCTACCAATCGTAAAAACTAATACTGCTCAAAGAAACAATGTGAAGCCTCGGAACCGGATTGATAATATGAAGACGACCACGGCAAGAAATAAGGACACGAGAAAAACCTCCAAAACCCAGATGAGAATAACCACTTGGAACATAAGATCGCTCAATACTAGAGATCAAGAAATAACCCAAGAGCTAAAAGAGAAAAAAATAGATATATGCGCTCTACAGGAGACCAAAAAGAAAGGAAAAGGCCAGTCAAAATTAGGCGAATATATACTAATCTACAGTGGAGTAGCAAAAGAAAACAGGGCCAAAGAGGGTGTAGCCTTACTAATACACCAAAGATACCAAAATAACATCAAAGAGTGTCAATTTGTATCAGAAAGGATTGTCACAGCAAAAATTAGAATGGAGAAAGAAGACCTGAACATCATCGGAGTATACGGCCCAGAAAATAGTAAGCCCCAAACAACAAGGGAAATATTTTATGATCAATTGCAACAAGTAGTAGATCAAGTTAGAGGAAAGTTGATAATACTGGGGGATTTTAACGCTCGAATAGGCAACCAAGTAATACCTGGAATTAAACAAAAACATAATGAGAATGTCAAAAACGAAAATGGAGAACTGATGATAAACTTCTACACGAATAACGAACTTCGAATAAACAACACCTTTTTTGACCACAAAGACCAACACAAATATACATTCAATAATACCTGTGGACAAAGATCTATGATAGATTATGTTGTAACTAACAGAGATATACATCCATCAAAAATAATTGACGTAAGATGCCTCAACTCAGCAGATGTAGGTAGTGACCACAGCCTAGTATTATGTAAAATTAGAATCACCATGAAACGCCCAACACAAACAAAAATCAAAGTCGAAGGACTAAGTACGGAATTCACGGAGTACTTATATAGAAAAAGAATATCAGAGAAGATTGCTGATAATGAAATACTAGAAAACGATAACATCGAGGAAAGCTGGAAAAAACTCAAAAGTAACATAATTAACGCAGCAACAGAATCACTTGGAGAGAGGAAAGTAACGAATACCAATATATCAAAAAAGAAAACCCCATGGTTTCGAGAAGAAGTGAAGATAAAATGTGAAGAAAAGAAGAAAGCCTTTTTACAATAGAGAACACAACAAACACAACAGGCATACAACCACTATAAAAGAATTAGAAACGAAACAAACACTCTAGTCAGACAAATAAAAAGAGAACACTGGGAGAGTTTCTCAAAACAGATGGAACACGACTTCTACGGAACACAAAAGGAAATATGGAGAATGATCAGAGGACAAAGAAAAGAGATGAACGAACTAATAAAAACGAAACACATTCAGAAGGAAACTTGGGCAGACTATTTTCGATCTCTGTTAAAGATAACGATAACGAACCACCAACACCCGAAGTGACAACAAACGAAGAAACAAATATTGAAGAAGCAGAGGTAACGGAAGCATTAAGGAAATTAAAAATAGAAAATCACCAGGAGAGGACAGAATATCGAATGAACTCCTAAAGTATGGAGGACAAGACCTGACCAAACAATTATTAAAACTAATCCAAAAAATAATAGAACAGAATACCACAAGAATGGAGATCAAGCATCCTAATACCTCTCTTCAAAAAGGGAGAAAAATCGGACCCGGAGAATTACAAAGGAATTAATTTATTAAACACAACAATAAAATTAACGACCAAAGTGATAACAAACAAACTGAATAAAATTATGACATTAGCAGAAGAACAACAAGGTTTTAGGTCGGGAAGATCATGCAGCACCGACGCTATATTTATAATGAGGCAGATTCAAGAAAAATCGTTAGAATACAACAAACCGTCATACTTATGTTTCGTGGACCTTAAGAAGGCATTCGACAGGGTCAAATTAAAGGACGTTATCCATTTATTGTGCGCAGAGAGGTACCTCTAGGAATAATTAAAACGATCGAAAATATCTACCAGAACAACACAATAAAAGTAAAAGTAGATGATGAAATAACTGACCCAATTGAAGCTGGCAATGGGATAAGACAGGGAGATTCCCTGAGTCCTCTGTTGTTCAACCTGATCATGGACGAAATAATAAAAAAAGTAAGAACAAAAAAAGGATACCAAATGGGAGAAAAACAACTTAAAATAATCTGCTATGCAGACGACGCAATACTAATCTCTCAAAGTGAAGATGATTTACAACGTATGCTGCACGAATTTAATATAACCGCTAGAAAATTTAACATGTTAATTTCCCCAAAAAAGAGTAAATGCATGGTTATAACAGCAGATCTAATAAGGTGTAAATTAGAGCTGGAGGGTCAAATAATAGAACAAGTCATGGAGTTTAAATATCTAGGCATCACACTATGCAGCTCCGGAAAGCTCGAAACAGAAGTGGAAGATCAGGTGAATAAAGCAAACAGAGCCGCAGGTTGCCTGAATGAAACAATATGGAGAAATAAAAACATCGGAAAAGAAGTGAAAGGCAGAATTTACAAAACAGTCATCAGACCAATAATGACATACGTGGCAGAAACACGACCTGATACAGAAAGGACAAAAAGAATGCTAGAAACAGCAGAGATGAAAACATTGCGAAAAATCGATGGTAAGACGATGTGGGATAGAGCTAGAAGTGCAGATATACAAAGGAGATGCAAGGTGGGCAGCATTAATAACTGGGTGAAAAGCAGAAGAGTAGAATGAAACGACCACATAAGCCGAATGACAACAAATAGAGTAGTAAGGACGGCGAGAGACGGTTCCCCAATAGGAAGACGATCATTGGGAAGACCACGAAAAAGATGGAATGACAACTTACTGGAGGCACATTGAAAAACAGAGAGAGTAATGTCTATATAAAAAGAAGAAGAAGAAGAGAAGAAGAATAAATATGTTTATTTGAGTAATAAATAAATGTATAATTCTGTACAGGTTAATTATTTTAATGTTTCACACCAACACTTTTTCCGGTTATTGTATAAGTTTCTTGATATCGATACCAATTACGACATGACAAAGTAATTAAGTATTAATTACTACTTCGATACTAACTTGTTTACAGTTAGAAGGTTTGAACGAGAATGAATACCTAATGAATTTAATTTTTTAACTAACAATAAATCACTGAAAACTTTTGTTTTCAATACTTACACAAAATTTATTACAAATTAATGTCACTACAGCTGTTGTTACTCTTTTACCCCTCTTTTTACCTTGGGAAACTACCTCTGCAAAATGGGTAGCAAGAAGGATGCAAAATATTCAAAAATAAGATTGTTGATTCTGACAGTTTTATGCTCCCGACTAGACTAGTTAAATTAATAATTTACTCGCGGAGAGTGGGTGGGTAAAAGATTTGTAGTTCAATATTAAACGTTCGATCTATATTATCTATAATTTACGTATGTACTTACAAAAAATGATGTTAGTAAGTTATACCTGATAGTGTTGTAACATATGAAAAGAGGTTATGTGATTATGGAATCTTCCTTAAAAGAACTTTTGGGATTACACTGGTCTATTGAAAATTAAATTGATATTATAACTAAATGAATTCGAGATACACAAATATATAAATAATTAATTGAAGAAAAATGTTCTGTGTAAAAGGTATATTTATTTTAAATCCCCAATAAAGGGCTACAATTACAAAACAGAACGTTTTAGCTCTAAAGAGAGCATCATCAGTGTTCTTTGCAAGCTCTACATGCTAAGCCGCCAAAAATACATGGGTTAAAACTAGGCATGGGAAAAACCTACCGGTTATAACCTAAAACCGGGTTTTTTACTCCGCAACAATCGGTTTTTCCGGTTGTTTTTTTGTCCCGGTTATAACCGGTTTTTTCTTTTAAAAGAAATAACCGGTGAAAAACCGGAGAAGTTACCTCTAGAAGTTACCTTTTAAGATTTTAATTATCTGTACGTTTTTATTTTTGTTATTGATTATAATTGTTTGCCATATTGTTATAATTGTTACCTAACAATGAATTTTAGTCGTGAAGAAATGACAGACATGATATGGATTTTAGGAGAGTGTTTCAAAAACTCATTAGTTGCCACAAGAATTTATAAGGAACGGTGTCCATAGCGTCAACAATCAAATAAGAGAGCATTTGACAACTTATTAGACAGGTTTAATCGTACTGGTTCTGTTTATGAAGTAAAGGAAAAAACAAAAATCATTATTACGGATGAAAATGAATTAAATGTTTTACTGCCTGTTACAGAAAATCCTCATACAAGTATTCAAAATATTACAAGAGAGCAAGATATAAGTTATGGATCTATCCAAAATATACTCAAGAAAAACAACATGCACCCATATCATACACAATTACATCAGGAACTTGTTGGGGATGATTTCGAACGAAGAGTACAATTTTGCCAATGGTCACAAGAACAAATAGTTATACAGAGAGATTTTTTGATTTTTTTTTTGAGACGAGGCCACATTCCACAAAAATGGTAGTGTAAACAGACACATAGTCAAACGAGATGGTCCTTAAATGTTTGGGGTGGAATCATAGGCAATTACGTTATAGGTCCTTTTTTCTTTGAGTAATCGGTAAATGGTGAGGTTTATTTAAATTTTCTAGTGAATCATTTACCTATTCTACTTGAAAATGTACCATTAAACATCCGCCAACATATGTGGTACCTTCACGATGGAGCCCCTGCTCACCACAACGCACTTGTCAACGGTGAACTCGATGAACTATTTCCTGAAAGATAGATAGGAAGAGATGGGCCAGTTCACTGGCCACCCAGATCACCAGAATTAAACGAAGTTGACTTCTTTTTTTGGAGTTATATTAAAGACGTAGTGTATAGGACACCTCCAACAATAGTTAACGATATGGAAATAAGGATTCTAAACGCCTTTCAAAGTGTCACACAACAAATGCTTACAAACATCAGTAGGTCTTTCGAAACTCGTCTCCAGGCTTGTGTAGACGTTATGGGAGGTCATTTTGAACACCTTTTATACCATAAGAAGCACGTTGAACATTTTTTTTATTTAATTTAGTTTTTTTAATAAATTTTAATAAATCAAAATATTGCTATTAATAAGTAAGTAATACATGTTGTTATCAGCAATAAAACTAAAATATCTCGAAAACTAATAGCTTTAGGTATAGGGAATATTTAAAAGATTTGTAAGTATAGTGATAGAACTTTTCGATAATAATATAAAATACAGGCTGTTCCATATAAAATTATGAAGAAAATCTTGTATTTACATTTTGACTTACCCTGTATACAATTTGTGTAGTTATAAAAAAAGTGTACATTGTTGCAAAACTACTTTAATATTGACAGTCAAAAGCATTAAAAAAATAAGTTTATATTACACCGTTAGAAACATACAGGGCGATCAAATCACTATGATTTTTTAATAAAAGTGCTCGTAACTTTGAAACACTCAGTATAACCCTAGACAAGTGTTATATCTCTAGAATCAGAAAAATGTAGAGAAACCAGATTTTGAATAAAATACAAATAAAGTTATGTTTTAAAAAACATAACTTTGGTTTGGCACCGTGTTATGGAGGACCCTGTATATTTCTCACTAATTTTAAAATGTGTACATTAAAGGTGCCTATAACTTTTATTAACTACTTTTTTTCATATATTGTATAATAACAGATATATTGGACTTTGTCACAGAAGTTGATCACCCTGTATAATTATTATACAGGTTGACTCTATTATAGATGAAACTGTGTGTTTATTTTACACAGTACTTTTTATTTAAAGGGTTTATGTTTTACAATTTTTTTTTGTCTATAAATATTCAAATAGCAGAGGACATAGTTTTCTATTTTATTGGCACAAAGTTCGGTTGTATTTTATTAATTTTTGTGTGGTGAACCTATTTTATTTCCTAACGCAACTTTCATATTTTTCTAAATTTATTAATTCTACATTTAAATTTACAAAATGGCAGATAAAATTAAAAAATATCAATCTTTAAGACAAGTTGAAGTGCAACAAATGACAAATGTTGCTTTAAAGGTAGCTGCAGACGATAAGAATTTTTACTAGGTTTTGGAAGTTATGTATGAAGGATTGGAAAAAATTCGTGACAATTTTTATGATCTTCATAATAAAATAATTATGTTAGCTTCTGAGCAAGATAATGAGGACGCGCTATTTAAAGTCGAAGATGATTGCCGTAGTAATTTTGACAAATTATATTATAAAATTAAATTAACATACGTGCAAGCCTTTAGAAAATCCTCAACATCAAGTCAGCAAACTGCATCAACTTCACAGTCTCATAATCCTTTACCTATAAATTATTTTAATTTACCGAAACAGGAATGCCATCTTTCAGTGGAAAAATAACTGAATTTAGAAGTTTTATAGATCAGTTTGATGCTCGCGTTCACTCTTACTTACTTACAACCAATTGACAAATTTAATTTGTTACTATCGTGTTTAAAGGGTGCAGCGCGCGATGCTGTGGATCATATTGACATCACAACAAACAATTATCCAATTGCCTATGATCTGCTTTGTGAAAGGTTTAATAATGTTAGGGTAATCGCTGCCAATGTATGGAATAACCTTGAAAGTTCACCACAACTGACTTCAGAAGATCCAAAAGAACTACGCAAGTTGTAAGATACATTTTCGAAAAATGTGGCATCTCTAAATAAGCTAGGATTACCCACAGTACATTGGGATTTTATACTTGTTCAAATGATTTTAAAACGATTAACTGTTTCTTTAGTAACACGTTTTGAGCTTTTTCATAATAATTCAACCATCCCAAGCTATAAAAAACTGATTGATTTTTTAAATCAAAGTTGTCTCGCTTTAGATAATATTGATTTTCACACTAAACCAAAATCTAACTTTTCTAAAAAACCTACTACTGAACCAAAATGTTCTATCTGTAAAACTAATGATACCCATGCCATTTATAAATGCTCCGTTTTTTTGGCAAAATCTCCTGTAGATCGATTTCAATTAATAAAAAAGAACAAGATGTGTATTAACTGTCTTGGATCACATCGTTATAGCCTACGCAAATCTGCATGGACTTGTCACTCGTGCCATAAAAAACATCATATACTACTTTGCTTCTCCTCTTCTAAGAAAGAAGAGAATGTTCAAGATTCGGCGGCATCCACTTCAAATTCAACGACTGGATCATCCGTTTCTGTGTGTTTTCTTCCGCTGATAAAAGTACTTTGCTTTCCACTGCATGTATTGAGGTGCTTGATTGTCACGGTAACTACCAACCTGTTAGGTGTCTGTTAGATTCGGGAAGCATGACGTCCTTCATCTGTCAAAAGACCCTTAGGCGTTTAGGTTTACGTCCCATGAAAACTTCAGCTAACATCCAAGGATTAGGTTCTATGCAGTCGAACACTAATTTAGGTGGGGTTACCATTTCTTTTAAACCGGTACGTAAATCTTCTCCTATTTTGACAACCGATGCGTTAGTCTTGACAAAAATATGTGAGGATCAGCCTTTATGTAATTTAGAAGTTAATACTTGGCCCCATATTGCTAATTTAAAGTTAGCAGATGATAACTTCTTTAGTAGAGGATCCATAGACATTCTTTTAGGAGCTGATGTATTCTCTACAATTCTTTTGGATGGACGTATTTACGGCAATCAAGATCAACCTGATGCAATTAATACTATATTTGGCTATGTGCTTATGGGAAAAGCAAATATTTCAAAGGCACCTACTCTTACTTCTTTATTTTGCCAAGTTGAAGATACGGTTTCTTTGGATCAGCAAATAAAGAAATTCTGGGAATTAGAAGCAGTCCCTGAAGTTTTTTGCTTAGCTCCTGATGACGCTAAAGTGGAAAATATGTTTATGAATACTTATACGCGTGAACAATCAGGACGCTTTTAGAAGATCTACCTTTTAAGGAAGAAAATCTTGTCTTTCCTAATATTAGATCACTTGCTCTTAGTAGGTTTTATTCATTAGAAAGAAGGCTTCAAAAATCTCCTGAACTTTATGACCAATACCGCACCTTTATGAAGGAATTTTTTGAGCTCGGTCACATGGAACCTGTCCCATTGAATAACTTCGATTCATCTTATGTTTACTATTTATCGCATCATTGTGTTTTAAGACCTGAAAGTCTAACAAGTAAATTAAGGGTCGTTTTTAATGGTTCCGGGCATCTTCCAAATCAACCCTCACTCAATGACAAATTATTCACTGGTCCTAAGCTTCAGACTGACATTTGTACAATTTTGATTACTTTTCGATTGCATGGTTATGTAATTACGGCCGATATTTCTAAAATGTATAGGCAAATTTTAATTAATCCTACTCAAACAGATTATCAAAGAGTACTTTGGCGTTCTAATAATTCTGAACCTGTTCGAGATCTTCGTATCAACAGAGTTGTTTATGGTCTCTCTTGCTCTCCTTATCTTGCTCTTAGATGTCTACATCAGCTGGCTAATGATGACGGGGATTCGTTTCCTCTAGCAGCCGAGGCGCTTAAAACTGGAACCAAAGGAGGTTTTGAGTTGAAAAAATGGTCCAGTAATGTACCCGATTTATTGAAAGGATTAGATGTATCAGATTTAGCAATAAAACCTCTTACATTTAATGATGATATTTCGTCCAAAACACTTAAAGTATTAGGGTTGGAATGGGACGCTTCTTCGGATACATTTGCTTTTTAAGTTCAAGTTTTAGACTCTTCTTGTACAAAACGTCACCTTTTGTCCAATTTAGCAAAAATATTTGATCCTTTTGGATTTTTATCTCCAATAACATTTCTAATTAAACACCTTATTCAAAGAATATGGACTCAAAAGATTGGTTGGGATGATGTTCCATCAAAAGAAATTATCCGTTTGTGGAAAAAATACATTGATGATGTAGCATATTTGAGTAAATTAAATTTACCTCGTCGTTTATTAATTGACGATATTTTACGCTTAGAAGTTCACTGTTTTGGTGACGCTAGCGAGAAATGTTACTGCGCTGTCTTGTACTTTAGATGCTTATCACCTTCAGGCCAACCTTTTGTTTATTTTGTTATAGCTAAATCTAAGGTCGCACCCATTAATAAGGGACTTACTATTCCAAGATTAGAATTGTCTGCTGCGGTTTTAGTGGCTCGACTAGTCTCCTTTGTTTCTTCTGTTATTAAAGATAAAGTAGAAATCAAGGAAATATACTGTTATTCTGATTCTGCTGTTACATTACGTTGGTTAAAATCTTCCCCTCATCAGTGGAAAACTTTTGTGAGCGATAGAGTAGCTTATGTGCAGGAACGAGTAGCTTCTTCATGTTGGCATTATGTTCCTTCTGAAGAAAATCCTGCTGACATTGGTTCAAGGGGTTGCTTACCCTCTGAGTTACTTAACTGTCCAAATGGTGGGCGGGGCCAACTTTCTTACATTCTGATCCACTAACGTTCTTTGAACTTAATTCAAATGAGTCTACTAATGTAAATTCGGAAGTGCGGACTGTCACATTGATTGCTGAAATTCCCAATAATTTTTTAGATATTTTATTGGATCGTCATTCGTCTTTAAATAGGTGTGTTCGATGTTTGTGTTACATTATTCGTTTTTTCCATTATGTAACCAAAAACCGATATGGTAATCTGGAAATAGGTTGTTTAAGTTTATTGAAGCAACATAACTCCTTACTGGTTTTTGTTAAACGAACACAGCAGATCTTTTTAATACTTTAATAAATTTTATCCAAGATAAACAGCTGCTTCCAAAAAATTTAAGAAAGCTTTCACCTTTTATCGATGCAAAGGGAATTCTACGTGTAGGTAGTCGCCTAGCTAATGCGCCCATTTCGCATGATCGCAAATTTCCGGCATTATTTCCTAACAGTTGTAAATTAACTGATATGATTATTGAATCTACTCATCTGCAATATTTACACGCCGGGCTTCAAACTGTTCAATACCTAATTTCTCAGCGTGTTTGGATTATATCTTCCAAACGAGCCATTCGTAGAGTACTGTCTAAATGTTTTAAATGTTTTAAGGTGAATCCTTTGTCTCCAGTTCCGTTAATGGGAAATCTACCGCTAGCTCGAATATCTCAACTAAAACCTTTCAGTAATGTTGGAGTTGATTTTGCGGGCCCTTTTCCTATAAGAGCTTCCAAAGTCTCAAACTCTTAAAGCGTATTTGTCGCTTTTTATTTGTTTCTCAACAAAAGCTCTTCATTTAGAGCTCGTATCTGATTTATCCACTGACGCGTTTTTAGCTGCATTTAAGCGATTTGTCAGTCGTAGAGGCCGATGTCAACATGTTTATAGTGACAATGGCACTAACTTTGTTGGAGCCAGAACAGAACTTAACAGATTGGCATCACAAGCTGCTTCTCATGAATCTATTCAATGGCATCTCATTCCCCCTTCTTCTCCACAATTTGGAGGTTTATGGGAATCTAATATTAAGACGGTAAAGGGCATTTAATTCGCACAATTGGAGAACAAGTACTAACTTTTGAAGAGTTATACAGGGTGTCCCGAAAAGATTGGTCATAAATTATACCACACATTCTGGAGTCAAAAATAGTTCGATTGAACCTAACTTACCTTAGTACAAATGTGCTCATAAAAAAAGTTACAGCCCTTTGAAGTTACAAAATGAAAATCGATTTTTTTCAATATATCGAAAACTATTAGAGATTTTTTATTTAAAATAGACATGTATTATTCTTATGGCAGGAACATCTTAAAACAAAATTATAGTGAAGTTTGTCCACCCCATAAAAATTTTATGGGGGTTTTGTTCCCTTAAACCCCCCAAACTTTTGTGTACGTTCTAATTAAATTATTATTGTGATACCATTAGTTAAACACAACGCTTTTAAAACTTTTTTGCCTCTTAGTATTTTTTCGATAATCCAGTTTTTATCGAGATGCGGCTTCTTTTTTAATATATTTACATAACAATTTTATGGGGGTTTTGTTCCTTTAAACCCCCCAAATTTTTGTGTGCGTTCCAATTAAAGTATTATTGTAGTACCATTAGTTAAACACAGTGTTTTTAAAACTTTTTTGCCTCCTAGTCTTTTTTTGACAAGTCACCTTTTATCGAGATTGGGCTTCTTTTTCAAAATATACCTAAAAATGTAAATTATAAATAAATGTTCAGATTATTAACAGGTCTCTTTAATCGTACTTAACCATGTGGTGGATTCAACAAATATTCAAAATATGTCGATAAACACTGGCTTATTGAAAAAGTACTAAGAAGCAAAAAAGTTTTAAAAACATTGTGTTTAACTAATGGTGCCACAATAATAATTTAATTGGAACGTACACAAAAGTTTGGGGGGTTTAAAGGAACAAAACCCCCATAAAATTTTTATGGGGTGCACAAATTTTACTTTAATTTTTTTTAAGATGTTGCTGCCATAATAATACCACATGTCCATTTTCAATAAAAAATCTCTAAGAGTTTTCGATATATGAAAAAAAATCGATTTTAATTTTGTAATTTCAAAGGGCTGTAACTTTTTTTGTGTGCACTATTGTATATAGGTAAGTGAGGTTCAATCAACATATTTTTGACCCCAGAATCTGTGGTATAATGTATGACCATTCTTTTCGGGACACCCTGTATACTGTTTTTTCTCAAATTGAGGCCATCATGAATTCGAGGCCAATATGCCCGTTAAGTTCAGACCCAAACGATCTTAGTGCGTTAACTCCAGGACATTTTTTGACCATGGAGCCTTTGAGTGCTCCGCCCGAAGAAACGTTGCTCGATGTTCCGCACAATCGGTTGAATCGTTGGCAATTATTAAATAAGTTGCACCAACAGATTTGGGAGCGGTGGTCTAAGGAGTACCTCCAAACTCTCCATCAAATGGCTAAATGGAATTCTCCGTCTCCAAACGTCCAACTAGGTACCTTAGTGGTAATCCGCCAAAATATTCCCCCGTACAATGGCCTTTGGGCCGTATAATTGAGGTTCATCCTGGATCTGATGGTATAGTTAGAGTGGCCACAGTGAAAACTAATAGTGGTATGGGCCATTCCACGAACATACGCCTGTTTTGGATTACTTCGACAACGAATATTTTACTGTGCAACATAAGAAGTACGAAAGTAAATGGCGCTAATAATTATTCCAATAAACAACAATGTAATTTGCAATTTACTTTCGTTCTTCTTATTTTGCACAGTAAAATATTCGTTGTCGAAGTAATCCAAAACAGGCGTATGTTCGTGGAATAGGGTATATATATATAAACGCTCTATAGTAAAATGATGTCCTTTGCCTTTTGAGCCGTAACAATACTGCGTATTGTGGTAGGCGGTTGTGGTTCGTCCACACAAGTAGGAATAACAATTTTTAATTTTCTTGTTTTTGTAAAGAATATTTTAATTCATTTTCTTTTCAATATTATAATTAATTATTAGGTACTGAAAGAATTTATTATTTCCATTGTTTCTAATTATTTATTAGTTTTGGGACACCCCGTATATACGAGTAGGCCAATACCTAATTCAGTGAGTATGTATTAATTTTTATCTTTATTTTCAAGTAAAAACCCTAAAGTTTTTTGTATATAATTACCTACCTACTCGTATCATATTAAAAAGACAATTCGCCAGCCAACTCTCTTGGTAAGCAGTCACTTACAATTCCGAAAAGTGTATAGAAACTAAATATAGTCCTTGCGAGTGATTTCTACTACTCAGCAATAACAGTACGAAGAATAGCAGGCCTTCTCCAGCTTGTGCAACGAGAAATGACAAGGTAGGAAATATTTTTATTGCAATTTACTTTCAGGTCTGGCTCTTTTACTGTTACTTTTTTTATTTTATTTTAAATTCACCCTATGCTAAACAGTCCACTAATAAAGCTCTCACTGAGTTAGTAGTCTCCGCCAAGATGATTTAAAATCAATAAGACATACTAAAAGTAATGTAATATTTTGAGGCGTAATTTAAAAATTTTGTGTGTTACAGGCTTAATAAGATATTTGAGCCCTTCGAAGCAATCAAAGAAAGAAGTGTAAGGTTTCTTTCTTTTCAGTCGCTTGAATACTTGAATTGAGATATTTCCATCTTTTAATTTTATAGTCCAGAGAAATAAGGTATTTAGACCAGGGCATTTGGCACTAAAAACACCCAAATAAATCGATTTTTAAATACAGCATCGACTTGTAACTTTTTGGATTGTGTTCAGGATGATGTCAGGAAATAATAGTACAGTCATTGAATCTTTTTAGCTCAGAAATTTTTTACTATGAACCGATTGCCATGAAATTTTGGAATTAGGCTTATCCTACCCTTATTTTCAAAAGTGATATTGACCTGAACTCCGTTTTCACCCTGGGGGTGGTTGCCACCCCTTTTCGGTGGTGAATTTTTTTTTTCAAAATAATCTCAGATATCGATAGAAGACCTAATTTTAAGCAAAAAATTGTGTATAAAGTTTTTTATAATTGAAAATTCGGAATTTTCTCACGATTTTCAACAGTTTTTTTGCAAATATCTCCAGAAATATGCATTTTAACGATAATATTGTACTGAATAAAATTGTAGCAGGTAAAAAAAATGAACAAATTGGTTTTTTAAAGAGTTTTTTTGTCCTAAGTGCAATATTAAGCGAGATATTGAAGATCAAAGCAGTTTTTTATTTTGTGTGAAATTTAATCGATGTATTCAATGCCATCTAGCGGAGAGGGAATAAATTTTATGCATGCTAATGAGGAAGGATTTTATAGTGCTTAAAATAAGCTTTAAAATGAGCACCGTTAAAAGTCTTTTGTACGTAAAATGAGTGAGCTGTAATGAAAAAAATAGGAACATCTAATGTTTTTTTTAAATCAATGGATTTCATAAGTGCTATTTCCATCAAAATTAAAATTAATCGTATTCCGTCTAGAATCAACTTTAGCATAAAGAGTTTGATGGATTCTAGCAGTTTCGCTGCTCTGGAACACATATTTTTTGAAAAAAATCACGATTTTAAGAATAAAAAATTTCGAATTTTTAAAAAAACCACCAAAAAACCAAAATCACGATTTTAAGAAAAAAAAATTTCGAATTTAAAAAAAAACCACCTTTTTTTCATAATACATATCTCAAAAATAATGAAAGATACGTAAAAAAGTTTAATAATAAAAAGCAAAGGATTTTTTGACAAAAATTTTGTTTTGTTTGTTTTTCCTATCACACAAAAATTGACGAAGATATGATTGATTAAAGAGCGCGCGGTAGCGCATCCACAGTCTCTCTCGAACCCTTTGACCCTTTGACCCAAAAACTAATCGTATTTTTTTCTATTTAGTAAACTAAACATTTCGGAGCGTGAATTTTTGGAAGGTAAGTATTTTTAAATGTATAATCATACATATTCAATGTTTTAATTTAGGGGTAGTTTTAAGGGTTAAAGAACTTGAGCATATGATTTTCCAGCATAGCTTTTTCGAGAACGTGGAACGATATTTAAATCCTTTTTAGTTTATCAAAGGAAATTTTTTAATCGAGGGGTTGATTTTAAGGGTTGAAAGGGGTTAACAATTAAATAATTAAGATAGAGAACGTAAAATATTATTTACTATACATTTAATTCTTATTGTCAAATGAAATTAATTTTTTGTAAATTTTTTCTATTTAGGGGTTATTTTTAAGGGTTGAAAGGGGGTTAACGATACGATAATTAAGATAGAGAACGTAAAATATCATTTACTCTATATTTAAATGTTTTTATGTCATACTAAATTAATGTTTTGTAAATCTTTTCGATTTAGGGATTGTTTGCAAGGGTTGTACGGTTCTCAAGGGGATGAAAATGAGTTTAACATGAGGTTATTGTGTTAGAAAACACTTCACAATGTCACTCTTTATTATTAAACACGTTTTCTGGCGATAAAATGGCTCAATGTCAATTTTTCCATTAAGGGGTTGTTTTCACCCCTTAAAAATAAGAAACTGAGTTCGGGTCAATATCACTTTTCAAGTTAAGGGTAAGATAAGCCTAATTCCAAAATCTCATGTAAATCGGTTCATAGTAAAAAATTTCGGAGGTAAAACCCTATTTTACGCTTCAATGACTGCACTATAAGTCTACTATAGAAAAATGGGTGGAAATGCATAATTGCATTTTAAAGATAAAATTGCATAAAATGCATCCAAACGTGCATAAACATGTCAAAATATCAGAACTGACCTCCGGAGCACCTGGTGTCCAGGGTCACTGATAAGGCACATCAACTGGTACTAACTTGATACACACAGATTACTTGGAGGTTTTTTGAGTCGATGAACACGAATACGTTATCAGAACCGACCTCCGGAGCACCTGGTGCCCAGTGTCACTGCTAAGACCCGACATCTTCTGGAGTTTTGAGGGTCTTCGTCATTAAATTTATGCAAATAGATTACTCGGGCGGTTTTTGGAGTTGCTAAAGACGAATACGCCATCAGAACCGACCCCCGGATCACCTGATGCTCAAGGTCACTGCTAAGGCATGTTATCTTCTAGAGCAGCGGTTCTCAATCTTTTAGCAATGGCGCCCCCTTTGATAGTTGCTTTTGATGGCGCCCCCTTGGCGCCACTGAAGATAGCTCACGCCTCCCCTCCAGTCAATAATTGGTTGGTTCAAGTTAGAACAGTGAGGTTTAAGAGGTTTTTACGACCTTGAAGCTTCAGATTCAGGACATTAAGTGTCTCAAAAAAATCAGACAAATAAGCCAAGTAAAAGATATTTTTATCATCTGTAAATCTTCTGTGAAGATCTTCTTGTTTTGAAGTCAGTAACAAAATTTCAACTTCTGACTTTAAATTGAATAATCTTGCAAGCATATTTCCTTTGGATAACCACCGGACTTCTGTGTGAAGCAGGAGGGTTTCCTGATCACTATTCAGTTCTTGACATACTGCCTGAAAGAGCCTAGTATTTAATGCGCTGCATTTGATGTGGTTAACTATTTTAATTGCTAAGTTTAATGTGACGTTGAGAGGTTGAGGTAAAGTCTGACTAGCTAAAGCTTGTCTGTGAATAATGCAGTGAGAACCAATTATCCTAGGGTTCTTCTTTTTTGCCAATTCCATAAATCCAGATCGACATCCTGCCATGGCTTGGACCCCATCACTCCATCAGTACATATGCCAATTACTTTCTCGCATGGAAGTTAATTGATTACTAAAAAAATCTTCAAGAGCAGAAAATATTATAGCTTTAGTTGTTATTTCAAGAGATGATGAAAACAATATTTCCTCCAGGAACCGTTTTCTGTCAATAAATCGACAGTAAAACAATAACTGTGCATTAGGGTGCATCGAAATTTTTTTTGCGATGGAAAAGTAATACCTCACAAAAGTTGCCCAATCAACTGTTAAGTATTTTGGTAAATTTTTTTCGAAATTGGAAAATATCTTCTGCCCCCCAAGACAATTAAAAATTTTGAAAAAATTTTGAAAAATTTTTGAAAAAATGTTAACAGACGAAAAAATTTTTATTTCGAAACGAAAAAATAGTAGATCACAAAAGTTACCTAACACACTATTTAGTATTTTAGTAAAATTGCGTTGAATTAAAAAAATATTTTCTGCCCCTCCCCACGGCAACTAAAAAAAAATAATTACATTACAAAAATTAGGTATATAAATATTACAAAAAAATATGGTAAAAGCATTCTATTCGCAGATGTCTTCCGATTTAGCATTAAAGTGAGGCATAGTCTTTCTGGAATCAATTCGAGTTTTTATAAATCCATCCCTCGAATACGCTCCACAAACTGCTATATAGAGAAGCTTGTGTCACAAGCTTGACATATCGTTCAACACATTGTTTGTAGCAGTGATATTTCTCAATCTCAATGTTAAAAGGGTCTAAGTTAGGATTCTTAATAAAATCTCGCAGATTTTCACTCAAAATCTAGAGAATATGGGTGGTTCTGTAAGGTGATATTCTTGTTAGTTAAGAATCAAAATTTTTATAAGTTTGAAGACCCTCACGTTTTTTGATTAGGTCACTGGCAAAATTTTTGATGTGCAAAGGGTACATCATTTGAATGTCGCAGACATACAAACCACTGAAGCGGTTTTTTAAGATGTTCTTCTAACAGCCGTATTACATCACCCTTAACGCCAGTATTTACGACTGTTTCGTCATATGCAATAGCTAGATTTGATACTTTCTGATATACCAGACAGCGGATACCCATATCCGAAATATTTGCACCCTGACTCATGTACAAGTGTTATGTGTTCTTCCACGATCGATTGACCATAAAACTTGGTACTGTTTTTTACTTGAGCTAAAGTTTTGTCTTTGCGTCGGTAACTTTCTTCTTTTACCGTTGTTCTCTCTGATTATATTTGTTTTTGTTTTCCCTATCAATTGAGCTTATCACCATTTTTCTGGGACCGGTTTGATTTAATAGAAATTCGCGATCATCCAGAGGCACTTTTTGAGAATTGCTACAAAGACAGTTAATCAATGTGTCACATTTGCATGCTGCAAGATCGAAACGTGTAGTTTTACTTTTGTTCTTAAAGCATTGAATTTTATTTTTGTAAAATTCACTGTTTTGCCTGTTCTTAAATGATTTCATAAGTTTCATATGTTTGTCATGATAGGGTTTTAAAAGCTGAATAATTTAAGTTTGTATTTCGGTAAAACATTTTCATGTATATTTGGTGGTTGCCCAAAAATGGGGCGGTCCACAGCATATCTTGATTTTATTCCCCATGGTCCTGGTTTATCTATTTTAAAAATCTTTAATTTACAAACAACAATAATAACAAAGTAAGGCATCGCACCAAACATAAGTGAAAATTACAGTTGTTTCGTCACACTGCAAAGAAAAAAACCGTGAACCTTTTAATTTTTGCAATAGTTGATTTTTCAAATCCAGAGCCATGTCATCAATTCTACGTTTTACTGTGTCGTTTGAGAGAGAAATTTTTTCTACTTTCTTACAACTGTCTTCACTAAGTACAGTACTACAAGCAGTAAGTAAACAAGGTTTAATTTGTGACTCACCAATAGTATGTGGTTTCTTGTCTTTAACTATCAAGAGTGCTATTTTGTATGATGCTTCCACAGCTTTCTCATTTTCAACACAAAAATTTGCAGTAGAGTCAAGTTTCATATGTTTTTTTGGCAATAAAAAATTCTGGGCCTTTATCTTTCAAAGAAGAATGGTTTGTAATTAGATGCCGTTCCAAACGTCCGGGGCGCATTGCATCATTACTAATAACAGCATGGCAGTTGACACTGAGGTAAATAACTGCCGTTTTTCTCCATAAAGGTAAAACCATACTTGATACAATCGTCTGAATACAATCTTTTCTTTGGAAGTGACTTAGCCATTTTCAAAGCTGTTACGCAACACTATTAAATAATTCACAAACAATCACTCTGTTATTAAATAACGATTACACTGATTGCTACAAACAGCACACAGACGCTGTCGACTGAGACTGACGCGTGAGACGGAGTCACTGAACTGGAGCCAGGAGTGCTTGCAATACAGTGTTGGTAAATATACTTTGCGCTCCTACGATGTTGCCATACACAAGACTGTCGTGTTTAACTCAGGTTGTGTGTTTGAGTAAAACTATTTTTATCACGTTTAAATAAAGAAATATTTCTAAACAAAATAAAAACACTAAATACAAAATATTTTGTTTTTTAACAAAATATATATTTTTTAATTTTTATTTTTTTCTTTGTACCCTCACGCCTCCCCTGAAATTCTCTCACGCCACCCCAGGGGGGCGCGCCCCCCAGGTTGAGAACCACTGTTCTAGAGTATGGAGAGTTTTTGGGAACCAGGTGCTGCGGTGGTCGGTTCTGATAGCGTATTCGTCTTCAGCGACCACAAAAACTCCCCGAGTAACAAAATCTGGCCATTAATACACTTATTTTGACATGTTTATGAACTTTTGGATGCATTTTATGCACTT
This sequence comes from Diabrotica virgifera virgifera, assembly GCF_917563875.1. Lineage (NCBI taxonomy): Eukaryota > Metazoa > Arthropoda > Insecta > Coleoptera > Chrysomelidae > Diabrotica > Diabrotica virgifera. The sequence goes on from NC_065452.1 coordinate 43,200,284, forward strand.
TAAAATGCAACTATGCATCTATGCATTTCCACTTTTTCTTCAAGCAAATCGGTAGCGTTCCTTTTAGAATATGTCGCATCTTGCCAAATGCTGCCCATTCCAAGCCTATACGACGCTGGATCTCACAAGTCTTCCTGTCTTTTCCTATTCTAATTTCATGCCCTAAATAGATATAGCTAAAAACCTGATGTACTTCGCGATGTTATAAGAGTAGGTGGGCACCATGTACATTATGTGTTAGGTTCATCATCATCAGTAGCTCGACAACCCTTTTTGGGTCCTGGCTTGTTCTAGGATTTTCCGCCGTTCTGTTCTGTTCCTTGCTTTGTTCTTCCAGTGGGTAATCTCAAGTGTTTTCAGATCTTGTTCCACTTGTTCCATGTATCTAAGTTTGGGTCTTCCCTTTGACCTTCTCCCTACTGGTGTTTCCTTCATTATATGTTTTGGTGTTTCGGTCTCCAACATTCGTTCAACATGGCCCATCCAGCGCAGACGTCCGATATTTATGGATGTTATGACGTCGGGTTCGTTGTATGCTGCGTATAGTTCAAAATTATATCTTCTGCGCCATACGTCATTTTCTTTCACCCCCTTATATATGTGTCTAAGGATTTTTCGTTCAAACGTACCTAATAAGTTCTCATCGCTTTTCGACACTGTCCATGTCTCTGATCCATATATAAGGACCGGTTTTATCAGGGTTTTGTATATATTGCATTTGGTTTTTTTGTGATGTTGTTAGATCTTAGATGTTTAATGAGTCAATTATATGTTTTATTAGCAATATGTATTCTTCTCTTAACTTCTTCGCTGACATTGTTATCTGCGGTAACTAGTGTGTGTGTTAGGTTATCTATTTAAAAATAGTAAATAATGAGAAAAAATAAATAAAAACTCACCTAGCAGATTTTGTGGTGATCCAGTCCTTGCAACTTCTCATGACGAAGTCGCAACCAAGATTCCTGCCCCAAGACATTGTATCTGCCATTGAGTAGTTGGCTTTATACCAGCCGGTATCTTCCATGAGAGCCAAGGTTATTCTAGATATGATGGGATTTTGGGTGTGTATACCAGTCATAGCTTCATTCTGAAAGTAAAAGGAAATACACATTTACTACTAGCAGAAAATTATTTATAAAAAATTCTTACAACTAAGTTAACACAAACTACTTTGGTATAAACATGCACTTTAGAAATTTTTTGTTGTGTCATCTTTAGTTTAACTATAAAAAATACGAATTATGACAATTTGTATTAGTAGCACACCACGCGATTAAATTAGGAAGAGACAATCAAACCACAGATTTAAACAATAGAATAGGGCTAACATGGGCAGTTTACGAAAACTGTGGGAAGTATTTAGATCAGATATTCCCATGTGTTTGAAAAGAAAGATCTTTGATCAATGTGTACTCCCAGTTATAACGTATGTAGCAGAAAAATTGACCCTTACCAGAAAAGTAATCAAAAAAATACAAGTGGCACAGAGGTCAATGTTGAACATATCTCTCAGAGACAGAGTTTCAAATACAATAGTTGGAGAAAAACTGGTGTTGCAGTTAAAAGAATTATAACGCTGAAATGAAACTGGGCGGCACATATTGCCAGATTCAAAGATGACCTCCGCTCAAATGGTGTCACAACTCAAAAATAAAAATAAAAACGGTTTTATTGCACTAACAGTTTAATAAAGCTACAAAATCTTATCTCAAAAAGTGTTACGTTTATAGTTCAAGTATTTATCGTTAGATGACAGTAGTGTCATTATGTGCTTAACCAAAATCAACGGTGCACCGAACATAAAGTGTCACATTTCGACTTGCGCAAGGCACTTGTCCGTCTAAGATGTGTATAAAGCTTCGTTTGTCGAGTTAAGACAGTATATGTGATTACTTTATTCAAAACAATCTGCGTATGTGCTCAAGAAAAGTGACACATTTATCACTTATTTATCTTTCTTTTTGCAGTATTTTTTGTTTAATGCTCTTACGTGTATTTAAAGTTACATTATTAAAAATTTTAAGTCTGTTAAACAGATAATAATAATAATAGTATATTCTGTACTGCAAGAGCCAATTTTGATAAATAATATTTCGTAAACTTTTCTTATTTTATCTGTATAGTGTCACAACTCAAAAAAAACATTTTTTAAAAATATTCTAGCAGAATTAATACACCATTTGTAACGGTCCGAAGGTCATTATTATTTTTGCTCCACTCTGTATACTCAGTCCGTTAATCATGTGTTGTGTTTCAGAGTATTACGTAATTCGTTTTCTCACAATGTTGGATTGATTTTATGTTCTCAAGAATTCGGCTTAGATAAGTAAAAGTTTTACCTCGAGCTGTTTACTATACTGAGAAAAACGGTTTGTCTTTATGCAGAATATGACGTGTTTATCTTTGAGTGTCTCAGTGATGCTTTATGGAAAGCTCGCCGACAAAGAGCTAATTGTTTCTAGAGACTGAAATATGACTGAGATATTTCAAGTAACCTGCATTCTTAGTTTTATATTTTTTTTTATAAGTAAACATATAATATGATATTTTCTTTTTTAATTATGGCGCCCCCCGAGCAATTGAGTTTCAATTTTATTTAACATCTATTAAGAATCCACACCCCTAGGTATCTGAAGACTTATTGCTACCGAGGTATATCATAAAGTTAAGTAGCACCAAGTATATTTGTAACTGAATAAAACAGTTATTATACATACTAATTTTAGTAGTTTTTGAATTAAACCCGGAAAAGTTCTAGCGCAAATTTTAAACGTCGTTTTCTTAATACTTTGATTTTTTGACTTATGACACTGTTTGAGCGGAGATGCAATATGGAGAACGTACTTACCTCAAACACTCTTTTCTCCCAATGAGTCAAAGCTGTTCCGTCCTCTCCTTGATCTTCTAACTCAGCGCCTTCCAGTTCACTACAGTTAAAGAACTTTCTAACTTCTCGGACAACGTTAGGAGTCACTATCATTTGAACTTCTCTTTTAACATAACCACTTCTCACCATCCAGTTGTTTCTAACGAAGGTTTTAATAACCCTGTCGCTCCATTGATATATCTCAAGTCTGTAAGGAAAAATACATGTTCAGATATTTTTATTTGAATTTCACACAAAATTTTTACAATTTATTCCGGATTATAAGCATTTTATTTGTTTTTGAAGTTACACTTCTTTAGACGCATTGGGAGTAAATTTATATGTGCGCGAATTCATCAAAAGTCTTGGTCCTGAGCGCAGCTCCAACGTTATACGGGCTCTGATAAGGTAATTACAATTACCTGTCAACAATTTTTCAATATGTCGGTTATTTTATTATTACGTCAATGGTTATGGGTAAACAAATGTTGTGTACATTAGTTTTTATTGTCGTGAGGACAGATAAAAAAGCAGGTTTATAATTGTAGTGACTTTTAAAATAGTTTTTAAAAGCAACAGGTACGTAATGATTGTAATTGTTTCAGTATTGTAATAAAAAATTACATAGGTACTTACCTATTTGGAAAATGTATGTACCTATCTAGTAGGTAATGCTTTGATTTACATAAATTGATTACCAACATAATTTCTACCAATCTTCATGTAATATACTTATTGTTTTCTTACTCTAAGTTTTGTTGTATTTTACTATTTTAATTCCACAAAAATCAAACCAATTTGATTAAATTCAGAACTGTCAAACAGTAAAACGTTCAGTTGGCCTATCTTCGCACATGACAGGTACGTGTAAGTGGCTAAATGAGTAGAGGCTTCGACTTCAAATCCTAAGTACGCGAATAAACGCGGGTTCGAATCCCAATGCAAGTTTTTATTTTTTTTTATTTTTTTAATACAATTTATGATTGTAAGTATATTTGTTATATAATTTTTTTTTCAGAAAATGCATATTTATTTAAAATTTTTGCCAACAATTATTGTTCAGAAATTATTTCTTTGTGGCATTTTTCAATGTGCTTGTGTGTGTTTTATTCTTTTATTTTTTTAATTTTTGATATTGTTTTAATAAAATTTTTTGTAAAGTAGTAAGTATTAAAATTAGTTTAATATATAAATCAAATATAAATAAACTGTTTAAAGTACATATTCATTTCGTTGATCATATAACTTCTTACGTGCGTACAAAGTACACACACATTCTTTTTTTTTTTTTGGTTTAACATAATGAGAATCTTAGATCCGAAAATCTAAAACTTCTATCGATGGAACCAACTTTCTGTTGACAACCTAAATCCGTGCATTCTACAATTTGCAAAGTAAACGGACGATAAATAAATAAAGCAGACAAGAGGGAATTTACAATATGCATTCACCTCCCGTCAAATTATCTAGGTAGAATTCCATCGAATGTTGATTACATGTACAAGTACTCACAATTAGTCTAGTGGAAAAATAGGGGGTCCCGTGGGCACTTTTAGCTCGCCGCGATTTGATGGTGGTATTAGAGGTTTTTTGGGTCGCTGAATCCAATGGAAGTGGTGTGGAAGCCCAAATGTGGCGCGTTTAATTGTTATTAACAAATTATGGTAAAATTAGGTGTTTTTCAGGAATTATTAGAAGCCCTGTAAATATATTGATAGTGTTAAGGTCTTCTCTGGTGTATTTTTGGTCGCTGAAACGAATGCGACTAGTCGCGATTACTCAAAATATGTTCTTATTTTGTTAATAACAAAATAATAGTTTATTCGCCGAAAAGCTCGAAAAACGCTATCTACAGCAAGTTTGTAGTCTTTTTCATAGTATTTTTATACGCTAAATCGATTGCCGCTAGTCGTGATAGCTTAAAGTACATTCCGACTTTGTTATTAATAAATTATTGCAAAAATAACGGTTTATAGTACGTTTACTCACGGTTTTTGCTCTAAATTTTAAAAAACCACTTGGATTGACGTGAAATTTGGCATACACCTAGCTAACATGTCAAACAAAACAAGTGATATTGTGCCAATGTCTGCTTTTACCCTGGGGGTGAGTTTATAGTACGTTTACTCACGGTTTTTGCTCTAAATTTTAAAAAACCACTTGGATTGACGTGAAATTTGGCATACACCTAGCTAACATGTCAAACAAAACAAGTGATATTGTGCCAATGTCTGCTTTTACCCTGGGGGTGAGTTCCACCCCTTTTCGGGGGTGAATCGAATGCGACTAGTCGCGATTACTCAAAATGTGTTCTTATTTTGTTAATAACAAAATAATTGTTTATTCGTCGAAAAGCTCGAAATGCGTTATCTACAGCAAATTTGTAATCTTTTTCATATTCTTTTTATACGCTAAATCGATTGTCACTAGTCGTCATAGCTTAAACCACGTTCCGACTTTGTTATTGATAACTTATTGCAAAAAACGGTTTATAGTACGTTTACTCACGGTTTTTGCTCTAAATTTAAAACATGAAACATATTCACGTTCATTTTTCAACAAAAAAAACCAAATAACTCGAAAAGTATTGACTTAGTGAAAAAACTGTATAGAACAAAAGTTACTTAGAATTAATCAGTTTATCCATTTCCGGACTTATTTTAAAGGTTTCTTTTGTCACCCCAGAAAAGGGGTGAAACTCACCCCCAGGGTAAAAGCAGGCATCGGCACAATATCACTTGTTTTGTTTGACATGTTAGCTACGTGTATACCAAATTTCATGTCAATCCAAGAGGTTTTTTTAAAATTTAGAGCACAAACCGTGAGTGAACGTACTATAAACCGTTATTTTTGCAATAATTTATTAATAACAAATTTGGAACGTGGTTTAAGCTATCACAACTAGCGGCAATTGATTTAGCGTATAAAAATACTAGGAAAAAGACTACAAACTTGCTGTAGATAGCGCATTTCGAGCTTTTCGGCGAATAAACAATTATTTTGTTATTAACAAAATAAGAACATATTTTGAGTAATCGCGACTAGTCGCATTCGATTCAAAGACCAAAAATACACCAGAGAAGACCTTACCTTATTTACAGAGCTTTTAATAATTCCTGAAAAACACCTAATTTTACCATAATTTGTTAATAACAATTAAACGCACCACATTTGGGCTTCCAGGCCACTTCCATTGGATTCAGCGACCCCAAAAAACCTATAATACCACTTTCAAATGGGACCCCCTATGTTGCGACTACACTAAATATGAGTAAACTAAGAGGCAATGAAAGACAGTTAATATTTTATTCTGTTTCAGAGGCGACCATCATCCTCTTAGAGACGTTTCACCCTTTTGGTATCTTCAGAGAGGCCGATGGTTGGCTCTGAATCAAAAAGAAAACCAACTGTGTCCCTAAACAGAATTATACAATATAATTCACTTTCAGACTTTGTAGCGACATCTATTTAACATAATGAGAAGTTTTATTAGAGTTGCAACCGGAAGTACTGTTTTAAAGTCGCCGAAATAGTAGACACAAGCAATATATGATTAAGAAAGACGAGAACAAATGAAGGGTCAGTGGGAAAAATGCTTTTAGTCCAAAAAAAAATCGACATTCAGTTTTTGGTGCTAATATTATAGCTCAGTAAAATACTATCAGTTCGATGTAATAGAGGAAGAAAGATACGCCATAAGTGGAAAGAATGATTTAACTCACAGTGCGCAGATGAAAAAACGATCAGATTATTTTTAAACGATAAACTTTGTTTTTCGTCTCCTGAAAAATTTTGCTAAATGGACTAAAACTGTTTTCCCTCTGACCCTACAAATGTATACTTTTGATTTTTATATCATTTCCGGTTGAAAATTTCTAATTGGAAGTGCCATATTATAGTGATGTTGATTATAGTTACTTTCGAGTATTCATTACAAACCGTTACTTATGTATAAAGTAATCATTTACAGTATTCGTTACTTTGATTACTTTTGTATTTGAGGACCAGTAATCATTTAGAGAATCGCATTTCTCAGTATTTCGTATAAGATCCGATATAACAACGACTTTCACCGATCTATTTAATGGATATAAATTAAATTATATGTAATTGTTCTGTCATTGCTGCTCGACAATATCAGTAATCTCGAGTAATCTGTTTGCATCAATTAAGTACCAAAACAAAGCCTCGAAACTCTAGATGACGTACCTTAGCAGTAACCCTGGGCACCCAGGTGCTTTAGAAGTCGGTTCTGATTGCATATTCATGTTCAGTGACCCCAAATACCCCGAAATAAGAAAATCTGCCCCTTAATATACTAATTTTAACATGTCTATGCATTTTTCGATGCGTTTTATACACTTTAAAATGTAATAATGCATTTCCACCTATTTTTCCATTGTACACTTTTTTCCAGACGTCATCCTAATCCTAAATACAATGCAAAAAGTTGCAAGTCTCTATGTACCTACTATATTTAAGAATAGATTTATTCCTGTGTTTTTAATAAAAATTTATCCCTGGTCTAATAAAAACAATGCCATACCTACATGTAAAATTAAAGATGATGATCATAGTCTAGAGATATTATCATTTCTACATAATATTTTCCGGTCAATCTAAGCTATTTTTTCCTAGACCTGATAAGAATAGTGTGTATTTATTATTAAAATCTAATGTGTTGCATTTTTATTTTCAAAGGAACTAACATCTGTAAAATTCTGTGAATTATCTACCTCTACAAATCGTATAGACATCTGTTTCTGGGTGTATGCTTTGTTAAATGATATACCTCCCTCTGTTTCAGCTACTTTTCAGCGTCCTGTAATCCTGTAAAACTCTTCATAACCTTCATAGATAAAATTTTAGTTAACCGTACTGATACCGAACACACATGGAATACCGGTCCGACTCCAATATCAAGCGATTGTAGATACAATACTCACAATAGGTACTCGCTCTGATACGATGGGTACGAAGTAATCAGAGTAATCAAAGTAATCAAAGTAATGATTTACCTCTCTGTATAGTAATCGTTACTTTCGGTATTCGTAAGTAACGAGTACTTTGTAATTAATAGTTACTTTTTCAACATCACTACCATATTATAGTCGCAGAAATACATGTGATATATAAATCGACGCGTATTGAAAAGCCGAGATTGACTAGTTCCGGTTTTGACGCCATTTCCGGATAAAATTGTGACCGAAAGTTTGGCAAAAATGACCCAAAAACAGTGAATCGTATATCAATCAACGCAAAATTTCATGCAGAGTTCAAATATCGACATCCAGTTCTGTTTCTGTTCACGCTGGGTGAAAACCAAGGACTTACGAAGTCCAATTACAGTGGAACCTCGATAACTCGGATTAATCGGGACCGCGCCCGATCCGGGTTATCGAAAATCCGGCTTAGCCGGAGAATATGGTAAAAATTAATAAAATACGGTATACTTACAGATAAACTCCGTTATAATTGAAATAACATGAACTACACATCTAAATTATTAAAAACACGCAACACAAACCTAAGCAAACGGAAGCAAACAATACAAGACTGTACTACACACAATACAGTCAAAATCGGAACGATGTTATGAACAGTGAAAACTAAGATCATTGTTTAAAAAATAATTTTTTAAATAGTCTTTTAGTCTTTTTTAAACAATGCTAAGACAGTTTGGTAAATAAAGGAATAACAGGTGCCTGTTGTTTCCGATAAATCCGAGACAATGACCGTCGCTCTGCCGTCGCCGCCGTGTGCCATGAGCCATTTTTACTATCGTATGCATAGTTCAAATTACACAAATACACATTATCTCTCAAATATTATATTACATACTATCCCTTGCAAGATAATTCGGATGGAATTCCCCAGATTAAGAGACTGGGCCGATATCAAGCACAAAATAATCTGGGGAATTCCATCCGAATTATCTTGCAATGGATAGTACATTTTTATTGTTAAAATGTTTGTCTGATGAAAATCGGTCTGGTTTAGCCGGACTTCCGGGTTAACGGGGGCCGACTTATCGGGGTTCCACTGTACTTGTTTTATATAAAAAATCGTTGCCACTCTATTTATGGTTAAATAACAATGATTTATAATGTTTAAGAAACATGTTTTTTGTCAAAAATTAATAATAAAGTTGACCTGTGTTGACAGAGCCGCGGTGTAGTCAAGAAAATTTAATTCAGAACTTCAAATCGGCGGAGGCCGAAAAATTTGGAATATCTTTATTTTTGTCGGTGTTGAAGCCAGCAATGATAATAATCTTGACTATCAGATGTTTACGGGGCGCTTCAGCTCGAAATGTTTTTTTAATGTTTTTTTAATTTTTTTGAATTCAAACGAATTTTTAATTATGAGTCAAAACACTTTTTAGGTTTTCTTTTAAATTACGATGATAAAATATATGTTATTAAGAATATAATACGGCCTAGATTAGGTTTCTTAAATTTTTTTTTCAAAAATTAGTAGCTTTTTATATTTTTCGTCTTGGGATAAACAAATTTTCAAATCTTAGTAAAAAATGATCCAATCTGGTATTTCACAAAATCACATTTTGTTGCAATTTGCAACATCTTTATTTTTGTCGGCGTTGAAGCCAGCAATGATAATAATCTTGACTATCACATGTTTACGGGGCGCTTCAGCTCGAAGTGCTTTTTTTTTTGTAATGTTTTTTAATGTTTTTGAATTTAAACGTATTTTTAATTAGGGGTCAAAACACTTTTTAGGTTTTCTTTTACATTACGGTGATAAAATATATGTTATGAAGAATATAATACGGCCTAGATTAGGTTTTTTCGATTTTTTTTTTCAAAAAGTAGTAGCCTTTTATATTTTCGTCTTGGAATCAACAAATTATCAAATCTGGTAGAAAATGATCCAATCTGGTGTTTCACAAAATCTCATTTTGTTGAGCTTTGAAAAGGCTGTAATCTAGTATCTAGTACATTAAAAAAAATTATACAAGCAATTTTACAAAACATACACTTGTCCAAGAAATTAACTCACCACCTTAAAAATGAGCCATTTTTAACATCTCTAATTTCCTAAACCTGTTGTCCGATTTAAGTGATTTTTCAACATGTTTTAGCCTTATTTTTTAACAATATCGCTGTAATAATATTGTTGGTAGACCGGTAAATTTTCATTGTATACTGGGTGTACCAATCAAACTGTATTTTTTTCTCAAAGTTCGCGTGACCTTGTCGAATATTCTAGCGTTTATGAAATACTGAAATTAACACCCAACTATAGCTTCATGTTTTCTTAATATTCTGTTTTTTGATTCATTCGCTTATGTTGGACCATAAAAAAGTTAGGAATTTAACAACTAGCCTTGTTTTTAGTCAATATGTCAAAAATGTTTTTTTTAAATAAGTATGGCAAACTTTAAGGGTAATTCTGCATGAAAAAATAATGACAGTTTGCTTTATAAACGTATCTCCGCAAATGCTTCGTTTCCGAGATAGGTGTTGAAATTTTCCTGACAAACTGACGATTTATTTATTGCTCTTAAACCGGTTAAGATACGCAAATTAAATTTGGTGGGCTTTAAGAGGTGGTTATTGCGCATTTTTTGATATACAATTGGGAATTTAATATTCACCACTAGCGCGCATACGGGTAATATGACCCTTATGTGCGCCAATGGTGAACATAAAATTTTTAATTGTATGTCAAAAAATGCACTGTTCCGTCCCTCCACATATTTTCTTTTATATATATAATTAGTAATTAATATTCTAAGTTTTAATATTATTCATTTTTTTTATTGTTTAATCATGTGTGTGCATGCTACGTACTAATACGGTCCTGCACCACCCCCAAGCTAATAGCCACTTAAGAAATAGCTTGGCTTGCGATGCATATACACGCATCCCTCAGAATCGTATAGACATTCTTTATGACATGACATAGAGTTCAGTGCGAAATCACAGTTTTATCTAGTTTTAAAACAAAACCAGTGCCAAACCGCCCCCAGCCTTAGTCGACTAAGAAGAAGAAGAAGACAGCACATAAAGGTACCGTACATTATATACATCACACACATTTTAATTGATTAATTTTGACTTAACCCATTTTTCAAATTATCATATAAACCAGCACCTGTTCTAACTAAATGTATTATTTCTAATTAAAGAATATATAATAACATTAATGGTCCTTCGAGAACGAATAGAGAAATTAATTAAACTATTAAAGTAATTAATTCAGTTAAAATAATAAAATTATAAAATTTCAAATTATTCAGTGCATTATTCTTCACAAAAGCTTTCGCCTACTTTCAGCCGAAGTCGCATCACATCGACGCCGACGGGGCTATTCATAACATGTGTTTAGTTTCATGCCATTAAGGGCTGCAGGTTTTTAAAATTCATATGTTTGGGAGGTCATTTCAGATTTCAGAGTCATTTCAGATACAAACATAAATATACGCATTCTTTTAAGGCAAATGTATATACAGGGGTGGCGTTTTTATAGTTTTGAATGTTGAATAAAGAAAAATATATTTTATTATTAATTCATATTTTGGTACATTATTATTATTTGTTTATATTTTAAATAACGTAAGAAATTAAAAGCGCAATATTTATTGAATACTTTATTTTAAAAATATTTTATGCGTAGATTTTCTAGTTACAAGGAAATATAAATAAATATATTGTCGTTTGTCTAATAATTCTGTGTTAATTTCCGGCTATACATTCTCAAATATAATAAATATTAAACATTATTGATACTTATTGAGTTTTCACTTTAAAAGTACATACTATTAACGATTAAACTTATTGAGAGCGTATCTTTAAAGGTTTAGTTAAGAAATAATTTTAATAAAAACATTTTATCATGGCAGCTAGAACGCAAAATCGAGTCACAAGACTACGTGCCCTTCGTAATATTGAAATCTGTAAAATTAAACAAATTGAAAAGCTTGCAGATGAACTTTTAGTAGATGAATCTCTAGTTCCAGGATTTCTATTTGCTGCAAAAGATTACGAAAATATTAATACTAGTTTTAATGATCAACATACTGAGTTAATTAATTTAATCGCTGTTGAGGAAAATGCTGATTTAGATGGGGAAGAATTAATTAGGTTCGAATTCGCTAATTCTATTAATAAAATAGCTTCACTTTATTTTAAACATCATTCAGCATTAAACATTGCTTCTAGTGGACCTCAGAATGTATCATCTGATCCACCGATTAGATCTAAACCTAATGTAAGTCTCCCCAGACTGAATTTGAGTATATATAATGGAGAGATTACCGATTTTCCTACCTATATTGATTTATATAATGCTCTTGTACATAATAATTCAGATCTTTCTAATATAGAAAAGTTTAGTTATCTTCTGCAATCACTTAGGGGAGCACCTTACAATTTAATTAAAAATATCAAGTTGCAAGATTCTAACTATATGATTGCATACAATACCCTAATTGATCGCTATGAAGGTAAAAGAGACTTATCTAGAGCATTATGGAAAAATATTCAGAATGCCAGTGCGGTTAAAACTGATGATCCTGTTTCACTTAGGAAATTGCTAGATATTTTCAATGAAAACTTAGGCTTTTCTAGAAAAATTACTTTTTTCTCCCGCTCAATGGGACGTCATTCTAATGAATTTACTCATGGATAAATTGGACGAAGAGACAGTTAGGGCTTTCGAAATATACTTTGCTTCAAAAAATATACCTACGTATGAGGAAGTTTATAAGTTCGCATTGCAGCGTTGCACTTCATTGGAGTCATATAAAAGACAAGTGAGCAAAAATAAATCTTCCAGTTCAGATCATTCTAATAAGGTAAAACATTCGTCTCGTCAAACTTCTACATTTCTGACCAGTTCTGTCAATAATAAATGTCTCTTTTGTGATTCCGACCATCCCATATTTAAATGTAATAAATTTCTTGCTGAAACACCTCAAAAACGCTTCGAATTTGTTAAACAGAATAAATTTTGTGTAAATTGCTTGTCTAATACTCATGCCACAGTCAAATGCCTTTCGTCCAGAAGGTGTGCCCGATGTAGCAAAAGGCATCATAGCTCTCTCCATTTTGAGAATCCCAATGATCATTCTTCTTCAACTCATAACGAGGTTGCAAGTTCATCTAACGACCATATGCCTTCTGTCTCCGCCTTATCAAATACTTTGACAACTAATGTCTTGCTAGCTACAGCTACAATCCATGTTCTTGATCGTTTTGGTAAAGCCCTGGAAGTTAGAGCCTTGTTAGACAGTGCGTCTCAAGTTAACTTCATTAGTAAAGAGTGTGCAGACAAATTAAGTCTCCCTAAATTTAATGCGGCTTTATCGATACAAGGTCTTGACAGGATGTGTACTCCAGCCAAATCAGGCGTAAAACTAAACATTTCTTCGTCTTATGACATAAGCTTCCATTGCGAGCTCGATGCAATAATTCTCCCTCAGATTTGCCAAAACATGCCAACTGCTCCCATTTCCTTGGACAACTTGTCACATCTGCAACATTTGAGGTTAGCTGATAAAATGGCACATATTCCCGGCAGAGTGGACGCCCTATTAGGAGCCAACATTTTTCCGTATATCTTAACAGGGGGAATCATTAAAACCCGTAATGATCAGATCTCAGCCCTTGAAACTAGTTTCGGGTATGTTTTGATGGGAAATATTCCACCCACAAACATTACAAACATCCATTCGTTTCTTACTGCATTCTCAACTGATGACGCAGATCAGTTGGACGCAACGTTAAAACAATTCTGGGCAGTCGAGGAAGTGCCAGAAATTAAATCTTGTTCTCCGGACGACACGTTCTGCGAGAAATTATATTCTGAATCCACTTCTAGAAATTCAGAGGGCAGATTTATTGTAAGTCTCCCTTTTAAAAATGATATACCTTCTTTCGGTGACACAAAACGTTTAGCCTTACAAAGATTTAGCTCTTTAGAGCGCAGATTTGCCAAGAATGAATCACTTAAGATTCAGTACTCAAACTTTATTAGAGGATTCATAGACAATAAGTTTCTAAATCCTATTCAGCCAAGTGCGGCAATAAATAATGCTTATTATCTACCGCATCATTGCATTTACAAGGAGTCCAGTACTACGCCCCTGCGTGTTGTATTTGATGCTTCCGCACATGCTCCCACATTTCCGTCCTTAAATGACGCTTTATTTCCGGGTCCAAGATTACAAAACGATCTCGTAAAGTTGTTACTTAAATTCAGGTTTCATAAATACGTATTCACTGCGGATATTAAATCCATGTTTACTCAGATTCTTATTGCTCCCGATCAACAAAGGTTTCAACGAATACTTTGGCGTTTTTCAGAACAGGAATCTATTGCTGAATACGAACTCACTCGCGTTACTTTCGGTGTGTCTAGCTCACCATATCTTGCAATTCGTACTCTACAGCAGCTAGCACGCGATGAATCAGATTTACCTGTAGCCTCGTCTATACTTCTGAATGATACTTACGTAGATGATGTGGTGACAGGAAGAGATTATTTACAAGATAGTGTTGTCGCTATAAGAGAATTGATATCTTTATTAAATCGTGGTGGATTTGAGCTACACAAATGGGCAAGTAATGCTCCTCAATTATTCTCTCTTGCTGATATTCCTTTGGATAGTATTCTGCAGCAGTCTTTTTCATTCGACTTAGATCAATTATCGTTGAAGGTATTAGGGCTTGGATGGAATCCAACAACTGATAATTTCTTTTACAAAATTCTACCTCTCCAAGCTTCCTGTACAAAACGAAACCTCTTAAGCCAAATAGCTCGCATATTCGATCCTTATGGGATTCTGAATCCTGTCACTTTGATAGTGAAAACTATTATTCAGCGTCTTTGGTTACTTAATTTAGATTGGGACGCAACTCCACCTTTGGAAATTACTTCAAAGTGGGAGCAATTTAAAATTCAATTGCCTTTACTCTCAAAGTTTTCTATACCTCGCTATATTCCGTTAAATGGAATTGTTTTCTGTGAGCTTCATGGGTTCTGCGACGCTTCTTTACGTGGATCTTCTGCGGTTACATACCTTCGTGTTTGTTATGACACAGGAGCCATCAAAACCTATTTTCTCTTAGCTCGAACAAAGGTGTCTCCTACCAGAGTTCAAACTATACCTCGTCTCGAGCTCAATGCAGCCGTGATTCTTAGTAAATTAATGTCTTATTTACTGCAAATTCTTACTATCTCGTTTAGTAGAGTGTATGCATGGTCAGATTCGACTGTCGTCCTTCATTGGATTAATTCACAACCGTATAAATGGAAAACTTTCGTAAGTAACAGAATTTCTTATATTCAGGATAGGGTTGCTTCGAAACACTGGCGATATATTCCTTCGTCATTAAATAGTGCTGATCACGGATCCCGTGGACTTTTCCCTGAGGATTTCTTAAATACTCCTGCTTGGTGGGTGGGTCCGGAGTTCCTTCGCACTACTGAAGATAATTGGTCATTCTCTTTGCCCAATTCTATCGAACATGATGTGGAATTAAAACCGAAAAGTTGTCTTTTATCTTTTCCAACAGATGAATTCGTCGATAATCTGTGTAATCGATTTTCTTCCTTTTCAAAATTAAAACGCGTCTTTTCGTATGTTCTCCGATTCATTGGTAATCTAAAATCAGCCAATCAACGAAACGTTGGAATGCTTACTATTCAAGAGCAAAGTAATGCCACTAATAAATTAATTAGATTAGTGCAACAGAGATATCTGAAGGAGGAAATAGAACAGGTTAAGGGTAATGCTGTCAAATTCAAATATTTGAAAAAATTGAATCCTTTCTTTGACTCACATGATCTTCTAAGAGTGGGTGGAAGACTTAGCCAATCAGAATTAGCATATGACAAGCGCTTTCCTCTTCTTTTGCCTTCCCAAGGTAACTTTGTCAAACTCCTCATCTCAGAAATTCATGTTGTACATCTTCATGCAGGCATTCAAGGTACGCACTTCGCCTTGTCACAAAACTTTTGGATAATTTCGTCCAAACGTGTTATTCGTAGTGTCCTTTCACAATGTATTTCCTGTTGGAGACTAAAACCTTCGAATTATCAGCCACCCATGGGGGCTCTTCCCGACCTACGGATATCCAAAGTGAAACCATTTTCTTGCGTTGGCGTCGATTTTGGCGGCCCTTTTCTGACACGGGCCAATAAACTCAAAAATGCTAAACGCACCAAAGCCTATATTTGTCTCTTTGTATGCTTTGCCACTAAGGCCTTGCACTTGGAATTGGTATCTGAGCTTAGTACAGAGGCATTTTTAGCCGCATTCAGACGTTTTATAGCACGTCGAGGACGTTGTTCTGTTGTATATTCCGATTGTGGAACAAATTTTGTAGGCGCAAAATCATATCTAGAGGACATTAAGTCACGGTTTGATAAAGACAACGCCATTACATGGCATTTAAATCCCCCTGCAGCTTCCCATTTTGGTGGATTGTTTGAAGCAGGTATAAAAAGCGTAAAAACTCATTTGTATAGGGTCATAGGCGAGCAAGTTTTAACGTATGAAGAATTTAATACGTTACTCATTCAAATAGAGGCTGTCTTAAATAGTCGTCCTTTATGTCCTGTCAGTAATGATCCAAATGATTTTTCAGTATTAACACCTGGGCATTTCCTGACATTGGAAACTTTAAAGATCATTCCCGATCACGATTACAGTGATGTTAATTTAAATCGATTAAATCGTTGGCAATTACTGCAACGATTACATGCAGACTTTTGGCGAAGATGGAGTAGAGAATATTTACATACTCTTCATCAACGCACAAAGTGGCATAAAAATGAGGGTAATCCTAATCTAGGTACACTCGTATTAATTCGCAATGAGACCAAGCCTCCCTTACAATGGCAAATTGGTAGAATTAAACCTTTAATTTTCGGCAAAGATAGTGTTGCTCGCGTCGCTATTGTACAAACCGCGAAAGGTGAACTTAGGCGACCTTTAGTGAAGCTATGCCCTCTACCATATATTGATTAAAATGCAAATATGCATTTTGGTGGGTGGGAATGTTCCGTCCCTCCACATATTTTCTTTTATATATATAATTAGTAATTAATATTCTAAGTTTTAATATTATTCATTTTTTTTATTGTTTAATCATGTGTGTGCATGCTACGTACTAATACGGTCCTGCACCACCCCCAAGCTAATAGCCACTTAAGAAATAGCTTGGATTGCGATGCATACACACGCATCCCTCAGAATCGTATAGACATTCTTTATGACATGACATAGAGTTCAGTGCGAAATCACAGTTTTATCTAGTTTTAAAACAAAACCAGTGCCAAACCGCCCCCAGCCTTAGTCGACTAAGAAGAAGAAGAAGACAGCACATAAAGGTACCGTACATTATATACATCACACACATTTTAATTGATTAATTTTGATTTAACCCATTTTTCAAATTATCATATAAACCAGCACCTGTTCTAACTAAATGTATTATTTCTAATTAAAGAATATATAATAACATGCACAATAACTACCTCTTAACTCCCACCAAATTTCATTTGCATATCTCAACCGGTTTTAGAGCAATAAATAAATCGTCAGTTTGTAAGAAAAATCTGAACACCGCCTATATCGGAAACGAAGCATTTGCGGACCTACGTTTATAAAACAAACTCATTACTTTTTTCATGGATGAATTCTCCCTTAAAGTTTGCCATACTTATTTAAAAACACCCTCTATTGATGAAAAACAAGACTAGTTGTTAAAGTACCTAACTTTTTTATTATCCAATGTAGGTTATTAGCAGATATTGAACGAAACGAGTACTAAAATCGAAACAAACAATAAACAATACAAATTACAAAACCTGCCATTTACTGTGGGTCTTCGAATAGCTTCTATTGGTAGAGATTAATGGAAATTCTCATAAGTGCAATAAACATATTACTAATACACACATGTTCAAATCAATTGGTGGTTAAATAGCTCAAAACGATAACAGGATAAATAATATAGGTAACAACAAAATATAAGGTAAAAATACTAGGTATGTACTTACGATCGGGACATCATCTACGAAGTCACTATTTTACGTCTTTACGCGTGGGCCGTCTCAATGTTTCTCATCTTCTTAGGCCATCGGGGGTAAAATCTCGCATCTCAAGTGGTAAGCGTTCGACCCATTTCACATTCCTTAACTCCGATATCGATAATAGGAACCCCTGGATAGCAAGGAACACGGGCGTCGAGAAGGGTAAAAATGGGATATGATTTCGAACTATTTACGCAACCAAATTAATTCTATAGGATTTCCAACATTCTCCCCCCTTTAAAGGCCATAAGGCATTTAACAATAACTAATACTACATATCACTACTTGAGCAACAAGCAATGACAAAACAAACAAATCCAATAAACAAAAAAAAAAATACTAAAATACTTAAACAAAAAATATTGAAAACTTAAGCTCAAATCAAAACTAAAATTAAAATGGTGGTTTTGTCGCAGTCGTACTAACAAATCCGAATAAAAAAAACTAAATCTAAAGTAACGAAACGTAAATCTAAAGTAACGACAAGTTGGCATCTAGTCCTCTATCGGCAAGGGACAGAGTCGGACCAGAGGCCGTTTCAAAGTTCCGGTAGTCGTACGCACGGTGGCTACCCGAGCTACCTCGTCTTTGCCCGCATGCAATTCAACAAGACGCGCGAGAGGCCATTTACACGGAGCCAAATTATCCTTCTTCAAAACAACTAAACTACCGATTTTGGGTACAAAGCCAGAATCTAACCATTTGGACCTTTGTTGTAAGGTATGTAAATACTCCTTACGCCATCGAGCCCAAAAATCCCTATGGATGCGTTGTAACAACTGCCATCGGGACAAACGATTGAGGGATACCTCCGAAAAATCAGGCACAGGCAATGATGCTAAAGGTTCGAGAGTCAGGAAATGATCTGGGGTCAAAGCGTTGAGATCTTCAACATCATTGGTCAATGGGGTGAGAGGACGCGAATTCAAAACTGACTCAATCAACGTCAAAACAGTGTAAAACTTTTCATATGTCAAAATTTGAGCCCCGACTATCCGAGCAATATGTTCTTTTACAGAACGAATGCCGCGCTCATAAATACCACCGAAATGTGGAGCCGCAGGAGGCGCAAAAGAAAATTTAATATTTTCTCTATCGCGAGCACCCTCCATAAAGCTACGCAATTGTCGATACGCGCCATGAAAGTTGGTACGGTTATCACAAAATACTTGCGATACTCGACCTCTCCGAGCAATAAAACGCTGTAAAGCGGCTAAAAAGGCTTCTGCGGACAAATCACTAGCCAATTCAAGATGTAAAGCCTTTGTGGCACAACAAACCAAGAGGCACAAATATGCCTTTTGACTTCTAACTCCTCGATAACGAGACATAGTTATCGAAAAAGGCCCACCATAATCTACCCCACAAATCGAAAAGGGTTTAATGGCCCCGAGACGAAATTTAGGCAAATCACCCATAGGGGGCTGTAAGGCCCTAGGAGATTGCTTCCAACATCTAATGCACTTAGACAAGACTGAATTAACGGACTGCTTAGAAGACAATATCCAAAACCTTTGACTCACCAAAAATTGAGTACTCTTAAATCCAGCATGTAAGTACTTTTCATGATAATAACGAACTAGGAGAGTCGTAAGACGAGATTTCTTTGGCAACAAAAAGGGGTGTTTTGCCTCATACGACAAGGAAGATTGCGATAGACGACCACCTACTCTTAAGCACTGAGTATTATCATCTAAAAATACTCCCAATTTGCGAAATGGTTTTGGAAACGAGTTCGACTGAAGCTGGTCTTCAAAATACTGTTCCTGTGTAAACCTAACAGAATAATTAACGAGCTTTCCAATTCTACTGAACTCAAGGTTCCTACACGTCTTGACCTTTTCAAACGAGAGTTGTGCGCGAATCGCAACATAAAGGCCAAAATTCTTTGGATAGAGGCAAAAGACGATTGGTTTTTTAACAAACAAGATAAAAAATGTTCCTCACGAGTGGAAACAAACACTAAACTTTTCTTTACCTCTTCCGAAGGGGATTTTTCCCGCAATGATGGAGGAACCTCTGGAAAGATTAATGGAACATGATACAAAAACGAAGGACCTGTCAACCAGTCTCGTTTCGATACAAAAGCGGCCGGTAGCATGCCTCGCGAAGGCGCATCGGCTGCATTACTTTGAGATTCAATGTAATGCCACGAATAATTTTGACTATGGGTCTGGATATACGAAATGCGATTTGCGACGAAAGTTTTAAACCTAGAAGGTGAACTTTTAATCCAGTGCAATACTATTTGCGAGTCTACCCAAGCATACACCTTTTGAAACATTATATTCTTCCACGACTGTGACACAAACGACATAAGTTTGACCAAATGAACAGCAGCTAACAATTCTAATCGAGCAATTACAATTCTATTGTAATCTGTTTCATAGGAGCTACTTTCGATTTGGCACAAAGTAAATTAACTTGGACGATGTTCTGACTATCAATACTACGAATATAAACGACACAAGCGTATCCCTTTTCACTGGCATCAGCAAATCCATGAAGTTCTAAGATAGGACACGAGGAAATATTAAAAAAACGAGGAATTTTAAACTGTGAAATAAGAGATAATTCACTTTTATATTGCTCCCACACACGAATAATTTCTGAGGGAGGACGATCATCCCATTCAAGACCAGTTGCCCAAAGTCGTTGGATTAAATGCTTAATGAAAAAGGTAATAGGTGTTAGATAACCACACGGGTCATAAATTCGAGCTAATTCGGACAAAAACGATCTTTTAATACAAGGGACATCCTGCAATTTGACTGCAAATTGAAAGACATCGGACTGTGCAATCCACTTCAAACCAAGGATTTTTAAAGAAGGACCATTTGATTCTGGATCAAAATTAATAGAATGAGGATTAATATGCGATTCAGGAAATTGCGACAACAATTTGGGTTCGTTCGAACACCATTTCCGTAACTCAAAGCCTCCTAACTTCAACAAAGCGACTAATTCTTCAACTAAACTTTGTGCTTCTTCGAGCGTCGAAGCACCAAAAACAAAATCATCAATGTACGAAGCATTACAAACGGGCGAGGCGGCTTTAGGAAAACGAGAGCCTTCGTCCAACACTAGTTGTTGAAGGGTTGTTAGAGCGAGATACGGCGAGGATACAACTCCAAAAGTGACAGTTAACAAACGATATTCCTGAATCTCCTCAAAGCTAGAAAATCTCCATAACACACGTTGATAATCCGTATGCTCAGGAACTACTAACATATTACGATACATCTGACGAATATCTGCACACAACGCAAAACGATTAAGTCTAAAATTTAACAAAAGCGAGACGATGTCCTGTTGTAGCTTAGGACCGACTAATAAATAATCATTCAACGATTTACCAAGCCTGGGACTTTTCTGAGACGCATTATATACCACTCGAATTTTAGTAGAGACACTTTCCGACTTAACAACGCAATGATGTGGGATATAATACTTTCCCTTTGTCTTTTCACCCTCAGGAACCAATTGCATATGACCGAAATTAATATACTCCTGCATATGGGACGAATATTCCTTTTGCAAACCCGGCTGACGAAACAAGCGACGTTCCAATGAAATAAATCTGTTCAAAGCAACATCATAGCTATCTTTTAAACAAGGCGGCGATTCACGAAAAGGCAAAGACACAACATATTTTCCCGAGACGTCCCGACTATGTGTTTCCCGATAAATGGTTTCGCACAGAACGTCTTCCGGTTCTGAAACTGGCTCTTCCGGTATGTTCTCCAGTTCCCAAAATTTCCTTAACGAAGAATCTAACGAGTCTTCCACATTTGAAAGACAAACAAGCGACGAAGAAGAAGAACAAGTTGACGAAAGGTTAGGTGTGCTAGTTGGGCCCAACAAAATATATCCAAAAACGGTATTTAGGGCATCAGGTTGTCCCGGTTTACCTTCAATTTTACCCTCTAACAACACCTTCGAAAATATACTACAACCAATTAACAAATCGACCGATTGACTACAATTAAATTTGGGATCAGCTAACTTCAAATTTTTAATATAATTCCAAGCAGAAATATCTATTTGGGTGCTGGGCAAATCCGAGCAAACCCGATCTGTAATAATAGCCTCCAAATGAAACACCGGTGACTCCTGATGACGAGGTTGGATAGAGAAACTTATTTGCCCCTGATTCAGTTTCGTTTGCATCGAATTGAGTCCGTTAATTTCGAAGAGCAAGGAGTTTTAGGCCATCCCAATCGATTGGCAGCCTTTCGACTAATGAACGAACTCATCGAACCCGAATCAAGAAGACATCTTAAGGGTTGTTTGCACCCTTTACTGTCAATTGCATGAACCAAAACAGTACCGAGCAAGATTTCCTTTTTGGTTTCATTTTTCTTTCCTACAAAACTAGCGGCACAATGGGATACTTCAGTACACGATTCGATTCCCGATGACCCTGGACTATTATTTTGTGAGGACGACTGACTATTGGAACGGTTTCTATCGAAGTGTAACAAACTATTATGGAGATGACTACTACATTTGCTACATTTGAAGGATTTAGGACACGACTTGACTGAATGGTTAGCCTGATTAAGACATTTAAAACAGGAAGAAGACTCTTTACAAAACTGATATCTCTCCTTTGGCGATTTTTCCAAGAACAACGAACACTGGTTGAGATAATGGCTTTGTTTGCATAACGCGCAACATACTGAAGACGAATTTGTTACGAACGACGAGCTACTACGATTACGTCTTGAATCATTCACCTGGTGTTGAGAGTTGGCCCTTGGCTCCGTGTTATTTGGGACCCGCGACGACTTCTTTTCCTCATTTATACTACTGTCTAAATTATCATACGCGATGTATTGGGTTTCGATGAACGCTACTAATTTTTTAAATGACGGAATTTCATTAGACTTATTTTCCAACTCAAATAACTTAATGGAATCAATATCTAATTTCGACAAAAGCAAATTGAACATAATGAAATCCCAATGCTCAGTGGGAAGGCCTAAAGTTTTCAATGCGGCTAAATTTTCTAAAAAGGTGTCTACTAATTTAGCTAGGTTTTTCGAGTTAACCGCAGAGATTTTTTGAACGCCCATTATCGCATCCCAATGGGCGGTCGCACAACGACGAACATTTGTGTACCGTTTAACAATTAAATCGTAAGCCACTTGGTAATTATCGTTAGTTATGGGCAAATTGCGAATTAAGCTAAGTGGAGTCCCGTCTAAACAACCTTTCAAATATGTCAATTTGTCTACGTTTCCTGGGGCTGCATTGTTATGCACTATCGAATTATAAAGGTCTATAAAGGATGCAAAATTAATAGAATTTCCTTGAAAACGCGAAAGATCAATACGAGGCAAGCGAATGTGGGATGGATGAGCTCCATCGGAAGTACAAGACGCTGGACCTGGACTTTCAGATGGTGACCCGAAGAAATCCGCGTCAAAAACTTTTATTTTGTAGAATAAGTCCAAGAATAATTCTCGGACTTTTTCTTCGTCCCCCGTATCTGAATCCGGTACCGACAAAACATTATTAATAATGCTTGTATGCTGCTTTAAAAATTCCTCCTTAATCACGTCTAACTCGCTACACCTTATTTTAAACAACGATCGTAATCTCTGATCAGAAACAGATCTACTACCTAGATCATAAATCGACTGAATGTCATTAAGCGCTGTATGCCGAAGAAATTTTAATTTTCTCGATTTATCCATTCCAACTTTTTATATAAAAATTTAAAACAGAAATGAAATGATCAAAATAAAATAATATTAACTGTACTATAAATGCGACGATAAAAAAATGCAATAATAAAGTAATAATAAAATACTAACGCGAAAGGCGATTATAGACCTAAACTGCCTAAAATCAAAAAATTAAAAGTATAACAAAAAAAAAATATTTCTCTACGCCCTTGGGGACGCGCCGCTCGGAAAAATACAAATTCTTTGGTTTCTTCAAACGGAGAAACGATAATTAAATCTTTAGACCCATTCAAGGAACCGAAGCTCAAACTATTTAGTACCTACTTTGGATATTAAATCACCCGATGCGAACCCCAAATCCGTCACGGTTAAACAGATAAGCTTGGCTTCGACACAACGCAAAATTAACGATAAAATTTTCCTAATACATATCCCGATATCAAACAAAACAAATATAATTATTAATTAATATATCAATTCTATATTATAAACCTATTGTAATATGTAATAATAAACGAATATATGTATTATAATTGCGACGAATCAATCAAACCACCATTTAAAATTTTAAAAATAGTGTATCAAATAATATTAACAAACCGTTCATATCCGGCTCGAAGGACCAAAATGTAGGTTATTAGCAGGTATTGAACGAAACGAGTACTAAAATCGAAACAAACAATAAAAAATACAAATTACAAAACCTGCCATTTACTATGGGTCTTCGAATAGCTTCTATTGGTAGAGATTAATGGAAATTCTCATAGGTGCAATAAACATATTACTAATACACACATGTTCAAATCAACTGGTGGTTGAATAACTCAAAACGATAACAGGATAAATAATATAGGTAACAACAAAATATAAGGTAAAAATACTAGGTATGTACTTACGATCGGGACATCATCTACGAAGTCACTATTTTACGTCTTTACGCGTGGGCCGTCTCAATGTTTCTCATCTTCTTAGGCCATCGGGGGTAAAATCTCGCATCTCAAGTGGTAAGCGTTCGACCCATTTCACATTCCTTAACTCCGATATCGATAATAGGAACCCATGGATAGCAAGGAACACGGGCGCCGAGAAGGGTAAAAATGGGATATGATTTCGAACTATTTACGCAACCAAATTAATTCTATGGGATTTCCAACATCCAACATAAGCGAATGAATCAAAAAACAAAATGTTAAGAAAACATGAGGCTAAAGTTGGGTTGTAATTTCAGTATTTTATTAATGCTAGAATTTTCCACAGGGTGTGGTGAACTTTAAGAAAAAACACAGTTTGATTGGTACACCAAGTATACAATGACACTTTGGCTATCTAGCAACAATATTATTACAGCGACATTGGTAAAGAATAAGGCTAGAACATATTAAAAAAAATCACTTAAATCGAACTACAGGTTTAGGAAATTCGAGGCATTAAAAATAGCCAATTTTTAAGACGGTGCGTTAATTTCATAGAGTAGTGTATAAGGCAATTTTTATAAAGCTTTTTTCAACTTTGAGCGCTAATTGTGCAATAACAATTGATTGAAATTAAACTAATATATGAGTTTAATTTATTCGCTTATTCAATTTACTTTCATTATGATTTTACAAAAATTCGCTAATTGGTACATTAAATCGATGTTTTTTAGCAACAGTCTGGGCTATTACTTTATCCTTCTTCTCATGCTTATAATCCGATCTTTATTGATAATATTTTCTTCTAACTTTGGCTCAAAATCGTTGATCTTTTGTCAAAATAATCAAGTACTACTTACTTTTCATTGAGTGGTGGTTTCCCCGTCTCGTTGCTCCTAGGAGTAAGCGGATTCCCATCAGCATCCCTGTAAAACGCGTAGAGACTAATCGAAAAACCGAGTGCGTGGAGAATTTCGTGCTTGACTGTTGCTAACAAGATTTCGATGTCTTGTCGCCTTGTGCTGATGCTGTTGGGACATAAATTAGCGTGGCCTGCGATTGGGCTGAAACAAATAATACTTTTTAAAACATTGTATTTAATAGTAGCCCAGGAAACGAAGCCGAATAACCACTTCAACTTAAATATTTTGGGGGAAGTCAATAGAAAAAGCGTATCATCTCATAAATATCGAAATTTAAGCAAAAGTAGTGACTTTTTTCGTTTATTTCAATATTGTGAAAAAACTACGCATTGTAGATGAAAACGTTCAACAGACGACTTTCTTGAAAATACTTGCTCTTTAAAATACGATTTTCAAATTAAAAAAATGTTTATAAATAAAAAAGTTATTGCAAATTAAACCCGAAAGTAAGTAGTGATGAGCGAGACTAGGTAAGGAGTGAAGACCAGGTATTCAAGACCAAGACCAAGACCAAGACCGAACCTTGCAAGACTACGCAAGACCAATACCAACGTGCAAGGCTCTTACACTTTTTTGCGAAATTGGTTTTTTATTATTTAACTTTATTTTTTTAGTTCAATAATACAGAGTCGGTATTTTCTTATCGATGGTATGCGCCTTTAATAAGAGCAACAAAGAGACATGCATTTATTATACATTTAAAACGGGTTAGAAGATATTGGGCGGTCGAAGTAGGGAGGGTCACCAAAAAATTTCGCGTTGTAGGTATGGCTTTGTCAGACAGTGTTGCCAAAGTTGGAAATTATCAAAAGAAAATATTAAAAAAGAAAAAATAATATATTTAACTTTTTGTAAACAGATATAATAAACAAATGATTTAAAAGAAAAAAACTTAAGTAAAAAAAAAATTTTCGCCAATTTTAAAAAATGTGAAAACGTTGAATTATATTTCAACGTTTATTTTTTTATTAGTTTTTTCTTTTAAATAATTTGGTTAGTACCTACACTATATGTTAAAATAAATTAATATAATATGTTTTCTACTTTAATTATGCAAGTTTTTCTGTCCCAGAGACTTTGTAAACACAACTTTTCCGTCATAAGATCAGACAGAAGGACAAATGAGATGTAAGAGTGAAAGCTCTTAACCCAAGGATGATATTAAAGTGAGAAACTTGATCGCACTTCCGGTTTGAGCGTTAAAATTGGAAGTACTATTTTAAAGTCGCCGAAATAGTACAAGCGACATATTATTCGACGCGCCGTAGCAAGATGCTTCCGGTATTATTCAAGTCGGTCCGTCCGACAAAAAAATAGAATGACAAATGATGTGTCGAATGAGAGCTTATAATCCAAAGATGGCATTAGAAGTAAGAAATTTGACCTCGGACTTCCGTTTACAGAGTTACAACCGGGAGTACTGTTTTAATGACGCCGAATTAATACAAGCAATGTATTATTTAACACGCTTTAGCAAGAAGAAAACAAATGTATTGTACTATTTCGGTGATTTTAAAACAGTACTTCCGGTTGCAACTGATACCATCTTTGGGTTATAAGATCTAATTTGATACCTTGTCTTCGTATTGCTAAAGCGCATCGAATAATATGTCGCTTGTACTATTTCGGCGGCTTTAAAACACTACTTCCAGTTTCAACTCTGCAACCTGAAGTGTGTGAAGTCCAATTTCTCAGCTTTAATACCATCCTTAATTCGACACCTCATACTTACTACGTGGCGTTACAACCCTTCGTGGGTTTTAGCCCACTCGACAGCATGCCTTCACTCTTCTCTGTCTTAGACAATCTCTGTCCAGTTCTCCACGCCCGTAGCTTTCAGGTCTCCTGCTATATTATTATCCCTCTACCGGAGTTGAGTGTTTTAATAACGTAGGAGTTATATTCGATAGACAGCCGGACGGACAGACTTGCACAAAGCCGGAAAAATATAATGGTTTTCGTCTTGCTAAAGAGCGTCCAATAATAAGTCGTTTATAATATTTATTGGGCGACTTTAAAATAGTACTTCAAGTTTGAACTCTAAAACTGGAAGTGCAAGGTCAAATTTCTCACCTTAATAAGATCGTTGGGTAATGAGCTTTCATTCGACAGCTCATTTGTCCTGTCTTATCTAATGACGGAAAAGTTGTGTTTACAAAGTCTCTGAGAGAGACAGACATGCGTAATTATCCATTAAAGTAGAAAAAAAATAATACAGTGATGAGCGCGCTAATAACCGGCAAAATAACGCAAAATATGGAAGACTTAATACGTTGTGCAATAAAAAGAGATGAAACTAGTAGATGTGTAAAATTATTGATAGAGACCTATAAGTACCATTACATCAGGTACATAGTTTCCCTCCTTTAGACGTCTGTGACAGAAAACATTTAGAATTTTATAAAATTCTCCTGTCACGGTTAGATTTGTTATACTTCTCAGATATTTCTAAAGGTGCGAAACTATGTAATGTTATGTAAATTTATAGGTTCCTGTCGATAATTTTACATCTCTATTAGTTTCATCTCTTTTTATTTCACAACGTATTATGCTTTCCATCTTTTGCGTTATTTTGCCGGTTCTTAATAGCGCACCCATTACTGTACCTATATTATTTTTTGTGAACAAATAAGTACAGTACATCTACTAAACAAATTATTTAAAAGAAAAATATAAGTAAAAAATAAACGTTGAATTATAATTCAACGTTTTCACATTTTTTTTAAATGGGTGAAAACAATATTTTGTTATTTTTAAATAATTTGTTTATTACATCTGTTTACAAAAAGTTAACTATATTATTTTTTCTACTTTAATATTTTCTTTTGATAATTTCCAAATTCGGCAACGCTGTCTGGCAAAGCCATACCTACAACGCGAAATTTTTTGGTGACCCTTCCTACTTCGGCCGCCCAATATCTTCTAACCCGTTTTAAATGTATAATAAATGCATGTCTCTTTATTACTCTTATTAAAGGCGCATACCATCGATAAGAAAATACCGACTCTGTATAGGAGTATACCGACATTGTAATAAACCTTAAGCAATATCGATTTTTTAAAATACATAATATTTTAATTATATTTTTAAGTCGTTTTGATTAAGTCAAACGGTTTGCATTTTCGCAACCTTCAAAGTGTCCAGAAGGCAAGTTTTCAAAAGGCGACAGTTCAAGGACAATTGAAATTACTTGTAAGACAAAAAAATGTAATTATAGATAGGGTAATCCATTAAAAAAAATGCCATTAAAAACGGTTTTTATGTACCAGTAATTTTCGCTTTTTGTCTAATAAAAATACTAACACGTATTTCAATTCTTTTCGCATAATCGAGGAAAAATGTAGGTCGTTAAATTTAAAATGAATACCAAAACATATCATAATAGATTTTGAAAAGGGATTCACAATGCTGTGAAAGCATTGTGGCCTGAATAAAAAATAACTGGTTGTCGCTTGTAATATTTATGTCAAGCTTGGTATCGCAAAATCCAAAGCTTAGGTTCAGTTTCTGAATATATTGACAAAAATTCCGATACTGGGAAATTTTTAAAATTATTTTTTGGATTAATTTTTTACAATCAAAGAAAGTTGGAAGTTAAATTATGTGTGAAAATCCCGGATGACAAACGCGTAAAGAATTTTACCGATTTCATAGTTGAAAACTATTTGGAAGAATCTAGGTTTTCCCCAGAAAGGGCCAGTACTATAAATAGTATGTGCCGCATTTGAAATGCATGCGAATCATTTCAGTGTGTTTTAAATTCTAGTTTTTACTACCCACATCCGAATATTTTCAACTTTTTAAATGTCATAATGGGTATTCAATCCAAAAATATCTGAAAATAAAAAGTTCCAATAACTCGTGCTACGAGAGCAATGTAGTTTAATTAAAATTAAAGAACTGCAAGATAACAAATTACAGAATTAAGCGTCTATAACTCCCCATTAGGTTTAGTATTATGTTATAGTATTAGGTCTATAAATAGATATGGTGAATATATCATATGCTATTGAATGTATAAAAAGTAGATTTTGTCTCAATTCAACTTAAAATTTAAATTTGAAAATAAACCTTTATATTTGAAACATACTGTAACGTGACTATTGTAATTACTTATAATTACAATAAAACTAGCGGTTCGTATTTATTTACGACTTTATTATTTATTTATACAAGTTTACTTTACAAACTTTAGCTTAAGACCAAACTGTATTTACAAATATGCTCGTATTTATACCCAGTTGTTATTCTGGAACAATCGACGCCCATCTCTAGCTATCAGCGTGTTCCGCCTACGGATCGTACGTTCGAGAAGTCCCTCCTCCTTTCCGCCGAGGCCTAGATCATTCGATGACGTCATTCTCGAGGTGTTTACTGTTATACGGCGGTCGTCCAAGATTTCTCTTTTGTTACACTGCTCCCCTCTTAAGATCTGAGCGTCCCGATCAGCAACTCTAGATGAAGGCCCAGGATGGCGGAATCTACACGACTCTCCAGCTCTGCATACACCCTTCAAGAAGAAATAGCAGTCTACTGTCTTTGAAGGGTATGACATCTTCGGGTTCATGCAACACACAGTAATTCGTACGCCAGTTTCTCTGAAGATCACTTCAAGCATGCTTCTCACAATCTTCCAATCCAGACTTTCTACTGCATGGCCTATTTTTGGTATAGCCAAATCTTTGATGTCATAATTACACACGATTTTCTTCAAATTAGTTAGAGCACGCCATATGTTCTCGTAGCTTGGCGTGTCCGTATAAGACTTCCTGGTCACTATATACAGCAAAGATCGAGGACCATCTTCCAATCGCAATACTCTTCCAATTTTAGGTTGTTGATTCCTTAACTCGTCCAGGCGGCCGAACTTTCTATTGAATACGGACGAGATTCCTTTAGTCATCTCGAGGTCTTGGGCAACACAGTGGGCTAGAGAGACGTTTTCTGGAACACCAAACAGATCTTGCTGAACTTCTGTGGTCACGCCGAATCTAGCACTATTTCTTTCTGCGTAATTTGACATAAATTCCTTAAAACTTGGCTGTGGTGCATCTTTCATCTCCTGTTGGAGGACTCGGGCTTCCTCTGTTTCATTTGAGCCAGCATATGGTGCAAGACGATTTATGTGAATAACTTTTGGTTTACCGTTTGGTAACTTCTTAATTCTGTATATTACGTCATTTATTTTCTTCTTAACTTCATACGGACCTTCCCATTGTCTTTGCAGTTTAGGACACATGCCTCGACGACGTTGTGGATTATAAAGCCAGACAAGATCACCTACTTCGAAGCTTCCATTCTTGCAGCGAGAATCATATTGATCTTTCATTCTGTCACTGGCTATCTGGATGTGTTGTCGGGCAAGTTCATGAATGTTGTTCATTCGTAACTTCAGGCGGTCTACGTATTCTTCGCCTGCAACATATTCCTCGGAAGGTCTGCAGCCAAACTCTAGGTCGCAGGACAACCGAACTTCACGACCCAACATCAGGCAGGTTGGTGTTTGACCTGTAGTTTCATTCACGGCCGAGCGGTAGGCCATCAGGAATAAATGAATGTGTTGGTCCCAATCTCGCTGATGTTCAGATACAACTTTGGACAAGTGTTTACCCATCGTTCGGTTCATCCTCTCGACCATTCCATCTGATTGAGGATGCAGGGGTTTTGTTCTGGTCTTATTGGCACCAATCAATTTACAAACGTTTTGGAAAAGAGCTGACTCAAAGTTTCGCCCTTGGTCGGAGTGGATCTCCAAGGGAACACCAAATCGGCTGAAGAATTCTTTAACAAGTACCTCTGCAACGGTAGCAGCTTCTTGATTCGGTAATGCATAGGCCTCGGTCCATTTCGTAAAATAGTCCATGGCTACCAGAATGTATTTATTTCCAGCATCGGTTTCTGGAAATGGACCTGCAATGTCGATTGCTACTCTTTCCATAGGACTTCCAACATTGTACTGTCTCATGGGTGCTCTCTTTTTACCAACTGGACCATTACCGGATGCACACAGTTCACATTTCCGGCACCATCTTCTTACATCATCTTTACAGTTCACCCAATAGAACCGTTCTCGAACCTTTTGCAGAGTCTTCGTAATACCAAAGTGTCCACCTGATGTACCGTCATGCAACTGACGCAATACTTCTGACACTTTACTTTTAGGTACAATCAACTGCAGCTTAGATTCTGTACCATCATCGTTCTCAAAGGTTCTGTACAGAAGATCATCTTTTAGTACCAGGCAATTCCATTGGCTCCAGTAGGCCTTGACTTCTGGACTACATGCACTAATGTTCTGCCAACTAGGTCTTTCACCTTGCTGCATCCAATCCAATACTCTTTTTATACATGGATCATCTTCTTGGGCGTTTTGTAACTGTTGGGGCTGCTATTGCTCATTAACTACGGTGGTTCGTCTCACGGGGCAAAATCGTTCCTCTAATTTGGCACAGTGATTACAATTTGCACTGCATGGTCGTCTCGAAAGGGTATCAGCATTTGAATGAACTCTTCCGGCCCTGTGTTCTATCTCATAATCATATTCTTGCAGTCGTTCTAACCATCTTGCCATCTGGCCCTCTGGATTACGGAATTGTATGAGCCATTTTAGAGCAGCGTGATCTGTTCGAAGAAGGAACTTTCTGCCGTACAAGTATTTATGGAAATGTTCGCAAGCCTTCACTACACCCAGCAGTTCTCTTCTGGTAACGCAATAGTTTCTTTCTGGTTTCGACAGGACTTTGCTGAAATAAGCGATGACTTTTTCCTGTCCATCCTGGATTTGTGAGAGAACAGCTCCTATGGCACTGTTGCTAGCATCGGTATCCAAAACAAATTTTCCTGCCTGTCCCGGGTAGCTTAATATCGGTGCACTGATCAGAGCCCTTTGTAGTTGTTCGAAAGCTTTTTGACACTCCTCACTCCATGTATATTTTTTGCCCTCCTCCGTCAACTTTGTTAGGGGCTTGGAGATATTGGCAAATCCTTTGACAAATCGTCGGTAATATGTACATAGGCCAAGGAAACTTCTAATTTCATGTTTATCTTTTGGTACTGGCCAATCTTTAATTGCTTCAATCTTTTCAGGATCAGCTGTTACACCATTACTCGATACAATATGTCCCAAATACTTAACTTCTCGTCGAAACATGTGACATTTCTTCGGACTTAACTTCAAGTTCGCTGCCCTCAATCGTTGAAAGACTTCTATTAGATTCTTGGCATGTTCATCAAAGGACCTTCCAACCACAATTACATCATTCAAGTAAACCAGGCATGTTTTCCATGTTAGACCTCTTAAAACTGCCTCCATTAATCTTTCAAATGTGGCAGGGGCATTACATAAACCAAACGGCATAGCCGTAAACTGCCAAAGCCCTGATCCTATCGAAAATGCGGTTTTCTCCCGATCGGCTGGCTCCATGTCTACTTGCCAATATCCACTTTTTAAATCGAGTGTGGAAAACCAACGAGAACCGGAGAGAGTATCCAATGTATCGTCTATTCTGGGCAAAGGATAACTATCTTTTTTTGTTACCGCATTGAGCTGGCGGTAGTCGATACAAAAACGCGTTGAACCATCTTTCTTCTTTACCAGAACTACTGGTGATGTCCATGGACTATTCGATGGTTCAATTACCCCTTGTTTGTCCATATCCTTGATAATCTCTTCGGCTTCATCTCTTTTCGCAAATGGAAGTCGTCTAGGCCGTTGTCTGATTGGCTGAGCGTCTCCGGTATTTATTTTATGCGTTACTATGCTTGTTTTTCCCTTATCCTTCGTGTCAATAGCAAAAACATCTTGATACTCTATCAGCATAGATGTCACTTTTTCCGTTCGTTCATGATCAAGATCTTGGCATCTTTCAATGATCATCTCAACAAGCTCCTTTGGATACTTCGCCTTCGATGATTTCTCATTGGTATTCACAGAGCAAATTGAAGCCACGGGAACACACTGCCCGATCAAAGCTCCTCTACTTAACTTGATAGCAGTTTCCCTTAAATTCATAACTCTTACAGGGATCACATCTCGAACTTTTACCAAAGTTTTCGCCGTTAGGAACTCGACATTATCCACATCTTCGACCATCCTTAAACTTCCCTCTCGGCAGTGTCCATCAAGCATGGTCATCAGAATTTTCTCACTATTACCGGGTATGGTTACGTCGCATGTAGTAAGTAAGCGGATGACATCTTCTTTGTCGTCGTGAAAGGGCAACTCTTCACCATTGATCTTGAGAACTCCATTTTGAACATCCAATATTGCCCCCACTTTCCTTAGTACGTCCATCCCCAATATGAATTCGTCGGAGATCTCGGCAATTAATACTTGATGTTCAACTGTGGTCTGGCCAATGGATACTGACATATTAGCCTCGCCATATGTATTAATTAGCTCACCAGTCGCTGTTCTAAGCTTTACTGTTGCAGGTGATAATTTATTATGGTCTCGTACTACATCTGGACGTGCGATAGTTCTCGTTGCACCTGTATCCACCAAAAATGATCTACATCTATTACTGATACGACCTTCGATGTATAAGTTGTGGATTCCACCGGAGGACGTGAGGTTGACAGTTACTATGGGGGCTCTAGTTCTCGAGGTCGGCAGTTGCCCCTTGGTGTCGACCCGCTCTAGTTTTCTGACGGCTGTACGATCTTCTTACAATTACGACGAATGTGGCTTACGTCTCCACAATTCCAACATCTAGGCTCGCGTCTCTTTGGCATCTGATTACTTAATACTCTCCGTATCATTTCCTCCAGACGTTCATCGTTGTATTCGTCACTTTCTTCAATGGTTCTTACTCTATGGCCTCGTGAAGTTTGACTAGCCGTTTCGTGTTCCAATGCAATAGCAAGTGCTTCATCTAAAACTTTCGGCCTTGCTAGTCGTAAAGCTTTCTGTAGTTCATTATCTTTCAGCCCATTGACGAGAGTATCTACTGCAATTTCTTCTAAAACGCTGTCTGGCACCTCTGGATAAGCCAACCGCACCACACGAGCCACATCTGCTTCAAATTCTTGCAGATTCTCACTTGCTCGTTGACTTCTACTTCGCAGTTGTGCTTTGTATACTTATTGTAGATGGGCATCTCCATAGCGTTTTTCTAGACGAGTGAACAAGGTCTGGTAACAATTTTCTTGACCCTTAGGAATTGATCTTAATATATCTGCAGCATCACCTCGCAAAGCAGCAGTCAAGGAAACAGCCTTTTCCTGTTCGGTCCAATGATTGGCGGTCGCAATAGCTTCAAATTGTCTAAGATATATGGACCAAGAGGACTTTCCATCGAATGGTGGTAATTTGAATCTCATATTATGCGACGTTTCGTCTCTCGGTAGTTCATCTTTCACTACAGGATCTAACGCTGCTGCATTAACTGATGGTTGTACTTTTGTATCGGTTATCATGCTCTCTAGTTGTTTGATCTTTTCTTCTACGGTCTCTACACTTTTCTGCATCTTATCGAATGTTCTAGAAACTTCTTCAAATTTCTCGTCATTCTGTCTACAAACGTCTTTAATTACTTGAGAAACACTTTCAAATTTCTCGTCGCTTTTTCTAGAAGTTTCATCGATCTTTTGAGAAACACTTTCAAATTTCTCGTTGTTCTGTCTACTAACTTCTTCAAGTTTCTCGTTGTTCTGTCTACTAACTTCTTCGAGTTTTTCGTTGTTCTTTCTAGAAGTTTCATCGATCTTTTGAGAAAGACTTAGACTTATCTTAGACGTTTCATCGATTTTTTGAGAAACACTTTCGAATTTCGATAAGATCGCTTGTTCTGCTGACTGGAAGTGGAACGTCTTTGGGTCATCTCCATTCTTCTTGAGGACCTCCTCGAGTCGTGCTTTCAGGACTTTCTTGGACCCACTGGCATCTTGCTCGTACTCTTCTAATTGTTCACGGAGCTGTTTTAGCAAAGTTCTTCTAGCAACATCTTTAGTCGGCACACACGTACTTTTCAAAATGTCTTTTAAAAGTCTTTCCGAATACCGAACAATTAACGCACTCCGGTTATTCCCAACGAATAAAGTTCAAAAGTCTTTTAAAGTCTCTCTGTAATTCACTTATTTATATCGCACTAAGTTTACCGAACACCGACACCAACTGTAACGTGACTATTGTAATTACTTATAATTACAATAAAACTAGCGGTTCGTATTTATTTACGACTTTATTATTTATTTATACAAGTTTACTTTACAAACTTTAGCTTAAGACCAAACTGTATTTACAAATATGCTCGTATTTATACCCAGTTGTTATTCTGGAACAATCGACGCCCATCTCTAGCTATCAGTGTGTTCCGCCTACGGATCGTACGTTCGAGAAGTCCCTCCTCCTTTCCGCCGAGGCCTAGATCATTCGATGACGTCATTCTCGAGGTGTTTACTGTTATACGGCGGTCGTCCAAGATTTCTCTTTTGTTACAATACTTTTTAATGAAATAATTAGGTGAATGCATAATGTTAAAATTGGTATCCGTTTGAAACTACATTCTGCATTCTTTTAAAATTTTAAAGCAAAAAATATAGTTTCATTCTTCACATTTTTATTTATTTCAATGTACATTTTATTCGAAATTGTTCGGTTCAAATTATTACTACCAAAAAAGCAAGACCAGCAAGACTCTTGCAGCAAGACCAAGACCAAGAACAAGACCGGCTAGTGCAAGACCAAGACCAAGACCAATACTGCCTTTTAGCTGCAAGACCAAGACCAAGACCAAGCTTGCAAGAACAAGACCAAGACCAAGACTAGCCTGGTCTTGGTCTTGTTCTTATTTTGCTCATCACTAAAAGTAAGCATGTTTTTCAGTTAATTATAATTATTAAAATAAACGATAAAAATATTTAAAACACATTTTAATGTGAATTTTTATATATAGTCTTTTTACTACAAAAGCAAGATTACGTAGTTCAAAATTTCTGACGTAAGAGCACTGTCAAAACATTAGAATGTGACTTTTCATCATGGCCACGTTTATGTCATTACTTGTCAGAGATATTTTTCTTTTTTTTTGTTTACTATAAAAATAATATCTATAATTATTTATTCTAATTAATGATGTCAATTGGTTTTCATTACTTGCCGAAATATATTAATTAACAACAATATTATCATAGTGTAGGTATAATCATTAAAATAAATTATTTAATATTTTTAAAACTAAGTATTGCAAACGCTAAAATTCATAAGAAAACTCTCTGATTTTTAAATCTAATAATAATCTTATCTTAATCTAAATTCTTTTAACTTACTTCTCTGCAGTTAATGGTAAAAGGGAATCCCATTATTTCGCTCTTGTTCAAAATAATCTATTAATTTTATTTGGCTTAATATGTTTCTCAATACAAACACAATAGTATAGGTTACACAACAATAATTACAATAGTTTTTAAATTAAGCTATATTTAATATGTAGGTATTTATAAAAACAGAACAGTGTTTTAAAGCTATATTTTGAATCAAATTGTGTACGAAATGAAGTAAAAATGTAGCAACACAGAACTGTCACATCAGTAGCGTACGATTGTCTAATATATTTAAATAACATTATTATTTTCTTGGAGTATTTAACTTAAAGGATTGTTTCATAAAATTTATATTATTAATAATAAAAAATGTTTTTGGTTATTTAATTAATATAATTCTAAAATTCTCAATTTAATCGCGATTACGTTTTTCTTCTTATAATACCATGTTGACACTTTTGCAAGATCGGTCAGTTCCGTGTGGGTGTCGTATTATAGCTGTGCCAACAATTTTAAAGTTGATGTTTATTTACGTTAATTAACATTACAAATATTTCGGCGTATTATTAATATATATTTCGGCAAGAAATGAAAACCTATTTACATCATTAATTAGAATAAAGAATTAGAGATACTATTTGTACAGAAAACAAAAACAAAGAAAATATCTGACAATTAATTACATTAACGTGGCCATGATGAAAAGTCACATTCTAATGATTTGGCAGTGCTCTGACGTCACAAATTTTGACCTACGTAATCTTGCTTTTGTAGTAAAAAGACTATAGTAAACAATTTTATTTGTTTATTCCATTTGAGAAAAAAGGACAATATTTAAATGGCTTTACAAGTGCTTTTTCAATGAGTTTGTTTGGTCTCATTATCTTAGCAAGGTCTCAAATTTTCATGTTTTTAAAAAAGTATATTAATGTTTTACTTATTGTTTACTTATAAATATGTAATGGATGAAGAATGAAGTACCATTTTTCGCCTTATAAAAATCTGTGCCGTACAAAAAAAAAAACAGAATATCCAATCTGAAATTTTATACAAAATGTATTTTTACAAAAAAAATGAAATTTGTACGACCCATAGAACTTGAGATATTTTTTTAATTCACATCACAATCGTTTATAAGAGCTAAAATTTGGGTAGTTTGTCAATAAAGTTTCAGTTTTTCATTTAAAATTTTAAGTTTGATATACACTGGCGGGCAAAAAAATTAGGTCACTAGATGAATTATACACGTTTGATACCTCGAATTTCCTAAACCTGTTGTCCGATTTGAGTGATTTTTTTAGTATGCTATAGCTTTATTATTTAAGAACCTCAATGTGTTAATATTGTTGCTAGACAGGTAAACGTAATTTTATACCCGGTGTAACAAACATATTGTGTTTTTTCCTTAAAGTTCGGAACACTCTGTAGAATATTACAACATAGATAAAATATTAAGATTAAAACTGAATTGTAGCCTTAGACTTTCTTAACATTTTGTTTTTTTGATTAATTTGCTTATGTTGGATAATAAAAAAGTAAGGTACTTTAACAACTAGCCACGTTCTTCATCAATACAGGGTGTTTCTAAATAAGTGTGACAAACTTTAAGGGGCGATTCTGCATGAAAAAATAATGACCGTTTGCTTTATAAACATATGTCCACAAATGCTTCATTTTCGAGATACGGGATGTTGAATTTTTTTTTACAAACTGGCGGTTTATTTGTTGCTCTAAAACCGGTTGAGATATGCAACTGAAATTTGGTAGGTTTTAAGAGGTAGTTATTGAGCATTTTTTGACATACAATTAAGAATTTTATATTCACCATTGGCGTGCATCCGGGATGTTTCTAAAATATTTATACCCGTATGCACGCCAATGGTGAATATAAAATTCTAATTTGTATGTCAAAAAATGCGCAATATCTACCTCTTAAAACCTACTAAATTTCATTTGCATATCTTAACCGAATTTAGAGCAACAAATAAACTGTCAGTTTGTAAGAAAAAATTAAACATCCCGTATCTCGGAAACGAAGCATTTGTGAACATATCTTTATAAAGCAAACATTCATTATTTTTTCATGCAGAATTGCCCCATAAAGTTTGTCGCACTTATTAAAAAAAAACCGTATTGGTGAAGAACATGGCTAGTTGTACCTAACTTTTTTATTATCCAACATATGCAAATGAATCAAAAAAGAAAATGTTGAGAAAGTCCAAGTCTAAGTCAAATATTTTCGAATGTCTGAAACCAAATTTTATATTTCCATACTTCAAAACAAACATGCGCTTTCAATTAAAAAATCAACAATATCTGCTTACTACAACAATTATGACGCACTGGCGCCGACTGGCCGTTCAGGCCGTTCGACTTCAACGGATTTTATTCTCCTCGGAGAATTTTGGCCGTTCCGTTTGCGTGCTGGACTGTGCCGGGCCGAGCTGGCCGCTCATAATGGGTTACGTTGCATTTAAAACCATACAAAAATCAATTTGGACTGTCCTGTGCCGTGCCGGGCGTTCATAATGGGTTTCTTCCTTTAAGCACTATTATATCATACCAAATAATAAAATAAAGTGAAGGTTGATAATGTGATTATACGAGGTT
Source organism: Diabrotica virgifera virgifera (assembly GCF_917563875.1). NCBI lineage: Eukaryota > Metazoa > Arthropoda > Insecta > Coleoptera > Chrysomelidae > Diabrotica > Diabrotica virgifera. The sequence goes on from NC_065452.1 coordinate 43,239,616, forward strand.
GTTACCTATTCTTAATAAAAAAAGGTGATAAGAAGTGGGTAGATTTTGATTTTATTAACCTAATGTTATCTTCAAATTATTTTTTTCTGATATTCGCAAAACATTCGCACAAATTTCGCGAATGCGAATACGAATGCGAGTATGCAAAAGTATGCGAATATAAGCGAATGCGAATACGAATATTCGTTACATCACTAATGCGCAGCTTGTATGTTATTTTAATAACATAAAAACTGTGAATAACTGATTTTTGACTGTGAAACTATTTGAATATCACGATAACAACTAAGCAGTGCAAACTTACCGATCTAGAGTATTCTCCTGTTGACAATACGCGGCGTAAGCTACAGTTAAGGATTTATTGCATCTTTCTGATTCCATGGCAGATACGTACAAGACGAAATCGGAATCCACAATACCTTTACCAGCATGCGAACCTTTAGCAATTCCACAGTTTTGGCCGGTAGAGTTACAAACTCTACACGCGTCTAGATGACCTTCTGGTACTTCAACTTGTCCACATTCCGTTTTTTCCTTGCACGTGTTAATGCAATGGGTCCAACCATTATTGACGAACACCTGTGAGTCATTGCATTTCCTGGAAAGAAAAATGTAGCAATTAAAACTCTATTTTTGAGCATATGTAGAATTTAAAGATTTAACAAATATAAGAATCTATACTATAGCAGATAAAATACAGTAACTACTTGAAAAGGTGTGGAAAGAAGAAGTGGTACCTGCTGAATGGACAGATGCAATATTACGCCTTATACTCAAAAAAGGAAGTAAAACAGAATGTTAGAACTATCCAGGCATAGCGCTAGTTAACGTAGCGTATAAAAATTTTATCTCTATACTTGACGATCTTTTCGCTGTGCTTAATACGCAGATTATTGTTGTTAGGTATGGTATAGCCACCTCTATTAATGTTGTTTGCCTAGTAATTTTATTAACTAGTATGAGATTCGGTCTATTGTGTGCCACTTGCCACTGTTTGGTATATGAGCACAGTGCGATCCCAGTATAGCTTGTAGTTGTCGTTTTCAAGCATTCCATCAGAGACGTATTGATAATAAGGGAGATGGTCGGTTTGGAGAAGTCCAAGTTTGCTAGCTAGTTCTTGGTGAAGAATCTTTCCTACTGAGTCGTGGCGTTCTTTATAATCAGTTCCGACAAACGCCTGGCAGCCACCGGTAAGATGTTGGATGGATTCTTATCGGCATTTGTCGTTTTGGACCTGAGGATCTTTGGCAATGTACTTCAGGTCATTTCTAGTTGGAATAACCTGATCCTGAATGGCACGTAGGAAACTCTCCGTCTCGGGAAACATCTTTCCTGATACCAACCACTAGTTCGACGCTCTATTGTCGACATATGCTTGATTGACCTCATTGAGATGCCGCCCGTGCAGTGGTTTACCCATCCCTTTTCGTCCTTAGATAGGTGGTTTATGCGCATTTCTTGTTCCCTCAGTTTAAGCGGCGTTGAGTCATCTACTGCGCAGATTGCACGATGTAACGTAGATGTTTCAGCCTGCGCCTGAAAATAAGTTCTCAAGTTGGCAACTTGTTTATCCAATTGCTCACCTATGTCCATAAGTCCTCTTTCCCCTAGATACCGCAGTAATGTTGTTCTCTCTACTGCACTGCGGGGATGATGTTTTTGTGCCTTTGTGAAAAGTGTTCTTGCTTTCCGCTGAAGACTATCTATATCCGTTTTTGACCACCTGATAATACCTAGCTTAGCGCGGAAAAGGCATACGAATTTAATGCCCTAAACAAATTTTTACTATTGAGATATGACCGATTAAGCTGTCTTACCCTTCGTACAAACTCAGAAGTTAGCATAGGCGTAACCAGGATGATCCTAAGGGGGGGTTACAACTACTTGAAAGGGGGGGGGTACAACTACTGGAAGGTCTCTGAGGGCTATGGTGTTAAGCGTATAGAGCTCAAAGTACATCCCAATGAGGGGGGGTTATAACCCCCAAAACCCCCCTGGTTACGCCTATGGAAGTTAGTTCGGTTTTCATTTGTTTATGGTCAATTTTCCGAGCTTGCTTTACATCGAGATATTTATACATGTCATTTTCACCCATGGCCTCGATGTTCTGGCCCTTTTGCATATCGAAACCACCGGGCTGAACCTGTCCTCTAACTATATTATTATTTAAGATACGGCACTTGTCTAGGCCGAAGTGCATAATAATATCATTAGAAAAGGTTTCTACAGTTTTCAGCATCTGATCTAGGTGTTGTAGAGTGGAAGCCAATGATTTTAAATCATCCATATACAACAAATGATTAAGCTTCGCCACAACAGTATTATTATTTTTGATGCTGAAACCTGAGTCAGTGGAATTCAGTAGCTGAGATAGTGGGTTCATTGCCAGGCAGAACCAAAGTGGACTCAAGGAGTCCCCCTGGAAAAGCCCCCGGATAATTGGGATATCTTCAGTTTCGATATTGTTTTCACCAGGTATTTGAAGGTGAATTGTTGTCTTCCACTCAGTCATTATATGTTTTAAAAAGGTCACTATATTATCATCGACTAAAAAAAATCACAATAAAGATGCACTAGAAATAAACAAACCAAGCCACGTTGAATGTTACAAGGAGCACTTCCGAATCATGATTTACAATGTATCATTTACAATGATTTACAACATAATTATGTTCAACTTATTAATTGTTTATCCTTTCTAGCTTCAACTTACAAAAACCTAATTATCGCCGGTGACTTCAATCATAGAGATTTAAACTGGCCACATCCTGTACCTCAAAATGATTCATCTAGACTTCTTCTTGATTTTGTACAAGATTCACATCTCCAACAAATCGTTACTGAACCAACTCGTTTCCGTTCTGGGTAGCAACCCTCCACGTTGGATTTAATTATTACTTCTGATAATGATTTAATAAACAATCTAGAATACTATCCCCCTTTTGCTAAATCCGATCATGCAATTCTTCAGTTTCAAATGCAGTTAATTCTTGTTACGGATCCAAAAAAACTATACTCATCAAGATATTTCATTGATTATAGAAATATTAATCATGATGTGTCACTGGTTGACTGGGCTTCCGTTCTATCGTTACCAAATTTACAGGAAAACTGGAATATTCTTCATGAACAATATAACAACATCATAAAAAAGAATACAAGCTCAAGACTTATAACTACATTTCCTTCTAAACATTGGATTAATTGGGATATTCAAAGATTGATTAAGAGAAAGAAGGCTCTTTGGCAAAAGTATCAAAGATCACGTTTGGAGAATGATTTTGTTACGCATAGGAATGTTGCCAATCTATTGAAAACAAAAATTTGCAATGCTAGGAGAGACTATGAAAAAAATATTATAGACAGCAATAACCCACAGAAGTTTTATAAGTATTTTAGAACTTCCATAAACACAAAAGTTTCTGTTCCTCAATTAAAAACAGACTCAGGTGATATTACAAATGATGATTTGAAAGTGGCTACAACTTTTGCTGAGAGCTTTTACGGATCTTTTACTTTAGAACCTGATGGCCCGCTCCCAGACTTGCATTATGAACCCTTAAATCATAGTTCTATTACCTCAGTATAATTTTCTCCTGATGATATTTTTAAAAAAACTTAAAGAACTTGACACCAACAAATCTCCAGGACCAGGATAATCTTTCTCCTACTTTCTTGAAATCATGTGCAAATGCTCTAAAATATCCACTCCATTTGCTTATGGAACAATCATTCCACTCTGCTACTCTGCCACTTATTTGGAAAGAAGCACGGGTGAAACCAGTTTTTAAGAAAGGAGATAAACTCGACCCCAAAAATGATAGGCCTGTTAGTCTCACTCCAGATATATCCAAAGTTATGGAATCAATTATTGTGGATAATTTACATATATTTTTGAACCAGCACCAAATAATCCCGAACGAACAACATGGCTTTACCAGTGGAAGATCAGTTGTTACCAACTTGTTGTGTTGCCTAAATGACTGGACTACCGAAATAGATATGGGACAGGATATTGATATTATCTACTTAGATTTTAGCAAGGCTTTCAATAAAGTTCCAAGAGAAAGGCTTTTGAAAAAATTAAACAGGATTGGAATTCGTGGGCAACTGTTAAACTGGATTTCAGCCTTCTTAAGTGAAAGAAAATTTTCAGTAAGAATACAGTCTTCAAATAGCCCCCTATATGACGTAATAAGTGGAGTCCCCCAAGGATCTGTTCTAGGGCCACTACTGTTTAATATATTTACATCGGAGCTAAAATACATCATTTCATCAAAGTTATCGGTTTATGCGGATGACACAAAGCTGTACAACAATCCTAAAATAAACTCTCAGTGTTTGCAAAAAGACTTGGACAGCATTTCTCGATGGTGTACTGACTGGTTGCTACCGCTTAATATAGAAAAATGTGTCGTTCTTCATGTCGGCAAAAATAACTCTCGGTTAAATTATTTTATTAATGGCACCGTTTTAAAGAAGACCGATTGTCACTCTGATCTCGGCGTGTTAATAGACTCACAATTGTCCTGGACTCCTCAAACATTGCAACAGTGTAATAAAGCCAATCGCATGGTATACCTTATTAGTAAAGTGTTTTCGTCCTGTGACAGTCAAACCTTGGCAAAATTGTATAAAACTTATGTGAGACCTATATTAGAATTTGCTAATTCAGTGTGGTGTCCGGTTCTTCAGCGTGACGTAAATATGCTGGAAAATGTACAGCGACGAGTAACACGGATCCCGTATTCATTGGTGCGTCCCTCATATGAAGATCGTTTAAGGATCTTGGATTTAGTTCCGTTATCCGCCCGCAGACTTAGAGGCGACTTAATTACAACATTCAATTCATTTCATTACGAAACTTCTTCACTCAGAAATTTCTTTACAATAAATACAGATGAGCGGTTAAGAGGCCATCCCAGAAAGCTAAGAAGAGAACTCTGCAGAACCAACATCAGGTTAAACTTTTTATCAAATAGGGGTTTTCATGCTTGGAATTATTTACCGCCTTATGTCGCTATGGCTCCTAGTACAAATAGTTTTAAGAATAGACTCGATAATAATTAATTGTATTTTTAATTTAATTATATGTAATTCAGCTTAAGTGTAAAACAGCTAAGTACCAGAATTTGTTTAGCTTTTAGAGTATAATAGGATTCTAATCCTCTACTCTTATTGAATGTTAATAATAATAATAATAATACATTGTAACCTGTGGGAGTTTTTTGTCAGTTCTTCTATCAAGCGCGGCCCCCTGCGAATGGGGGATACTTTCTGGGTATTCGTAGCGCCAATACCCAGAGAGTAGCAGGGATACTTGCCGTGGAACAAAAACTGGCACCTGGCAGTAGGTATAAAATGCACACCCATTAATATGGAGAATTATGGTTTATGTTTAGGATCGCTGCCTGGGGATCGCCAGGGCACGTCTGGAGCCGGCGCTGGACGTGACAACATGCGGGACGTCGGTGGCAGGGTGTTGAGGAGGCGGACCCCTGTCACACAAACAGCTACAGCCCAACAACAACAACAAAAACAACCACAAGCGAGCCAAACAACAGCAAGAGCTCCACTCGCTGAAGGTGCTGCGCTGTAACATCAGCCGGCGCTCACTCAAGCGGGACGACCGAGGCAGCGCATGAAATGGACTGTGTCCATTGACGAAAGCATTTTGCGGTTCTATTATAAGGTGACAAACCTTGGTCAAGAAGCGATCGGCTACAGACAACAGTTGTATGCCGAATTTTGCAGGGAGTACCCAGATATTCAAGTATCGGAGCAAAGAGTATCAGATCAATACCGGGTAATCATAAGAAACAACCTTATCCCAGAGACTAGACGCAATACGATCAAAAGCGAAGTCGAACGGGAGATTAACAACCAAGAGCTAGTTTTAGATCAAGTCCCTAATGAAATCCTTGATGAGCAGATTCCTGAGATTCCCATACCAGAAACTCAACCTGACAATACAGAGCAGGAAAATAACGAGTTGCACGATAGTCTAGCAAACGAAATGGCTCGTGCCGTACAAGAGTTAAATGGAACAAATCCACTTAGCAGACCACCGCTACCACGAATAAACTCTTGTAAGAAACTAGATGCGCTGCTACAAATTGTGAACATTGAAGTCCTACCCAACTATGTCGTAGAAGCTCACTCATTGGAATATCTGCATATGCTAATCTACTGTGCAGCAACAGCAATTGCTAATGTAATGGGCGTTAAGATCAGAACACGACGGGGTACTAATAACGGAAGGACTGGTAACAGAACTGCACCCTGGGAAAAAGGCTTCTCGGAAAAATTGAATTACTGCGTAGGGATATTGGTCAAGTAACAGAATATATAAGAGGTGTAACAAGTAGAAAAGTCATTAAGAGAGCTGAAGAAATAATGCGGAGCACTGCAAGACACTCGAGATACGATCCAGAAAATAACACAGCCCAACAGTGTCTGGATACATTAAAACAAAAACTCTCCTTCTATTCAGGTCGATTAAGAAGGTATAAAGTTAGTAATAACCGAAAATGTGACAATGCACTTTTTGAGAACTCTGAGAAGGCATTCTACCGAAAACTCAATTCCACTGTAGAAAGTGTCGACAAGTCTTACCCAAGCCAAGAAGAGATTCATGAGTTTTGGGGAAATCAACTTTCCACGCCAGCTGCTCTTAACAACAATGCTGGCTGGATAGAAGATACGACGCACAACTGTCCCCACTACGTCACAGCTAACTACGAACCATTCACTACCGATAAGGTCTCAAATATCATCAAAGAGCTTCATAACTGGAAATCTCCTGGACCAGACGGAGTTCAGAACTTCTGGCTTAAGAAGTTTTGGAGTATTCATGAGTGTTTATCAACATTAATTAATCATGTTATTTCTAACCGGCAGGAAATACCATCATTTCTAACTCAGGGAACCACTTATTTAATACCGAAGGATCAAAATAACACCCAAGATCCAGCCAAGTACCGCCCAATTACTTGTCTTCCAACTTTGTATAAATTGGTCACATCCTGTATAACCCGGCGTATCTACCAACACTGTGCTCTAAACAATATCATAGAGCCTCAACAGAGAGGATGCGCTAAGGGTTCTATGGGTTGCAAAGAACAACTGATCATCGACTCAGTCATTTCTAACCAGGCATTCACCAAAAAAAGGAACCTCTTTACTGCCTTTATTGACTACAAAAAGGCCTTTGATTCAGTGCCGCATGAATGGCTTATGGATATATTAAGAATATGCAAAGTCGATGATAACATAGTGACTTTTTTAAGGCATACAATGAAAACTTGGAAGACTAAAATTCACCTCCAAATAACTGGTGAAAACAATATCGAAACGGAAAATATCGCAATCAACCGGGGCCTGTTTCAAGGAGACTCGCTGAGTCCATTGTGGTTCTGTTTGGCTATGAACCCTCTATCACAGCTATTAAACTCCACTGACTCAGGTTTTAGCATTAAAAACAACAATACTGTAGTAGCGAAGCTTAATCATCTGTTGTATATGGATGATTTGAAATTAATGGCTTCTACTCGAGACAATCTAGAAGAGATGCTAAAAACAGTAGAAACATTCTCTAATGATATTAATATGTACTTTGGACTAGACAAGTGCCGCGTTTTAAATATAGTCAGAGGAAAGATACAGCCCGGTGGATTCGATATGCAAAACGGCCAGAACATCGAGGCCATGGGTGAAAACGATATATACAAATATCTTGGAGTAAAGCAGGCGCAGAAAATTGACCATAAGCAAATGAAAACTGAGATAACTACTGAGTTCATACGAAGGATAAAACAGCTGCTTCGTTCACAGCTTAACAGTAAAAATTTGTTTAAGGCACTAAACACCTACGCTTGTTCCGCGCTTAGCTATTCATTTGGTATTGTTAAGTGGACAAAAACAAATATAGAAAATTTTCAGCGAAAAGTACGAACACACCTCACAAAGGCACAAAAACACCATCCTAAAAGTGCAGTAGAAAGAACGACATTACCACGGAATCTAGGAGGAAGAGGACTTATGGATATAGGTGAGCAATTAGATAAACAAATTGCTAATTTAAGAACTTATTTTCAGATGCAAGCTAAGACATCTACTCTACATCGCGCTATTTGCGCAGTAGATGACACAACACCGATCAAACTGAGGGAACCAGAAATGCGCATAAACCACCTTACTAAGGACGAAAAATTGCGCGCCTGGATGGGTAAACCTCTGCACGGGCGACATCCCAATGAGGTCAGACAAGATTATGTCGACAATATAGCGTCGAACTACTGGTTGACATCAGGAAAGATGTTCCCTGAAACGGAGGGTTCATTACTGGCTATTCAGGATCAGGTTATACCAACCAGAAATTACCTGAAATATATCATCAAAGACCCTCAGGTTCAAAACGACAGATGCCGATATGGATGTCAAGCCCAAGAAACCATCCAACATCTTACATGGGGCTGCCAGGCATTTGCTGCAACTGAATACAAGGAACGGCATGACGCAGTGGGAAAAATCCTTCATCAAGAGATAGCTATCAAGCTGGGACTTCTCCAAACGGACCATCTCCCATATTATCAATACGTCCCTGAGAGTATGCTTGAGGATGGCAACTACAAGCTATACTGGAACCGCACTGTGCTCACAGACCAAACAGTGGCACATAATAGACCAGATCTCGTACTAGTTAATAAATTAACAAGACAAACAACACTAATTGATGTGGCGATACCTAACAACAATAATCTACGTAGTAAATTTACTGAAAAGATCGCCAAGTACAAGGCAATGGAGAATGCAAAGTACCCACACGATACCGATTATTATGTCTACTACTGGAGTCATTCCGAAGACCCTCCTCGAAAGCATAAAAAAGCTGGGTCTAAATGAACACCTTTATAAGACCATGCAGAAAGCTGTACTACTCGCGACGGCCAGATGCGTACGAAAATTTCTGGGAGAAACTCCAGCATACCAAGTCACCTAGGGCTCGATAACACGGAAAGAGTCCCACCAGAGCTCAATCCTTTTGATACCGTAGGTATCTGGGATGAGTCAATTTTCCCCTTAGAGGGAGTGTGAGCCGTATGGCTAAGTCTGGATACATTGTAATATCGTCAAAGACCCTCAGATCCAGAACGACAAATGCCGATATGGATGCTGAACCCAAGAAACCATCCAACATCTTACAGGGGGCTGCCAGGCATTTGCTGCAACTGAATACAAGGAACGGCATGACGCAGTGGGAAAATCCTTCATCAAGAGATAGCTATCAAGCTGGGACTTCTCCAAACGGACCATCTCCCATATTATCAATACGTCCCTGAAAGTATGCTTGAGGATGGCAACTACAAGCTATACTGGGACCGGACTGTGCTCACAGACCAAACAGTGGCACATAATAGACCAGATCTCGTACTAGTTAATAAATTAACAAGACAAACAACACTGATTGATGTGGCGATACCTAACAACAATAATCTACGTAGTAAATTTACTGAAAAGATCGCCAAGTACAGAGATCTGGAAATTCAAATACGAAGACAATGGAGAATGCAAAGTACCCAGACGATACCTATTATTATGTCTACTACTGGAGTCATTCCGAAGAACCTCCTCGAAAATATAAAAAAGCTGGGTCTAAATGAACACCTTTATAATGCCATGCAGAAAGCTGTACTACTCGCGACGGCCAGATGTGTACGAAAATTTCTGGGAGATACTCCAGCATACCAAGTCACCTAGGGCTCGATAACACGGAAAGAGTCCCACCAGAGCTCAATCCTTTTGATACCGTAGGTATCTGAGATGAGTCAATTTTCCCCTTAGAGGGAGTGTGAGCCGTATGGCTAAATCTAGTACATTGTAAATCCCAAAATCATGATTTACAAAGTTTATACATTGTAAATCATATCATGATTCGGGAATGCTCCTTGTAACATTCAACATGTCTTGGTTTGTTTATTTCTAGTGCATCTATATTGTGATTTTAGTATATACACAATTATTACACATACAGTCGACTCTCATTAATTCGAAACTCTAGGGACTCTTAAAATATTAAGAATTATTGAGTGTTTGAAATATCAAATGGTTCGAAATTTGTGAGAGAAAATATATAAAATTTCGAATTATTAAGTGTTGATTATTTATTAACTGAAATGTGTAAAAGTGCCTGAAATGTTTCTGACAAGTTTTGTAGACAGAAGGTTTGTAAGGTATCGAATGAGGATCTTGCTTCCTTAACTGACACCTCTGCCAAAGGTTCTGATGTATCGTACTTTTCTTCATCGTTACTTTTTTCATTCGTATCTGTCGTAGATAAAATTTTGACATCGGTTAGTGAACCTGAGACAGCAACATCTTCATCCACTTGAACAAAGTCAGAAAAACTCACACCGCTGATGTCAACTAATGGTTCTATTGCTGGTTCTCTGTCTGCGCCTCTTTCTGTCTGAAACTTTTTTGTTGCTTTAACCAGTGCCAATAAAACACAAACACACACACAACTTTGAATTGTCGAGTGTTGGACGCCGATGAGTTCGAATTAAAGCGTCTTTTTGTTATATAGCAATGATATTTTTCGTTCGAATTACCAAGTGTATAATAATGTTTTGATTTAGTTCGAAATATAAAGAGATTTTGTAGGGAACTCGTGACAACTTTGAATTATTTATTTGAGAGAGATATGAATTATATACTCGTGATATTATATTTGAGAGATTTGAATTATCGCAGGTTTGAATTAACGCGAGTCGACTGTATTATTCCAAAAAGTATAGAAGTAGACCGTCACTATATAATTAACAACTGGAAAACATATACATACAGCAAACTTGTTCGATGAGAGAATGTAAAGCTCATCACACTTGGTGGTGCACTGCCAATTTGTTCCCGCTATCACACTAATGAAAATCCCAGGGCGACATGATATGAATCAATGACGTTTATGTTGGAATATAATAATACGTTTAATATAATACGTTTAATATAATACGTTAATATAATACGTTTTTAATAAATACGTAAATATTGCATGAATTTATATTTGCTTTTAAAAGACCAACAAAAATCTAATATTGGTGGTACTGAATTAATGAATGAAATTATCTTTCAAAATCCTTCTTCTTCTTCCTCTTTATAAGCAATTATGCTTATATATGGAAAGATGGAGGGAACATTTTCAGCTGATACTGAATGGAAATCAAGCGAATACAATGGAGAAGGAAAGCCACATCAAGAGAGTATCCATGAGAAACACAGAAAATCCAGAAACTATAGAAAAAGAAGAACTAGAAGAAGCAATAATAAAGATTGGAAAAGCATCAGGAAGCGATGAAGTAGCACCAGAAATGATGAAATATATAGGAGTAAAAGCAAAAAAAAAATTGTTATACATATATAACCTAATATGGCAGAGAAAAGTAATACCCAGAGAATGGACAAATGCAGTAATTATACCTATATACAAGAAAGGAAACACAAGAGACTGTAAGAACTATAGAGGTATATCACTACTATGTGTAGCAGCAAAAGTATACGAAACCATAATAGAAAGGAAAATCAGAAAAGAAGTAGAACATAAATTAGAGGACGTACAAAGTGGATGCAGGAAAGGACACAACACACAAGACCATATATTCACCATGCAACAAGTAATAGAAAAAGCATTAAAGAAAAATAGAGAAATATATCTGAGCTTTATAGACATGGAAAAAGCATCCGACTCAGTCAAAAGAAAAGATATATGGGAAAGCCTAAAGAAGAAGGAAGTAAGTGAAGAACTGATAGAAGCAACAAAGAGTATATACATAAAAACACCAAATAAAGTAAGAATGTTAAATATACAGTCAGAACCGTTTGAAACAACTCAAGGAGTTAGACAAGGGGAAGTCTCAGCCCAGTGCTATTCATAAATGTAATAGATTTTTTTTTTTTTTTTTTAACATCCCATTTATTTACAATCTGTAATAATGATTACAATAAGTAAATTGTTTAACAATTAAAAGAGACTTGCAGGAGACTGTCCAGTGACAATAACCTATAAAATCATAATTTTAGTACTTAACAAAATTATTTGTGACTAATAAATAAAACCCTATAAATAAAACTCTATAATAAATAAAATATTTTTGAAAATTTAAAATTTAAAATCTTGTTCGTAGATCGCTTGGAGTGTGGCGCTTTAGCCTTCTGTTTGCCTGGGGTCTCATTAGGTTCTTCGCTAGCCTGTTGGGGTGGTTTTGTAGTCGGAGGTCGTATTTTTGGGCGTAACTGGCAATTTCTTCTTTGACAGTCTTCATTTGGAGATCACGATTGATGTGTTCATTGGGCATGTACCACGGTGCATTTGTGATAATGCGCAAGGTTTTCGATTGGAATCTCTCCAGGATGTCGATATTGGATCTCGACGCAGATCCCCACAGTTGGATACCATAGCTCCATATTGGCTTAATCACTGCCTTGTATACTAAAATTTTATTGTACAAACTCAGTTGTGACCTTTTTCCCATCAGCCAGTACATTTTACTGAGTTTCAGACCCAACTGTTTTCTTTTCGTGAATATGTGTTTCTTCCACGTTAATCTGCGGTCCAAGTGCATACCTAGGTATTTTACGTCATCCTTTTGTTGTAGTACTTGATTATTTATTGAGACGGTTGGGCACGTATCTTTTCGATTAGTGAACGTTATATGTACTGACTTGCTTTCGTTTACTTTAATTCGCCATGTTTGTAACCAGATATTTATACTGTCGAGATTTGTCTGGAGCAGTTGCGAGGCGATGTACGGGTTTGAGTGAGCTGCAATGATTGCTGTGTCATCTGCATATGTGGCTGTGATGATGTTTTGGCTTGTAGGAAGATCTGCTGTGTAGAGTAGGTAGAGAACTGGTCCAAGGACACTACCCTGAGGTACTCCAGCGTTGATTGGATATAAGTTAGTGCACTGATCTTTAACTTTTACAAGGAAATGGCGGTCGGAGAGATAGGACTTGAGGATTAGAAAGTAGTTGAGAGGAAGGACTTTTCTTATTTTGTATAGCAAGCCAGTGTGCCAGACTTTATCAAAAGCCTGCGAGACATCCAAAAAGGCTGCAGAGCAGTATTGCTTCTCTTCTAAGGCTTTGTTTATGGAATTGCAGACTCGATGAATTTGCTCGGTGGTAGCATGTTGTTGTCTAAATCCAAACTGGTGGTTGGGTATTAGCTGCTTTTCCACGAGGATTGGCTGTAATCTGTCTAGTAAGAGTTTTTCAAAAACCTTTGACATCACTGAAAGTAGACTGATAGGTCTATAGGACTTAACTTTTTCTACAGGCTTGCCTGGTTTGGGTATTAAGATGATTTGTGCCACTTTCCACAAAAGGGGATAGTAACCAGTTCTTAAGATTGCGTTAAAAATCTGTGTCAAATATTGCACGCCTTTCTTGGGAAGTTCTTTTAAAATTCTTGCAGTGATTAAGTCGAACCCTGGGGACTTTTTCGGATTCATATCTGTTTGGATTTTGTTGAAAACTTGTTTGGCTGTGGCAAAAACATTGTGGTATCTCTCTTTTCTGGTACGGTGGTTCAATTTTAATCTTATGGTTTAATAGGAACTCAATGTCATATATATTTCTATTATTATCAGAAGGTTCCAAGTCGACGAAAAATAGTGATAGCTGATCTTTAGTTTTAGGGTGTTTGATGTTCCAAATGTTTCTAACAGTGTGGCCTTTCTCTTCTATTTCCTTTTTTATAAGATTTTTGTCCATCGAGTAATGCATGTTCTTAAGAACAACCCTGAAACTGCGCTCGTTTTTTATTTGATAACTATGAAACTCTGTCTTTTTTTCCGATAGGGCTTTTGTTATTGTACTATAGTAGTCAGCAGATTTTGGCTGAAGTTTAACTTGATCGGAGCTAAGAACTTTTAATTCGTAATTATTTTCAGCAATTTGGTTTAGTAATTCGATAAGTGGGGGTATGTGTTTAACCCCCTTAATAAATATTGGAGGCGGTTTGGTTATTTTCTCTTTTTCACTTGTGCTTTCATTGTCATTTATTTCATCATCTTTTGACTCGCTATTTAGTGCCTCGAATCTGTTAGAAGTGGTAGTCGGCGAGTTCAGCCAGTAATCGTTTATCTTTGTTTGCTTTACAATTCTTTTGTCTGGACTAGTTCGATGTCTTTTGTTGGAGTTTTCGACTGTTTTCCATTCGGTTTGATTTAATGAGGTGGAAGGTGGGTTAGTATATTGGGGTTGCTTTAAGGGTTGAGAGTAAGATGTGTTTAATGGTTGAGAAATTTGCATATTACCTTGTAATTGTTGATCAGTGCACATTTGGTATTTTGGAGCGTACGCCACTGGCTGCTGACTAGTACCCATTGCGTCGCATTGCATAGGTTCGTTAGATTGCAGAATATTCCGATTTATCGCCGTCGAAGCGGAATCCATTTTCGCTTTTTGGGTCCCATTAACAATCGTTTAATTTGTTTCACCACAAAAACTGGATTTTTATTTTTGTATTTATATTTAACTATAGATAAGCAAACTGGTAATATCGACTGTCTCGTTCGAAATTCAAACAAAGACTGATTTATGAAAATAGATAGTGAAATAATGTAAGAAAACTTTCAAGAAATACTGCATCGGTTGGAACAGAATGCAAATGATAAACGCTGATATGTGTATATTTGCAGACGACATAGTATTAATTGCGGAAACAGCAGAAAAACTGAAATACAACTTAGAGAAATGGAACCTAGAAGCAAGCAAATACAACTTTAACGTAAACAAAGAGAAGACTCAGATAATGAAAATATCAAGGAAACAAGGGACGGAAGATCAAATAGAAGTAATGATAGACCAACATCAAATAATACAGACAAATTCATACAAATACTTAGGAACAGTAATCAACAACAAAGGAGACATCGAGGACGATCTTAACAACAGAATGGAAAACACAGGAAAACTATTCCAAGCACTAAATAGAGGATTCCTTAATAACAAAGAAATATCAACAAAGACCAAGATGACAATATACAAAACAATTTTTAGACCTACGGTGACATATGGAGCAGAAAATTTGGATATTAAACAAAAGACATCAGAGCAGAATACAGGCAGCAGAGATGAAATACCTCAGAAGAACGATCGGAGTAAAAAGAACTGATAAAATCAGAAATGAAGAAATAAGAGAAAGACTCAAAATCAAACCGATACTCGACTCAATCAAGGAGAAAAAATTGGCATGGTTCGGACATCTAACCCGGATGGACAATAATAGACAAGTAAAAAGAGTGTGGGACGCCAAACCAATAGGTAAGAATAGAAGAGAAAGACCCATTAAAGAATGGAACAGTGACATTTCGCAGATACTGCAGAGTAAGGGTAAGACTTGGCAGGAAGCAACACAGATAGCATCCAATAGGAAGGAATGGAGAAAGTTTGTTAAGAGCTAGGACAATTTAGAAGATTGTAAAATATTGTAATTTAATGAATTGTATTATAAATGGTCCAGCACCGAAAGGTACAAATGGGTCTACTGATTAAGTAAAGTACTGATTAAGTAAAGTATGCTTGTTCATTGGCGGATTAATACCTCTATGGAAGGTTGTTAAGAGTAAATAAGAATAAATAATTTACATACCAATAAAATAAAAATCAAAAGGGGCGTTAGACAGGGCTGTGTCTTGTCGCCATCACTGTTTAATGCATACTCAGAAGAAATATTCAAAAAAGCATTAGAAGATGAAGTAGCAGGCATAAAAATAAATGGCCTACCCATATGTGAAATTAGATACGGTGATGACACAATACCAATAGCAGAAACTATTACAGATCTACAAAGAATTTTAGATAAGGTTGTTGCAACGAGTGAAGAATTTGGTCTGTCACTAAACGTAAAGAAAACAAAATTCATGGTTATATCAAAGAAAAATATTAGAAACATCAATCTACACGTAAATAATAAGACGATAGAACGAGTTCAGAATTATAACTATTTAGGGACAAACATTAGTGAAACAAACGATTATACCAAAGAAATCAGAATTAGAATAGAAAGGGCTAGAAGTGCATTCACTAATATGAAACAAATATTATGTAGTAGAGACCTCAGCCTAAATCTTAGAAAGCGAGTACTAAAATGTTATGTATTTTCTGTTATTTTGTATGGTGTGGAGACACGAGACATGGACTCTTAATAAACAGTGTCTCAATAGATTGGAAGCATTTGAAATGTGGACATATCGAAGAATGCTGAGAATCTCCTGGACAGACAGAATCACCAATGAAGAAGTACTAACAAGAATACAGAACAGCAGGGAGATACTGGATTCCATCAAAATAAGAAAACTTCAATACTTGGGTCATATAACACATGGTGATAGATATGAACTCCTAAAATTAAATATGCAGGAAAAGATTCAAGGAAGGCGCAGCATAGGTAGGAGAAAAATGTCCTAGAAATCTCAGAGAATGGTTTGGATGCGGCTTAAGTGAACTCTTTCGGGCTGTAGTGTTAAAAGTAAGAATAACAATGATGATTGCCAACCTTCGTCGCGAAATGGCACGTAAAGAAGAAGGAAGGTTGTTACTCCTTCTTCTGCGCGGTCGACCGATACTTCTTCTACCAATTAGTGATTTATCTTTTGCTATTTTGACCACACGTGTCTCCCCATTCTGTTGATGTGATTATTCCATTCTTTTTTCTATTTAGTGTCCATTCGTTCCTACGCAACCTGAGAGAATGGTACTGATGCACATCAAACGAACTTTTCAGAGCAGCCGTCTCCAAAGTCCGAATAGCTATGATGATTGCCGACCTCCATCGCGGAGATGGCACTTGAAGAAGAAGAAGTCCATTCGTTTATACACTGTATGTTAACATTGTCTTCTAATGTCTTCACTCCCCTTTCGATTTATCAGCGTATTTCCTGTACCTAATTCTTCTCAGTACTCTCATCTCTGCCGTTTCCAGTAGTCTTTGTGTTGTAACTGTATCGGGTCTTGTTTCTGATGCAAATGTTATTATTGGTCTTATGTGCACTGGCTTTATACATTCTTAATCTCAGTGTTTAGATGTCGATTTCTCCATATAGTGTTATTAAGACATCCTGTCAGTCTATTTGCTTTTTGTACTAATTTCTCACTTTTTTGTCCAGGTCTCCGTAGCTTGACAATGGAATTCCAAGGTATTTTATTTCCATTACTTGTTCAATGCCCCAATGCAAGCGCTGCCAGGAATATGGACACACACAGAATTACTGCAAAAGGGAACCAAGATGTGTCAAGTGCATTGGAAAATATCTAACAAAAGACTGTAAAAAACCCAAAAATATAGCTCCAAAATGTGTTCACTGCGGCAATGACCATCCAGCTAATTATAGAGGATGTAGCACTGCAAAAGCCCTGCAAACACTAAGAAATAAAAATATAAATAACAAGGCTCCTGGGAGCAGATTAAATATAGAAAATATGGAAGATAGACACCGAACTTTAAGAAGAGCTGGAGTATCTTATCCTCAAGTAGCACAACCAGAAACTGAAAATAATACAGACACAGTAACTGAAATGCTGCAAAAAATAATGGAGAAAATGAGCAAACAAGAAGAATTTAACAAAAAAGTACTTGAAAGGCTGGACAGACTTGAAAATATCAGAAGCCGATCATAATACGACTGTAATGCCCCCGGACCTTAGGATACTCCAATGGAATACAAATGGACTCTTACAACACCAGCAAGAGTTATTAGTAACCCTACAAACACAAAAAATAGACATATGCCTAATTGCAGAAACACATCTAACTAGACAATCATTTATTAAGCTGCAAGGTTATAAAATATATCATGCCATACATCCAGAAAATTCAGCCAGAGGCGGAGCTGCTGTCGCTGTTAAAAATAGTATTCTCCACTGGGAACGTGAAAAAATTGAAACCGAAGAAATACAATGTGCCTCTATCAGTGTTAAAACTAAGAAATACACACTTAACATTGCAGCTGCATATTTCCCTCCTAGACATAACCTCAAAAGAGAAGACTATGCTAACTTCTTGTCAACCTTGGGTGAAAAATACATAATTGGCGCAGACTTTAATGCAAAAAATACTTGTTGGAGCTCCAGACTCTCAACACCTAAAGGTAAAGAATTGCAGCACGTTGTGACCGGACACAATTGTAGGTGGCACTCTACTGGGAAACCCACTTACTGGCCAAGTGATGCAAACAGAATCCCAGACCTCCTAGATTTTTTCATATCCAGAGGTATAGCAACAAATTTTATAAAAGTAGAGGATGTAGAGGAGCTTATATCTGACCACTCTCCAATTCTACTAACAATTAGTGAGCAAATTGTTACCACTGAAATGAAACCCGCGTTGACCAATAAGTTTACGGACTGGGTAAACTTCCAATCAGAAATTAATGAGAAAATTGAGTTCAATGGATTTATTCAAACGATAGAACAATTGGAACAAGAAACCGAGCTATTTAGGATAAACATCCAGCAGGCAGCGTGGAACAACAGACCTATAATCCAAAGAAAAACAGTAGGAAACAATTACCCCAAAGAAATTAGAGACTTGATACAGGAAAAAAGAAAGGCTCGGAAGATATGGTAAAGAACTCGGATTACAGAAAATAAAAATAAGCTAAATAGGCTCACACAACAGTTGCAAAGGGAAATCTCGAAAATTAAAAACGAATCAATCAATAAGTACCTGTGAGAACTAACTGATGATGAATGCACCGATTACTCCCTTTGGAAGGCAGCCAAAAAGATAAATAAGCCAGTTCAGCATGTACCTCCTTTACGAAAAGAAAACAGAACATGGGCAAGAAATCCCAAAGAGAAAGTGGATGTGTTCGCTGATTATTTAGAAAACATATTTCAGCCAAACCCTGGGGAAACTCATGTAGACGATGAACCAGTAGCTTTTGATTCTGTTAACATACAACTGACTACTACAAAAGAAGTTCAAAAATTAATCAAAAACATCAATACAAAAAAAGCGCCTGGGTTTGACCTGATCAATGGTGAGATACTAAAAAAATTACCTAGAAAAGCCATAGTAAAGCTTACTACACTAATAAATGCATCCTTTAGGCTTAGATATGTTCCCATCCTTTGGAAAACTGCAGAGGTTATAATGATAGCAAAAGTAGGACAAGATAATCATGAATTAACATCATACAGGCCAATCTCCTTACTATCCATAATCTTAAAGGTGTTTGAAAAATTACTACTACGAAGAATGAACCATATAATTGAACAAAAAATATTATTCCAACTCACCAATTTGGATTTCGTGATAAACACTCCACAATTGACCACATCCATCGAATAGTAACTGAAATAGAAAAAGCACTGGAAGGGGACAAAATTTGTTCAGCAGTATTCCTGGATATCGCAAAAGCATTTGACAAAGTATGGCACGACGGTCTGTTAATGAAGCTAAAGAAAATATTTCCTATGCAACTCGTTGAAATATTGAAGTCATACCTACACCAGCTAACATTTAGAGTTAAAATGGAAAACGAGTACTCTGAGTTAAAGCAAATAAATGCAGGGGTTCCACAAGGTAGAGTTCTTGGACCAATACTATACCTTTTGTACACATCTGACATTCCGGAGAGGGAAAACATCCAACTGGCCACATTTGCTGATGATACAGCAGTCATGACAATAGGAGCAACTATAGAGGAATCTACGATTAACTTACAAAATGCAATTAATGGCATAGAAGGCTGGTCCAAAAAATGGCGTATAAAGTTTAATAAACAGAAGTCAGTTCATATTAATTTCACTAACAAGAAAATCAATAATCTTCCAATTATCCTAAACAACAACGTTGTTCCTAATAAAAAAACAGCGAAATACCTGGGTTTAAATCTCGACGTCAAACTAAAATGGAAGGAGCACGTTAAAAAGAAAACTGAACAGATGAAGATAAAGTACAAAAATATGTATTGGCTAATAGGTAGGTACTCTCAACTTTCCATCCAGAACAAAGTACTAATTTACCAACAGATATTGAAACCGGTGTGGACCTATGGCCTACAATTATGGGGCTATACCAAAAAAAGTAATTACCGAAATTTAGAAACGCTCCAGAACCGAATATTAAGGAATATTGTATGTGCTCCTTGGTATGTTCGGAACGACGATTTGCGTAGAGATCTTAAAATCGAATCTATTCCAAATGAAATTAAGAAAGTCGCCAGGAGACATGAAGACAGGCTCCATAAGCATTCCAACCATGAAGCACTTCAGCTTCTTGTCAACGAACCCCAGATGCGAAGGCTCAAGAAGACTAAACCGTTCGAGCTCGTGTAATGTGTGAAGTTGTGCCGGGCTTAGTTAGTGTTGTGCATTGTATTGTAGCCACAACAAATACGTGAGCAATTAGTGAAAAGCAGAGTCAGTGCTGTGCTCTGTAGCCACAACAAAGAAGTGGACATTTCATGTAAAAAAAAGCTAGGATGGACCAGGTGACATCTAGTTTACAAACATTTTTAGCGAAATTAGGTTAAAGAAAAAATACTGATTAATCTTGTAGATTAGGTGTATTTATATTGTTTAAATAAAAAAAAACTTGTTCAATACTGATACCATCAATTTTTATTTTACATCTGATTGGTTCTCTACTGATTATACTATTGTCTTACTTTTCTGAGATGAAATTGTCGTATTGAATTATTTTGCTCTTATGTTAAATTTGTGGAAAAATCTTTGCACACTATCTACATCTCGGGCTGTCAATATTGAGTCGTTTGCCTAACAGAGTATTTTTACTTCTTTGTTTCCCTTACGGTATCCTCCTTTGTTGACGCTTTTGATGGTTTAATCCATGACTAAACTGAAGAGCATTGCATTGAATATGCTTGGGATCAACACCAGAGAGCATTTAGATGCACACAAGCCACGCCCTGAAACTCTTCAGCAATTAATAAGAGACCTATTGCCACAACTTTGGATGCAAATAAGGCAAGATCTGCTTAACAATTTAGTGGAACGTATGCCAAACCATTGTCAAGCAGTTATTGAGGCTCGTGGAGGACACACCACATATTAAACGTTGTTTTGTTGGATTTTGAAATTTATTCGGTTTGTACAGTTCGTTGTATGTACAATCGATTCGAGAACACCTAAGTCAGCGATTTTGATATCATGAGTATTTCACGGTCACAATCGTGTCGTCAAAATCATAACAAAACAATTTAGAGTTTATTTATAGATACGGAGAAAGTATTGCAGAGATCATTATTTATTCATCATTCATTATTTAGATATCAAGTTGTTAGAATATAGACTTTGCCCACCAACTTGTTGCTGGTATATTTAGTGTTGGCAAATAAATACATGTTTCATAAATAGTGTTTTACAAATCAACCCCCTCGTCGGGGATAAACAACCCCAACCCGATAGGGTGTTCCAAGAAATTTTGTCAATTTTAGTTTTTATTTTGTTTACGAAACTTTTGAGTGTGTAGATTTTTGATACAAAAGAGATGTAGTGATTTAATTTGTTTTGTAATAAAGAATTTTTGTTATTTATGTTTGAATATTTTTGTATTTACAGCATTTTCTGATAATATTCCTAGTTTTTCACAAGCAGAGACCTTTTCGTTATACCTTGTATACTAATTACCAAAATAAATTACCGCAATAAAATAGCCTCAGAACACCATTATTTATATTCTACGGACAAGAACTTAAATTGTATTATTATATCATTACTTAAAACTGTTCCAATTATTATTCAGATTTTCTTATGAAATTTTTCCACGTTTATATGAAATAATAGCTATTCACTCACTTCAATAGCACAATTGCGACTTAGTGTGAAAATTACATTTTGTAAGTATTTTTATGAGATTGTGATAATGTAAACAATAAAATCATTTTAAATTTCTAAATAACAGCACACTTTCGAATATGTATTACTAAATTTTGCGTCCTACTCAATCAAGAAATTATTTTTACTTTATTATTATGACATAGACTAATAGTCCAGGGTAATAAGGTTTTTTCCATAACACTTCAACAGCCATGGTACTGAAGCGTTTTTTCGACAGGTAATATCTATAAGAACAAATTAATTGTAACTATTTTCTGCGTAGGAGCTGGCGGTCATTTTTATTTATATAAACAATTTAGTGTTAAAAAACGGCCTTTTATCCTTTTTTCAAATCAATGGAAAACAGTGAAACTTATTTTTTTTTTAGTACAAACAACTTCGAGAGCATGGAAAAGGCTTTAAAATGACGTATTATAAAGGTTGATCTACTCGTTTATTGTTAATATAATTGCGAAAAAAGGTCAAAATTGCAAAAAAAATAATTTCGCAATAACTAGTGAAAAAATTAGTGTAAAGCTTTGAAATTTTTGTCAAATGCGAGTTCTTTGGTGCTTAATATGTCACAAAAATTTCAAAGCGATTCATTCAATTGTTTAAATTGTATTCAAATTGTTTTTCCCAGAGAGCTTTTTTTGCAATAACATAATTCAGACAAAAAATGATGCTAGAACCATTCTAGAGGTGTCAAATGAAAGAGCATGAGCTAAACTTTCAAATTGGTTTAAAAAAGTGAATAAAAAATGCATTTATTAGTAATAGATAATTATGCAAACGTATCGTCAATTTTTCCTAATAAACTTTTTGTTTTTTTATATAATAAATTATATTAAACTTTTTTATCAATTATTATATACAACATTACTCGGTAGTTGTGCATCTAAAACACGGTAAAAAAGATTTTTTTGGAAAAAGTTCTCAAAAAGTTTATAAGGAAATAGTGACGATACTTTTGCATATTTATTTATTACTAATAGATAAATTTTTTATTTATTTTTTTTTAAACCAATTTGAAAGTTTAGCTCATGCTCTTTCATTTGACGCCTGTAGAATGGTCCTAACATTATTTTTTTTACTTATGTTATTGCAAAAAAAGCTCTCTGCGATAAACAATTTAAATAAAATTTAAACAAGTGAATGAATCGCTTTGAAATTTTTGTCACATATTAAGCACCAAAAAACCCCATTTGACAAAAATTTCAAAGCTTTACAATAGTTATTGCGAAATTAATTTTTTTGCAATTTCGACCTTTTTCGCAATTAAATTAACAATAAATGAGTATATCAACCCTTATAATACGCCATTTTAAAGCTTTTTCAATGCTCCCGAAGATGTTTGTACTAAAAAAAACCATAAGTTTCACTGTTTTCCATTCATTTGAAAAAAAAGAAAAAAAACCGTTTTTTGACTCTAAATTGTTTATAAATAAAAATGGCCAGCAGTTCCTACGCAGAAAATAGTTACAATTTGTTCTTAAAAGTATTACCTGTCAAAAAACCGCTTCAGTACCCTGGCTGTTGAAGTGTCACGAACAGGGTATATTTTTGCCTTATTACCCTGGCCTATAACATTACTTTATTCCATTAGATAAATTACTTTATAAAGTTCTCAGTTTTCACAATAACTGTTGGAAATAATTCACGAAATTATAACAAACTTGTTTTACTTTTCATCTCTTTAGACCATAAGGCGTATTCAAAATAAAAAATGTATTAACGACGTAATTTGTTTTTTTTTATCTTAAAAACCAAACAAATTAATTATTCTTTTAACTCAAAGTTATCTACCTGTCTAACCCAGGGGAATCAGGGAAAATACAGTGTTTTTTTAACAATCACTGTAATCAGGCCCGGTTCTAGGGCTTTGAGAGCCCTGAGCAAAACAAAATTCGGCCCCTTTCATACAAGTACATTTATATACAAATTTAGTGCAAATTAAAAAAAGATAGGAAAAAATCAAACTTACACAATAAAGAACTGTGTAAAAATTTCAATTTCTCTTAACAGAATTGCCAAACTGTTTATGATAATCTGTTATGGAATCAGGGAAAATCCAGTGTTTTTTTAACAATCACTGTAATCAGGCCCGGTTCTAGGGCTTTGAGAGCCCTGAGCAAAACAAAATTCGGCCCAAAATTTCATACAAGTACATTATACAGGGTGAGTCATGAGGAACTGTACATACTCCTACTTCGTATAGAGGCCCCTATGGGGAATAACAAATGACCATTAAAAAGTATCTGCTCCCATTGTTTAATAATATACAGGGCGAGTTTCGCATTTTGACAGAAACTTGTATTCGTCATAATTTTTGAACGGTCACATCGATGTGTCTCTTATTTTGGTCAATCGTTACACTATTACCACCTAATCAACTGATTTAGTCAAACGAGAAAAAAATCAGGTCCGGCTTTAAAAAATTAGTTCGTTAGGGTCTTAGAAAAAATTTCACCCTGTATACGCTTTTTAAAAACTCCAATATGAATTTTACAAATTAGACAAATAGGCCATTAAAATGGCATATTTATTTTTTTCCCCACACGATTACTTAATTTTTTATTAAAAAATCAAATTTGTCAAAATCGCAATTTTACCATAGAAATAAAAAAAAAATTAAACAACGTTTTTCTTAAAATTAAAAGTTTCACCATTTTTTTTTCTATAACACGTCTAGATCTAAAACTCCCCATACACTTCTCTTTGGACTCTATAGTTTAACCTAGAAGTGATCAAATAGACAAATTTTAAATTTTTTCACTTAATTTTTGCGATTTAACTTTGCAATTCACGAATCTGCACCTTTTATTATTAAAAATTCATAAATTTTACGAGAAAAAGACTGAAAGTCTACAAAAATTTTTATAGTCTTCACAATGGTAAGAGATATGTGCTGTAAAAATTTCAGAAAAAAAAATATTAAAATGGAGCAGAGTTGTAGCGAGTTACCGTGATTTCATTTTTTTTTTCATTTTTAGGTTAAAATTCCCATTTTGACAAATTTGATTTTTAATAAAAAATTAAGTAATAGTGTGGGGAAGAAAATAAATATGCCATTTTAATTGCCTATTTGTCCAATTTATAAAATTCATATCAGAGTTTTCAAAAAGCATATACAGGGTGAAATTTTTTCTAAGACCAAAACGAACTAATTTTTTAAATCCGGGCCTGATTTTTTTCTAGTTTGAATAAATCAGTTGATTGGGTGGTAACATAAATTAAATATTTGTTCAAAAAAAATTAATTTTTGTAATAAAAGTTAATTTTTTTAAATCTATGGTTCACTTTACCAAACTTTTAATAATTATTCATAGTCAAATTTGATTTTTTTATAAAAAATTAAGTAATCGTGTGGGGAAAAAATAAATAGGCCATTTTATTTGCCTATTTGTCGTATTTGTAAAATTCATATTAGAGTTTTCAAAAAGCGTATACATGGTGAAATTTTTTCTAAGACCCAAACGAACTATTTTTTTAAAGCCGGACCTGATTTTTTTCTAGTTTAAATAAATCAGTTGATTGGGTGGTAACATAAATTAAATATTTGTTAAAAAAATTAATTTTTGTAATAAAAGTTAATTTTTTTAAATCTATGGTTCACTTTACCAAACTTTTAATTCATCGTCAAAGTTGATTTTTTTATAAAACATTAAGTAATCGTGTGGGGAAAAAATAAATACGCCATTTTAATTGCCTATTTGTCTAATTTGTAAAATTTATATTAGAGTTTTCAAAAAGCGTATACAGGGTGAAATTTTTTCTAAGACCCAAACAAACTAATTTTTTTAAAGCCGGACCTGATTTTTTTCTAGTTTGACTAAATCAGTTGATTGGGTGATAATAGTGTAACGATTGACCAAAATAATAGACACATCGATCTGACCGTTCAAAAATTATGACGAATACAAATTTCTGTCAAAATGCGAAATTCGCCCTGTATATTATTAAACAATGGGAGCAGACACTTTTTAATGGTCATTTGTTATTCCCCATAGGAGCCTCTATACGAGGTAGGAGTATGTACAGTTCCTCATGACTCACCCTGTATATACAAATTTAGTGCAAATTAAAAATTAAGATAGGAAAAAATCAAACTTACACAATAAAGAACTGTGTAAAAATTTCAATTTCTCTTAACAGAACTGTTTATGATAATCTGTCATTTGTCATCGTTGATCTTAAATATGTTTCAATAAGTTTCAATTTGCTGAAACTGCGTTCACAAGCTGCAACGGTTTCAGGAATTGTTAGCAATATCTTAAAATTTGTCCACAAATTTGGCATAATTGTATATAGGTCGTAAATTTTTATACAATTGAGAACCTAAAGGACTGCTAACCTTTTCAGGAATTAAGATTTTGGAAAAAGGAGTTAAAAAGCAGCCACAAAACTACAGATGTATCAATTTGTTAAATACTACCCTAAAACTTACAACTAAAATTCTACAAGCACTAATAAATCAGAGGATAAGTTTAGCAGATGAACAACAGGGATTTTGTGCTGGAGAATCGTGTACAGATCCAATATTCGTCATAAAGCGAATTACTGAGAAATCAATAGAGTATAATAATAGACCAGTATCTCTATGTCTCATTGACTGGATGAAAGCATTTGACAGAGTAAGACTCAAAGATATAATCCATCTGCTGTATAATAATAATATATAGATAAGTCCCCCTAAATATCATAAAAACTATCAAAAACATCTACAACAAAAGAACAAAATGAAAGTCAGAATAGATAGACAAATTACAGAATCTATAGACATAGGCAGTGGAATAAGAAAGGGAGACTCATTGAATCCTTTTGATATCAGGAGACCTCGAGGGTAATAGCAAATGAGGAATACCTTGATTTTCTCAAGTGTAGTGGCAGACTGATGAGGAGTTGCATTATCATCAAGAAAAAGAAGGTCTTCACAAATAGAATTGTGAAAAGTGGGATAATATTGCTGATGACTTCATCTCTATATATCATACTGGTCATATTCCTGTTCAAAACTAATAGGCCTGTTCGACTATCAAAAGAAATTCCACCCCACACTCTAACAGTACCTCCTCGAAATAGACGAATTTCCTGGACAGGTCGACGATTCCTCGGGACTAACGGATTGATTCAAACACGTAAAAGCGGGACTATTAGTCTAGTCGCAACATAGGGGGTCTCGTGGGCACTTTTAGCTCGTCGCGATTTGATGGTGGTATTATAGGTTTTTTGGGTCGCTGAATCCAATGGAAGTGATCTGGAAGCCCAAACGTGGTGCGTTTAATTGTTATTAATAAATTATTGTGAAATTAGGTGTTTTTCAGGAATTATTAGAAGCCCTGTAAATAAATTGATAGTGTTAAGATCTTCTCTGGTGTATTTTTGGTCGCTGAATCGAATGCGACTAGTCGCGATTACTCAAAATATTTTCTTATTTTGTTAATAACAAAATAATTGTTTACTCGCCGAAAAGCTCGAAATGCGCTATCTACAGCAATTTTGTAGTCTTTTTCATAGTATTTTTATACGCTAAATCGATTGTCACTAGTCGTGATAGCTTAAACCACGTTCCGACTTCGTTATTAATAAATTATTGCAAAAATAACGGTTTATAGTACGTTCACTCACGGTTTTTGCTCTAAATTTTAAAAAACCACTTGGATTGACATGGAATTTGGTATATACGTAGCTAACATGAGTAACATGTCAAACAAAAGAAGTGATATTGTGCCAGTGTCTGCTTTTACCATGGGGGTGAAAAAAAAAAAGCTTTAAAATAACTCCGGAAGTGGATAAATTGATTAATTCTAAGCAACTTTTGTTCTATACAGTTTTTTCAATAAGTCAATACTTTTCGAGTTATTTGATTTTTTTTGTTGAAAAATGAACATATTCACTCGCAAATACCTCGAAAAGTATTGACTTAGTGAAAAAACGGTATAGAACAAAAGTTGCTTAGAATTAATCAGATATTTTAAAGGTTTCTTTTTCACCCCCCGGAACGGGGTGAAACTCACCCCCAAGGGTAAAAGCACCCATCGGCACAATATCATTTGTTTTGTTTGACATGTTAGCTACGTGCGTGCCAAATATCATGTCATTCCAAGTGGTTTTTTAAAATTTAGAGCAAAAACTGTGAGTAAACGTACTATAAACCGTTATTTTGCAATAATTTATTAATAACAAAGTCGGAACGTGGTTTAAGCTATAACGACTAGTGGCAATTGATTTAGAGTATAAAAATACTATGAAAAAGACTACAAACTTGCTATAGATAATAGACCAGGCCGCATCTGTAAAAATATTAGTACATTTGGACGTTGAGAGGTGACTCAAATTTTTTTGCAGAAATTGCTTGAAAATAACTCAAATAATAATATTTGAGTTATCCTCCCTCTCAAAAAGGTCTGGAACATTGTTTAAATAATCAAAATGTCAATAAATGAAGGAAAAGGTCGATTATTTTCTTCGTTTTTTGATTATAACTTTAAAAGTATTCATTTCCGAGAAAAGTTGTACTGACATAAAAGTTGCGTAATTAAATTTTCTAAAATATATAATCGGTTAAAAATTTAAAAAATAGTCACCCTTGTTGCAAAATAGCAATAATTGCGAAAAAAACATACAAAAATAAGTATTCGCATTTTACGTTTTTTAACCATTTATGCTACACCTAGGACCTTCATATTTTACCCAGAAAAACTATATGATACAGTAAAACAATATTGTAAATTTCATTAAGATCGGTTCAATAGATTTTGCAAAATAATTTTTGCAATCCAGCTTTCGCAAAAAAAATTCATTTTTTCAAAATGTTACAGGACTGGAAATAAAGCAGTTTACAAGTTGAAATTTTTTTTGCTTATAGAAGTGTACTGTACCTTTCATTTGAAATTTGCAAAACTAAAATCTATTAACTACCACGGCGTCAGGAAGTTTTTTAAATAAACATTAATTATTGGTGCTACGCGCAGGACAGCGGATAGTTTCCTCTGATTGGACATTCCAATGACCTTTGATAGTGATTGATACATTTTAATTTTTATTACATTTCGATACAAATAAATAAATTTGTTTATTTCAGAATAAAAACACATACTTTATCCTTTAAAATAACACTTTTTTTAGCAAAAAATTTCTTTGTTCATATATTTTAACTTAGAGAATAAAAGTTATTTTTAAACATGTGCAATTGCTTAAACAATATTTCACAAACAATAATAAAATTAGTTTGATTTTTGTGGAACTAAAATATTAAAATACAACAAAATATAGAGTAAGAAAATAATATATTAGTAAAGATTGGAAGAAATTTTGGTGGAAATCAACTTGTGTGAATTGAACACCGCTGTCCTGCGCGTAGCACCAAAAATTAATGTTTATTTAAAAACTTTTCTGACGCCGTGGTAATTAATCGATTTTAATTTTGCAAATTGCAAATGAAAGTTAGAGTACACTTCTATAAGCAAAAAAAATTCAACTTGCTATCTGCTTTATTTTCAGTCCTGCAACATTTTAAAAAAATTAATTTTTTTTGCGAAAGCTGGATTGCAAAATTTATTTTGCAAAATCTGTTAAACCGATCTTAATGAAATTTACAGTGTTGTTTTACTATATCATAAAGTTTTTCTGGGTAAAATATGAAGATCCTAAGTGTAGCATAAATGGTTGAAAAATGTAAAATGCGAATACTTGTTTTTGTATGGTTTTTTTCGCAATTATTGTTATTTTGCAACAAGGGTGACTATTTTTGAAATTTTTAACCAATTCTATATTATAGGAAATTTAATTACGCAACTTTTATGTCAGCACAACTTTTTTCAGAAATGAATAGTTTTAAAGTTATAATCAAAAAACCAATAAAAAAAATCGAATTTTTCCTTCATATTTTGACATTTTGATTATTTAAACAATGTTCCGGACCATTTTGAGTGGGAGGATAACTCAAATATTATTATTTGATTTATTTTCAAGCAATTTCTGCAAAAAAATTTTAGTCACCTCTTAACGTCCATCTCAAAACAGATGCGCCCTGGACTATAACGCATTTCGAGCTTTTCGGCGAATAAACAATTATTTTGTTATTAACGAAATAAGAACACATTTTGAGTAATCGCGATTAGTCGCATTCAATTCAGCGACCAAAAATACAAAAGAGAAAAAGTAACACTATCAATTTATTTACAGGGCTTCTAATAATTTCTGAAAAACACCTAATTTTACCATAATTTCTTAATAACAATTAAACGCACCACATTTGGGCTTCCAGACCACTTTCATTGGATTCAGCGACCCAAAAAACCTATAATACCACCATCAAATCGCAGCGAGCTAAAAGTGCCCACGGGACCCCCTATGTTGCGACTAGACTATATCAGAATACCTCCCATAGCGAGACTCGTGGGTAGAGAGTACATATTTTCATTCGTCCTGGTAATTTCATTGTTCCAGAGCCAGGGTCTGGCGTCTGTGCTCTGCGGAGCCTGCGGCATAGAGTTGCTACTGAAATCGCAGTTCTTGTCGCATTAAAAACCTCGTATTCAGGATTCTACAGGTATCGAGTGGTGTCCTTCGGGCTGATAGAGTAATTTAACGTTCCTGGGCGGGCGTAGTAACTCTCGGCCTTCCAGTTCTAAAGCCTCGGTTTCCTCGAAAGCGGCACCGACAAACTGAGAACGTAACACTGCGATGAATGACGTCATAAAAAACTGTACCATGCACAATAATAGCGGTGGTTTCCAAGAATGCGTTGGAAGCCACCGCTTGCTGAGTTTGCACATTCCATTGGCGCAGTGAAGAACCTTGAATTTTTCACCGTAATCTGACGTAATTCATCGCAGTGTTACTGTCACAGTTTGTCGGTGCCGCTTTCGAGGAAACCCAGGCTTAAGTCGTTCCGCAACATTTCCCGTTTCATTGAGACGATCGACTAACCGAGAAACTACACTTTACAATACATTAAAACTTTCACGTACATCCACTTGCCCCCCAGCCTGAATCATAACAATAGCCATATTTGCCTCTGCAACACTTATCTTCTTCTTTCTATATCTCTACACTAAAAAACTCCAAAATGCTAAGGATTGTTTAGAATTCTGTACAGTTCAGAGACAGACTGAACACATGGTAATTCATGCCTACTAAATTGTGATTTTTTTTTATTTAAACAATATAAATACACCTAATTTACAAGATTAATCAGTATTTTTTCTTAACCTAATTTCCCTAAAAATGTTTGTAAACTAGATGTCACCTGGTCCATACTAGCATTTTTTTTACATGAAATGCCCACTTCTTTGTTGTGGCTACACAGCAGAGCACAGACTCTGCTTTTCACTAATTGCTCACGTCTTTGTTGTGGCTACAATACAATGTACAACACTAACTAAGCCCGGCACAACTTCACACATTACACGAGCTCGAACGGTTTAGTACTCTTCTTGAGCCTTCGCATCTGGGGTTCCTTGACAAGAAGCTGAAGTGATTCATGGTCGGGATGTTTTGTTTATGGAGCCTCTCTTCATGTCTCCTGCTGGCGACTTTCTTAATTTCATTTGGAATAGATTCGATTTTAAGATCTCTACGAAAATCGTCATTCCGAACGTACCAAGGAGCACATACAATATTCCTTAATATTCGGTTCTGGAGCGTTTCTAAATTTAGGTAATTGCTTTTTTTGGTACAGCCCCATAATTGTAGGCGATAGGTCCATACCGGTTTCAATGTCTGTTGGTTAATTAGTACTTTGTTCTGGATGGAAGATATTAATTAGTACTTTGTATTTGTTCTTGATGGAAAGTTGAGAGTACCTACCTATTAGCCAATACATATTTTTGTACTTTATCTTCAACTGTTCAGTTTTCTTTTTAACGTGCTCCTAACGTGAAGTTAATATGAACTGATTTCTGTTCATTAAACTTTTTACGCCATTTTTTGGAGCAGCCTTCTATGCCATTAATTGCATTTTGTAAGTTAATCGTAGATTCCTCTATCTTCTTCTTTACGTTCCATCTCCGCGACGGAGGTTGGCAATCATCAATCATTCCTCTATAGTTGCTCCTATTGTCAGGACTGCTGTATCATCAGAAAATGTGGCCAGTTGGATGTTTTCCCTCTCCGGAATGTCAGATGTGTACAAAAGGTACAGTATTGGTCCAAGAACGCTACCTTGTGGAACCCCTGCATTTATTTGCTTTAACTCAGAGTACTCGTTTTCCATTTTAACTCTAAATGTTCGCTGGTGTAGGTATGACTGCAATATTTCAACGAGTTGCATAGGAAATATTTTCTTTAGCTTCATTAACAGACCGTCGTGCCATACTTTGTCAAATGCTTTTGCGATATCCAGGAATACTGCTGAACAAATTTTGTCCCATTCCAATGCTTTCTCTATTTCAGTCACTATTCGATGGAACTGGTCAATTGTGGAGTGTTTATCACGAAATCCAAATTGATGTGTTGGAATAATAGTTTTTTGTTCAATTATATGGTTCATTCTTCGTAGTAGTAATTTTTCAAACACCTTTGAGATTATGGATAGTAAGGAGATTGGCCTGTATGATGTTAATTCATGGTTATCTTGTCCTACTTTGGGTATCATTATAACCTCTACAGTTTTCCAAAGGATGGGAACATAACATATCTAAGCTTAAAGGATGCATTTATTAGTGTAGTAAGCTTTACTACGGCTTTTCTAGGTAATTTTTTTAGTATCTCACCATTGATCAGGTCAAACCCAGGCGCTTTTTTTGTATTGATGTTCTTGATTAATTTTTGAACTTCTTTTGTAGTAGTCAGTTGTATGTTAACAGAATCAGTAGCTACTCGTTAATCGTCTACATGAGTTTCCCCAGGGTTTGGTTGAAATATGTTTTCTAAATAATCACCAAACGCATCCACTTTCTCTGTGGGATTTCTTGCCCATGTTCTGTTTTCTTTTCGTAAAGGAGGTATATGCTGAACTTGCTTATTTATCTTTTTGGTTGCCTTCCAGAGGGAGTAATCGGTGCATTCATCATCAGTTAGTTCTCTCAGGTACTTATTAATTGATTCGTTTTTAATTTTCGAGATTTCTCCTTGCAGCTGTTGTGTGAGCCTATTTAGCTTATTTTTATTTTCTGTAATTCGAGTTCTTTGCCATACCTTCGGAGCCTTTTTTTCCTGTATCAAGTCTCTAATTTCTTTGGGGTAATTGTTTCCTACTGTTTTTCTTAGGGTTATAGGTGTGTTGTTCCACGCTGCCTGCTGGATGTTTATTATAAATAGCTCGGTATCTCGTTCCAATTGTTCTATCGTTTGAATAAATCCATTGAACTCAATTTTCTCATTCATTTCTGATTGGAAGTTTTGGCCAACGCGGGTTTCATTTCAGTGGTAACAATTTGCTCACTAATTGTTAGTAGAATTGTAGAGTGGTCAGATATAAGTTCTTCTACATCCTCTACTTTTATAAAATTTGTTGCTACACTTCTGGATATGAAAAAATCTAGGAGGTCCGGGATTCTGTTTGCATCACTTGGCCAGTAAGTGGATTTCCCAGTAGAGTGCCATCTACAATTGTGTCCGGTCACAACATGCTGCAATTCTTTACCTTTAGGTGTTGAGAGTCTGGAGCCCCAACAGGTATTTTTTGTATTAAAGTCTGCTCCAATTATGTATTTTTCACCCAAGGTTGATAAGAAGTTAGCATAGTCTTCTCTTTTGAGGTTATGTCTAGAACGGAAATATGCAGCTGCAATGTTAACTGTGTATTTCTTAGTTTTAACACTGATAGAGGCACATTGTATTTCTTCAGTTTCAATTTTTTCACGTTCCCATCGGAGAATACTATTTTTAACAGCGACAGCAGCTCCTCCTCTGGCTGAATTTTGTGGATGTATGGCATGATAGATTTGATAACCTTGCAAATTATTAAGATAAAAAGTTTTTGTGAATAAAAAAAGGATTTCGATAGCCAAAGTTTTATTTGAATAATACCAATATCCTTAAATTTTGACGAGCAGTTTATAATATTCTGTAATAAATTGGTCGATAATTTCCTTGTTAGCCTGTTCTATAGTAGGTACAAAAAAACTAATAAAATCTAAAATTAATATTCCGAAAATCATCGCAAAACCGTTGTGCTTCATTTGCTGGTGAATCGTATGAGCAGTCATCGAGGGATTACAAAATTTGCAATTTCATCATTGTTAAATAATGAAGCTTTCCGCGAATCCATTAAGTATTTCACAGTGCTTGCAGTTCCACATAAAACAAATACAGCAACACAACTTTTCATAGACACAGTGTGATTAAGCATAACAAAAAAAAGTGAACGTGAAGTGAATTGTGAAGAAACGTCACAATTTCAAAGGGAGGATTGGCTGTATCAAATGTAACAATGCTTTTGAATCAGCACTTATAGATCACAAAGAAACTGAACGGTTTTTAAATCTAGGAATATTATTTAGTAGGTATTTACATGAGTACCTAGTTGATTTCACCACCGAGTCATTACATATATTATACGAGACTTAAAAATCGTTTATAAACTATCTTCATATTCAAGAATACTTCCAAAAGTATTCCTAACCTAAATTAAGGCATTTAGGTAATTTTTCACTTTTAACTCGCTGAATTTTGAGTAAAATAACTTTATAATAATAATAATAATTCAAAGGCCTTTGATTCAGTGCCGCATGAATGGTTTATAGATATATTGAGAATATAATATTAGGTCCAGAGAAATAAGGTTTTTGTCGGGACACTTGAGCAGCCCGGTTGCAAATGGGTTTTTTTGGGTACTATATACCTAATACATTATAAATACAAAAATGCCCGTCACAATTCGAACGAAGAATTTTAGTTATTAACAAATAAGCCTCAAAAATGGCAGTTTCTTCGTTTAAATCGCTACGGGTAAAAATAGGGTAATTAAATATCTTATTTAGAGTATCCATCTTTTAGTAGATGAGCAAAGGTGTAAAATGGCAGTTTTTGAATTTTGGTCCGATCATTTGTTGCTTCGTATTGCAAGAAAAGCCTAAATTTTGAAAATAAAAAATTTGCTATAACTTTTGCGAAAATGAACTTAAGACTTTGATATTGCACGAAAAGTTGAGTCAACTAGTATACCGGGGTGGGCATAAGTCAGTTAACGCTGTCTGACGCGGTTCAAAAATAGTGAGGACGCGGCAACGGTGCTTGCCGTACCGAATTGGTGCGATAACAGAAGGAGTGTGGAGTCTGTGGAGCTGGAGCTTGTCTTGTTTGTCCTTGTCGTTAGTTCAAGATTGTCGGTCACCGAGTTCACGTCGCCATGGCAGCCCAAGCCCGTGTTAAGTACACTACAGAAGAACGAGTCTCTCTGTTGACTTCGTACCTACCTTATCACGCAGATTATCAGACGGTATTCAACGAATTCACTACTAAGTATCCAAATAGGCCTGTTCCTACAAGGCAGATGGTTTACAAGTTGCATAAGAAGTTCCATCAAAGTGGGTCGGTATTAGACGCACCGCGTAGTGGTCGTCATTCTGTGGTACTGACAGATGAAAATATGGAACTCGTTGCGGAAACATTTGTTGAGACGCATGGTACAAAGACGCCAGGTACGATATTGCGCATGCGACTATCAGCTCATCGCGTTCTGTCGACGTCACAATGAGAGTAGCTGTTGTTGGAATACATACGTTTATATGGGAGTTTTATCGATTTTTAGCTTTTGGGGAGATTTTTGTGAGATTTAAGTTGATTAGTGGGCTTGTTAGAGTGAAGGAATTATTATATACCCTTAATGTATTGCCTCCAACATTAGTTTATTTAAAAAACAACTGAAGGGTATTTTAAAACAAGTTTGTTGTAGTTTAATATTCTGAGATGTTTGATAGTTTAAAATTTATTGTTTATAAAGTATAGCTTTCTTAAAACTTTTGTAAATGGATGTCGTTAATAAATAACGTACAAATTAGTTTTGAAATTTCATTCGGTCGACAAATTATTGAATTTTACAGAAATGATTGAAATTTAAAGATGGATAACTATATAATTATGTATAACATTGGTGATTTGATGATTTGATTATACTATACAGTATGGTGCAAATGAATTTCGTAAACCGGCGACATTAAGGAAAATTCCCGAAACAGGTTGATTTTTATTTTTAGATTATGATATTTTAGTCTATATATCACAAGTGTGACGTCATATATCTGGGCGTGATGACGTAATCGATATTTTTTTTAAATGAGAATAGAGGGGTCGTGTGCTAGCTTATTTGAAAGGTTATTCAATTCTCTATTAACAACTATTTATACAGGGTGTCCAAAACAATTTTTTAAATTAAAATAATTGACAAAAAAAGAAGAGTGTGTGTAATTTATTTAATACAAAATACTTTTTACTGTTATCAGAAAACAGAAAAACAAATGTTTATTTGAACAATAAACATTGCTTTTCGCTTAAATTCAATGTTCAAGCCAGCTCCCGCTAGGCACCTGCTTTTTGGAAGTTTGAACAATTAATTTAAGCGAAAAACAATGTTAATTTTTCGATTTAACATTTTTTTCCTGTTTGCTGACAGTAGTAAATGTATTTTGAATAAAATAAATTACGTACATTATTCTTTTTTTTTGTCAATTAATTTAATATAAAAAAATTTTTTGGACACCCTGTATAAATCACGATGTTAATGTTTATATTACTGAATAAAGAATTGAATGAGCTAGCACACGACCCCTATTCTCATTTAAAAAAATCATCGATTACGTCATCACGCCCAGATGGATGACGTCACTTCTTGTAATATACATATATGCCAAAATATCATAATTTAAAAATGAAAATCGACCTGTTTCGGGATTTTTCCGTAAAGTCGCCGGTTTACGATATAACGAATTTATTCCTTTCATTTGCACCATACTGTATAAATTATATCCAATGTTCTTAATTACAATTTACGCTATATATGTCGGTATATACCTACTCAATATTTTTCCTATGCTAAATAGTTCAAATTTCAAAATTGCTGTGGTAGGTAAGTATTTTATATTGAAGAGTAAGTAGAAGAAGACCATCTACTTGAGAATTTTTTTGGCAACATGAGGAGGGCTGGTGGCTTACATGACCATCCCGATGCGTTGGAATTTCGCTACCTCGTAAAAAACTATATTTTGGGAAGGAATGAAAGGAGTTTATTCGAAGCTGGTAACACAGAAGCTGATGAGGTCAGGGATGGCCCAATCGATAATTTAGGTGAAGTTTTGTTATGCAAAACATACTTCTCAGATTTATCTGACGATGCAGAAAAAGAAGTGGATGCAGACGTCGAAGAATTAAACCAGTTACAATATTATGATGCATTGGAATATGTCAGTGGGTATATCTGCAAGAAGTTAGATTTTCCTGAAAGTACGGATACTTCCACTTACTCGTGGATTGACCAAGTCTCCGAAGGGGGCCCAAAGAAACCTCCAGAAGAATTGGTGGTAAAAATGAATCAACTGGATACTATATTTAATAATTTCAATGGGTCTGGACTTCAGTTAAAGTCAGGCAAAAGTTATTTGCAAAGACTGATTGATTTGTCTGAAAAGATTGAATGTGATTACAAAAACAAACACCTGTTTCTTCGATCGCGCATGCGTTTTAGGATTAAGAAGCTAAACTTAACACTTGAAGAAAATATTAGAAATAAGAGAATATTAAAGAAAATTGTAACTTAAAGTTTTGTGTTTTATTTGTTTTGTGATTTTGTTTCAGACCATTAATAATCAATTATTTTCATCTGTTTACGTGCAACTAAACGAAGGCTCGATTGATAGGCACCCATACATATGGGTAGGGGGGACCGTGGCCCCCCATGGCTTTTCGGGTGCTTTAAACTATATATTGTTATCCAAGTATACAATATGTAATGTGCAACATGTTCACGTCTAGCCCCCCTACACATTTTTATATGTACGCCCATGGCTTGATCCCCTCCTTAAAACTGGTGCCAAATAAGACAAGCCAAACAAAAACAAGCTCGTAAAATTTATTTAAAAAGCGACGAAAACAATTTTTTTTAAATATAACTCACAAATTTATTTTAGAAATTTATTTTTGTTCATTGTATTGTTAATTATTTTTTTAAATCAAAATAATTAAACACCTACATTTCAATAAATCCGAAATAGTTAAAGAGAAATGACATTAATCTATTAAAATGACTCTTTATGGCCAATTTAAAACTAATTGTGGTCCGAGCGCTAATGTTTTAAATGGGGAATATTTAAAATCACTCTCATTGTGACGTCATGCGCGAACTCATACGAATTTCGGATATTCCGGCTATCGTACCTGGCGTCTTTGTACCATGTGCCCGAACTGTCACACTTGTGATATATAGACTAAAATATCATAATCTAAAAATAAAAATCGACCTGTTTCGGGAATTTTCCTTAATGTCGCCGGTTTACGAAATTCATTTGCACCATACTGTATAGTATAATCAAATCACCAATGTTATACATAATTATATAGTTATCCATCTTTAAATTTCAATAATTTCTGTACAATTCAATAATTTGTCGACCGAATGAAATTTCAAAACTAATTTGTACATTATTTATTAACGACATCCATTTACAAAAGTTTTAAGAAAGCTATACTTTATAAACAATAAATTTTAAACTATCAAACATCTCAGAATATTAAACTATAACAAACTTGTTTTAAAATACCCTTCAGTTATTTTTTAAATAAACTAATTTTGGAGGCAATACATTAAGGGTATATAATAATTCTTTCACTCTAACAAGCCCACTAATCAACTTAAATCTAACAAAAATCTCCCCAAAAGCTAAAAATCGATAAAACTCCCATATAAACGTATGTATTCCAACAACAGCTACTCTCATTGTGACGTCGACAGAACGCGATCAGTTGATAGTCGCATGCGCAATATCGTACCTGGCGTCTTTGTACCATGGTTCGGGCATCGCTTCAATTAGGTACATCTCGCGGAAGTGTAAGTCGCATGTTAAATAAATTAAATTATCATTGTTATCGTCCACGTTTGATACATGCGATAACGGAAGACGACTCTGATCGTAGATTGGAATTTTGCGAGTGGTATACTGGTTGCGCAGATGACGACGCACAATTTTATAAGCAAATTCTTTGGTTGGAGTGATGAGGCGCAGTTCAAACTAAACGGACGGATTAACCGACACAATTGTGTTTACTGGGCAGATGAAAACCCTCACGAAACCATTGCTCATGAGTTAAATCTTCCTGGAGTAACAGTGTGGGCTGGACTTCACGTCGGCCGGTGGTCTAGTTGGTCCGTATTTTTTTGAGGGCAGCGTGAATGCAGAAAATTATCTTGAACTGCTTATTGATTTAAAGACTTTGGAAAATAACCCAGAGTTTGCAGATATTCGCTATTTTCAACAAGACGGTGCTCCTCCGCACTTCGGACTTGCAGTTCGCGAATACCTGAATGCCGAGTTTGACATGTGGATAGGAAGAACAGGAAGAATTGAGTGGCCAGCACGGTCACCCGACATAACGCCATGCGATTTTGCTCTGTGGGGAGTACTCAAAAACAAAGTGTTCGTCACCTCATTACGTGATATTGAACATTTGAAAACAAGAATTCAAGAGGAATTCGATGCTCTCTGCAATAACCCAGAATTCTTTGATAAAACCTGCAACAGCGTATATAAGCGGTGTCATAGGTGCATTGAGGAAAGTGGTCTGCAGTTTGAACACAAACAGTAACTTTAAAACCATAATTACTTTAATAATTAATCAAATCAATAAATTAGTTTTCTGTTTAGTTTTTTTTATTTGGTATGCAAATTGGTTAACTGA
Organism: Diabrotica virgifera virgifera; assembly: GCF_917563875.1. Lineage (NCBI taxonomy): Eukaryota > Metazoa > Arthropoda > Insecta > Coleoptera > Chrysomelidae > Diabrotica > Diabrotica virgifera. Next base: position 43,279,300 of record NC_065452.1, read on the forward strand.
CTTATGCCCATCCCTGTATAATGCCCTAAAAATTTCACGATTATTCGGCGATTAGTTTAAATTTTATTCAATTTGTTTATACCAAAGAGCGTTTTGTTTGCAATGTTATTGTTCAGAAAATAATAACGATACAGCAATTCTGTGGAAACCTCTTGAAAGAAGAATACTTATATTTTCAAAATGTTTAAAAAAATCAATATAAAGTCATTTTTATCATTCCGAAAACAGTTTACTAAAGTAGAGTCATTTTTGGCTTCTAAACAATTTAAATAGCTTTGTTAATATTGACTGTAGAGTAAATCTACTTTGGGATTTCAAAAGCTAGTATTTTTACACGAATTTTCAAAAAAACAACTTTTTGCGTAGGTTAATTACAGTCAAAGTTAGCCATTTTTATTATTTAATCCACAGTTACTTCTGTGTATATAAAATTCTCCTGTAACAGTGCTAGTTACCATACTCCTCCGGAACGGCTTGACCGATTTTTATGAAATTTTACACATTTATCCTGTAGGATTAAGAATAGGTTTTAACCTATTTTTCATACCCATAAGTTGTAAGGGGGGTTGCCCCCTGGGTTTTTTTTTATTTTTCTGGACAAAATTGTTTATCTTAATTTTTTATTGTGTATCGTTCAAAAATACATACAAACCTTTATTTTCACTCTTCTATCTCCAACCACTATTTTTTAATAGCCATCTATATATTTACATCTATAAAATCCTCCTGTCGCAGTGTTAGTTGCCCTACTCCTCCGAGACCGCTTGACCGATTCTTATGAAATTATATATGTATATTCGGTAGGTCTTAGAATCAGTCGTAATCGATTTTTCATATCCCTGAGTGATAAGGGGGCTTCCCCCTAACATTTTGTAATGTTTGGTAGGGGTATGTATACATAACGTTTTCTAAAGGACTACGAGTACATGCAAATTTAAAAAATTATGATCAAAATCCATCAACAACCTCCGGAGATATTAATCGCAGCATACGTTTGAAGAATCAATTTCATTTTTTGAGTGCACGGATTTTAATATTTCCCCTCCACCGACCACGAATCGATTTCGTTAGGACGTCATTTTTAAAGCTTTATTAACCACTCTGTTGAAGATCAAAGTTTACTCAAACTTGTACACATAAACTATATACATTTAACTTCAAAACGGCGGTAGTTCTTTGGAGTTGTATGACTACGGGCCCTTCAAGGCTCATTCGCCGATTCA